>NC_088193.1:3569813-3869813 GCF_028769735.1 Zonotrichia leucophrys gambelii | reverse complement strand
AGCTATTAATAAACAATTAAAAGGAAAAGCACCTTTCATCTCTGTGTGCCTCATCTGCAAAGCAGGACTAATTCCACTTCCTTTCTTCTACCCTTTGTCCATCTTGATTATTTAGGATGGAATTTCTTCCTCCAAACTGGAGGTGGAGCATGAAAATCTCCCAGCACAGCAAATCTCTGTTTTCAAAAGCCTCTTTTGCTGTAAAACAACACAATTTTAGAAACAGCTCTATTTCCCAGACCAGTTGTGCTATCAGCTGCCTTTAAAACAGAAAAGAATCCGTGGGGAACTTGTTCTTCCTGCTGGAAAAATAACACAGCAGGTATTTGAAGCAGTGCTGCAGCTTTAGTGCCCTGGAGCAGGCGCTGAATGTTGCTCAGTTCTGTGAGCCCTGGCCTCCAGACACATCCTTCTTTCATGGCCTACAGCTAAGCTTGGCTTTGCCTCCCAAACCTCATTCCCAAAATGCGCATCAGGTTGTGCATCACATTTCTCCAGCAGCTGACAGCTCTGAAAAAACCCAAATTCCGGCTCTGAGGGCTGCACAGCCTCACAAGCAACGGGCACTCATCCACATCCCCACAGCTGATTTATTTCTGGTGCTGTGGGGTCAGAAATACACCAAAATTACAGCTCTGCCTCTCTCTGAAACTCCTCCATGCAAACCTTTAACTCACAGCACCTCGTGTGTCCTCACTGCACTGGGGTGAGACTTTGTCAGTGATCTCTGCAGTGCTCAGGCCTGGCCACCTCCCCCTGCCCTTCAAACACAGCCTGATTTGCTCAGCATCTCATTAAGGGAATGACTCTAATTAGAGGGAGCTGTTCTTCAGCTAAGCAAGTTGTGTGTTCCCCCTCCAGCTAATTTGCTCTAATTTTATGTGCATAGCTGGACATTTCTTCTGTTACCAAATCCTTGCTGCTCCTCAAAATACACCTAATTTCCCCCCAAAGTCCTTTTCATTCCACTCATTTTCTCCTCCCTTTTTCTCCTTCCAATTCCAAGGCCTGAAATTAGCTGTGGTCCAAAACCACATTCTACCAAACCTGCTATTCTGAGTGGTTTGAAAATTATTCAAAATATATATATCCCCAAATATATGAATCTCCAAAAAAAATATCCCCGAATTCCTTTTCCTCTGCTCCTCTGCCACATGCATGGAGTGGCTGTGACATTGTCAAAGGACAGTGACAGCATTTTGCATCTTTTTTTAGTTGGGGAAAAAAGCAGAGCATCTGCCCTCAGATCACTTGGCTGCGACCACAGAGATCATTCTGTCCTGGAAAAATGGTTACAGGGGAATAAACCGCTGCAAAATGTAAAATATAATCAACAGCACAGGCCTAAATCTGGCCAAAAGGAAAACTTTAGGAAAGGAGAAGCTCAGAGAACTTTCCAGCATCTTGTATTCAGCATATGGCTCTGCAAAGGCACCCAGAAGGGAAAGGAATTCTGTGCAGCATTTTGGGTTTGGTGTCTCCATTTCCTGAGCTTGGATATTCCATCCTTGGATATATTATTGCAACTTCTACAATTTACTTCAAGCAGGCTCTAAGTCCTGAAATTAGCAGTTACCAGTCATAATAAGAATCAATTAAAATAACAATAATGGCATTAAGATGCACTTTCGAACCAGGGCCTGAACTCAGAGGAGCTCTGGGGAAGGTTCAAACAAAAACACAGCAGCTGCTCAACCAGCCAAAGTTTAAACTGTTTAAAATAGAGAGAAATCTGGAATTTCAGCTGGAAAAACAGAAGAGGCCTTGAGCAAGACACAATGATTTGTCAGGAAGCACCACAAGGGGTTTGATGGCAATTTTTGCCTCTTCCAGGCCTTGCCCCTGAGCAGAAATGCAGCAGAAATTCCAGCAATGCGAGTGCTTCTCATCAGTCCAGCACAACTATCAACACACAGGGGGTGAATCAGACACTCAAAAACGTGGGACACTGTCCAGCAGCTCCTTCCAGCCCTTGTGCCTTGAAAATCTCTGCTCTGGCACAGGGAGAAGGAAGAGGAGAGTGATTTCTGTCCAACAGCTCCTCAAAATGTGGGAATGAAAATCTCAGTTCTAGGCACAGGGAGAAGGAAAGGGAGACTGATTTCTGTCCAACAGCTCCTTCCAGAACCTGTCCCATGAAAATCTCTGTTCCAGGCAGAGGGAGAAGGAAAGGGAGACTGATTTCTGTCCAACAGCTCCTTCCAGAGCTTATCCCATGAAAATCTCTGCTCCAGGCAAAAGAAGAGGAAGAGGAGACTGATTTCTGTTCAATATCTTCTTCTACCCCTTGTCCCTTGAAAATCTCTGCTCAGGCACAGGGAAAAGGAAGAGGAGATTGATTTTTGTCCAACAGCTCCTTCCCAAAATGTGGGAATAAAAAAATCTCTGCTCCGGGAAGGGGAAGAAGGAAAGGGAGACTGATTTCTGTCCAACATCTTCTTCCAGCACTTGTCCCATGAAAATCTCTGCCCAGGCAAAGGGAAAAGGAAAAGGAGATTGATTTTTGTCCAACATCTTCTTCCAGCACTTGTCCCTTTAAAATCTCTGTTCTAGGCACAGGGAGAAGGAAAGGGAGACTGATTTCTGTCCAATATCTTCTTCCAGCACTTGTCCCATGAAAATCTCTGCTCCAGGCAAAGGGAAAAGGAAGAACTGACTGATTTCTGTCCAAAATCTCCCTCCAGAACTTATCTCACGAAAATCTCTGCTCCAGGAAAGGGGAGAAGCAAGGGGAGAGTGATTTCTGTCCAACATCTCCTTCCCAAAATGTGGGAATGAAAATCTCTGCTCCAGGCAAAGGGAAAAGGAAAAGGAGATTGATTTTTGTCCAACATCTTCTTCCAGCACTTGTCCCTTTAAAATCTCTGTTCTAGGCACAGGGAGAAGGAAAGGGAGACTGATTTCTGTCCAACAGCTCCTTCCCAAAATGTGGGAATGAAAATCTCTGCTCCAGGAAAGGGGAGAAGGAAGGGGAGAATGATTTCTGTCCAACATCTTCTTCCAGCACTTGTCCCTTGAAAATCTCAGTTGCAGGCACAAGGAGAAGGAAAGCGAGACTGATTTGCCTCATTTTGCAGGCAGGGAAAGTGGGGCAGAGGCACCATGAGGATGACAATGGTCAGTGACAGATCCAGGCACAATCAGGGCCTCTCGTGACCCCAACTCCCACAGGCAGCACCTTCCTTCCCTCTGGAAGGGACTGAGCTCTCAAACAGCACCCAGCAGCCTCAGCTCCATGTTTTATCTCTTCCTGACTGAATTTCCCACATTTTCAGGCTTTCAGTGAGGAAAAGCACCCCTGGAACAGCCACACTGCTGCCTCATTCGCCTCAGCTGCAGGCCCTGAGTGAGCAAAGGCCCAGAACTGCAGAGCCACTCCAGTTTGCCCTTCACTTGACATTTCTGAGGGCTGGAGACAGAGCAAGGTGATCCTGCCACCTGATAAGAGGGGAAGGCAATTTCCCAGCAAAACAAACGATGGGGATTCAATTAGCCAAAATAATCTGCAGCCCAAGGAGAGATGTGGGGGAGAGATTCTGGGCGCTGCAGCAAAGTCAAAGTGCAGCTTCTTCATGGCCCCAGTCAGAACTGCTCTGTGTGCCTGTCCTCAGAGAGGTCTCAATCTGCACACACATATTAGAGGACAAAATTACAGATGTTTATCCAAATTTAAATCAGAACTTGACGCCAAGAGCCGACCACATAAGAAACAAAAATATTAAAGGGATGGTTTTGCCAGTGTATCATCACACAGCAAACCCAGTCTCAGATCAGGGGTTTGAAAATGCCTTGGTTTTATTTCAGATGGTCTCCTTGCACTGTAATTTCAGACTTTTGCTAAAATAAAAGTTGTGTTTCATAGCCTGTTGCCACTGCAGGTATTAATCCAGCGTGGACAAAAACTGGTGCTGGGCTGATCCTGCTTCTATTTCTGCCCCACGAGCACAGCCTGGCCAAGGGAATTGTGTGCAAAGCTTTTCCTTGGCTTTACTGCACTTGGATTAGGCTCCTCACTGCTTCCTAGGGCTTCCCACCATGGAAAAGGCAGAAAAAATAACACCAAATCTGGAGAAATTAACACAAAACCTGTTAATTACCCCTCAGTGACCACGTGCCACAGAGCCATGTACAGAATAAACCTGCCAAGGCTGCTCCAAGCTGTCCTTCCAGGCACCTGGCCTGACATCTTCTTGCTGGAAAAGGATAAAAAACCTTAATTTATGGCCAGCCCGAAGGTTCAGGACGTGTGGCCAGGTCAGAATGTTCTGGATGCAGGGGAAGATGAGCGCCCTGTTAATGAGGTTTGCTCTTCCTGCCGCAGCCAAGGGGAACGTCCTGATTGCTCAGATCCATTTGCAGAATTCATAAGGAGCTAAGGCCTCTCCTTTTCCCAAAAAACCATATTTATATGCATGTGGGTCAGCTCCGGTGGTTTTTACTGAGGATTATCAGCATCTATTTCTTCCCCCTGAATAAAAGGCACAAAGGGTGATGTAGGAGCAGAAGAATCAATGAAGACAGGAAAGACTGAAAATGCAACATTTGGACCTGTAAAGTGAAGGTCAAACAGCACAATGGGCACAGCAGCACAATTATGTAACTTTCACAGAACTATTTTGCCAAGCTTCTCCAGAAATTGAGGAAGAATTGATTTGGAAATCCAATTTCATTTGGGATCATTGGCGGTGCCACAGGACGAAGCTCACCGCACGCAGCAGCTCCTTAAGGCTCCGCAGCTTCACCACCAAACTGGGAGTGATTTAAGCAGCTTCATCATTTCCTGGGTAATCACGGAGCCACGAATCCCAGACACCCACGTTTGTCACCCCTGTGTGTCACAGCGCCGTGAGGACAGAACCTTCCCTGCCGCTCATTTACATCTCAAAGGAGCAGAGCAGGGTGGGATGAGTGTGACAGCTCAGCAACCCCTCCCTCCCCTCTCCCGCACCCTCAGACATGGATTTCCAGATTTCCAGAGGATGGGAAGGGCAGGGGCAGCCTGTGGAGGTCCCAAGGGGTTCCTGCAGCCGCAGCATCCAAAAGGCAGAACTGAAATGGCCTGAAGTGACTCTTCACTGCTCCCTGACATCAAACTGCTCATGGCACGAGTGTGATGGCTCAGGAACTCCTCCATCCCCTTTTGCACACCCTGAGACATGGATTTCCAAATTTCCAGAGCTGGGAAGGGCATGGGCAGCCTAGTGAAGGTACCAAGGGGCTCCTGCAGCCGCAGCATCCAAAAGGCAGAACTGAAACGGCCTCAAGTCAATCTTCACTGCTCCCTGACATCAAACTGCTCATGGGATGAGTGTGACAGCTCAGGAACCTCTCCCTCCCCTCTCCCACATGGATTTCCAGATTTCCAGGGCCAGGGAAGGGCAGGGGCAGCCTGGTGGAGGTACCAGGGGCTCCTACAGCCACAGCATCCAAAAGGCAGAACTGAAACTGCCTCAAGTGACTCTTTGCTGCTCCCTGACATCAAACTGCTCATGGCACGAGTGTGATGGCTCAGGAACCCCTCCATCCCCTTTTGCACATCCTGAGACATGGATTTCCAAATTTCCAGAGGATGGAAAGAGCAGGGGCAGCCTGTGGAGGTACCAAGGGGCTCCTGCAGCCGCAGCATCCAAAAGGCAGAACTGAAACGGCCTCAAGTCAATCTTCACTGCTCCCTGACATCAAATAACTGCTAATGGGACGAGTGTGACAGCTCAGGAACCTCTGCCTCCCCTCTCCCACACCCTGAGACATGGATTTCCAGATTTCCAGATTTCCAGAGGATGGGAAGAGCAGGGGCAGCCTGGTGGAGGTACCAAGGACTCTTGCAGCCTGCAGAAGGCAGAACTGAAACTGCCTGACATCACTGCTCCCTGACATCAAACAACTGCTCATGGGACGAGTGTGACAGCTCAGGAACTCCTCCATCCCCTTTTGCACACCCTGAGACATGGATTTCCAGATTTCCAGAGGATGGGAAGGGCAGGGGCAGCCTGCTGGAGGTACCAAGGGGCTCCTGCAGCCACAGCATCCAAAAGGCAGAACTGAAACTGCCTCAAGTCAATCTTCACTGCTCCCTGACATCAATCTGCTCATGGGACAAGTGTGACAGCTCAGGAACCTCTCCCTCCCCTCTCCCACATGGATTTCCAGATTTCCAGGGCCAGGGAAGGGCAGGGGCAGCCTGCTGGAGGTACCAAAAGCCCCTGCAGCCGCAGCATCCACAAGGCAGAACTGAAACTGCCTCAAGTCAATCTTCACTGCTCCCTGACATCAAACAATTCTAATTTTAGCTCTGCTGTTCTGTAACCCTACCTAGTTCCCATCCCACCCCCACAACTACATAATAGATCCTTCCCTCAGATAAGGAGGGTGTTGGAACATTGAGAGTTTTGTTGGGTTTTTTTTTTTTTCCTTCACCCACAGGCACTAGCAGGAAAATGAATTACAGATTTATTTTTAGTGGAGCCTTTGGCCCTTCTTTTCTCTGCAGGTTCCAGATTGCAGGTTCTGCAGCTCAGGACTATTCCAAGCAGCACAGCAGCACAAGCAATGCAGAGGGAACCACAAAAGAAGGAAAATCAGTCGAGCAGAGTTTTACTCAGTATCCCATTTATGGGACATCAATTCAGCTACCAGCTTGTTTTTGTCCCTGCAACGCTCTTCTGGCATTAGATTTCCATTTTTCATCAAAGATCTAAATTAGTTTCCATCTCTGCTGGATCATGAACTCCCCAAGAAGGAAGAGCAGGGCAAGCAGCACAGCCTGGGATGGAAGGGGAGGGAAAGGCTGCTGTGGATTTTTGGCTTTCTGAGGTTGAAAGCTCCAGGCCTGGCTGATCCCAGTCCCCGAGGAGCTGTGAGATAACACTGATGTCAGCCCGGAGGCAAAAGCTCTCTCTCACAACACCAGGTCACATTGTAAAGATGAAAACAGCATCAAAACACAAAAATGACCAATTAAACCACGACACCAGGCTGTGATGAGGCAAATTGCTGCTGTCATCTGTCCTGCCAGCATCCTCGGGGGCTGCAGCATCACTGCTGCCACCGGGACGCTGTGACAGCACCAATGGTGCCACTGCCACTCTGTGATGTCACCCGGCCCCCCTGGCTGTCCCAGCTGTGCTGCAGAGCCCCGGGGCCACCAGATGGGGATGAGATCATTGGGGCAGGGTGAGGTGGCTGCTGCAGGAAATGCAGGGTGTGCTGTGAGAGAGCAGCAGTGCAGGAAATGCAGGGCAGGGCAGAGGGAGCAGCAGTGCAGGAAATTCAGGGCATGGTGAGAGGGAGAAGCACTGCAGGAAATGCAGGGCATGGTGAGGGGGGGCAGCAGTGCAGGAGATGCAAGGCAGAGGGAGGAGCAGTGCAGGAAATGCAGGGCATGCTGTGGGGGAGCAGCAGTGCAGGAAAGGCAGGGTATGGAGGGAGGGAGCAGCAGTGCAGGAAATGAGGGAGCAGCAGTGCAGGAAAGGCAGGGCATGCTCTGAGGGAGCAGCATGGGGACATGCAGGGATGCAGCGGGGCCGTGGCACTGCAGAGCTGCTCCATCTCCAGCACATGCTTTGCTCTCCTGCCACTGCACCGAGCCATTATGCAACTCCAGGCCAGCCCCAGGGCTCCCCTGATGCCCCCCCGGTGGGATTTGGTGTGACCCCACAGCACGGGAGGGATGCGGGGCCTGAAATCTGGGAAAGGCTGCGCTGTTCCCCAGGGTCAGGGCAGGCTGTGCTGCTGGCAGCCTTCTGTCCCTCCCTGGTACAGACAGACAGACAGACAGACAGACAGACAGACATCATGTGTGTCTCTGAGGAAATCTGGGCTAACCCCAGCACTGCTGCTCCTGCACCAAGGACCACAGGATTTGTTTGCAGCCCGTGCACTGGATGATTTTTCTTCATATCAATTCCAACCCCATAAGCCCATTTTGTATCAAGGCTGTCCAGCCCACATTAAACACCCCAAACAGGTTCAGAGAGCCCTGCATTCATTCTGTGCTCCTCCAATCCATCCTGCAGGGACAAACACACAGATCTGGGCAAAGCAGGGCCTGAAATAACACCCCTAACTCACCCTCCTGTGCTGGATATTGCAGCACAACCAAATAAACAAAATATCCTAAGGGGAACGGAGTGACAGCTGCAGAGATCCAGAATGCTGTATAATTAAATAAAGGAAGCAATCAGAATATTTAATTTTGGGATTGGGATGAAGGGAGATGCTGAGGAGGCAGGGCTTGGGCAGCACCTATCAGGTGATTCCTCCAATCCATCCAGCAGGGACAAACACACAGATTTGGGCAAAGCAAGGCCTGAAATACCATCCCTAACTCACCCTCCTGTGCTGGATATTGCAGCACAACCAAATAAACAAAATATCCTAAGGGGAACAGAGTGACAGCTGCAGAGATGCAGAATGCTGTATAATTAAATAAGGGAAACAATCAGAATATTGAATTTTGGGACTGGGATAGAGGAGGACTCAGGGCTTGGGCAGCACCTATCAGGTGATTCCTCCAATCCATCCAGCAGGGACAAACACACAGATTTGGGCAAAGCAGGGCCTGAAATAACACCCCTAACTCACAATCCTGTGCTGGATATTGCAGCACAACCAAATAAACAAAATATCCTTAGGGGAACGGAGTGACAGCTGCAGAGATGCAGAATGCTGTATAATTAAACAAGGGAAACAATCAGAATATTGAATTTTGGGACTGGATGCTGAGGATGCAGGGCTTGGGTATCACCTGCCAGGTGATTCCTCCAATCCATCCTGCAGGGACAAACACACAGATTTGGGCAAAGCAAGGCCTGAAATACCATCCCTAACTCACCCTCCTGTGCTGGATATTGCAGCACAAGCAAATAATATCCTAAGGGGAACAGAGTGACAGCTGCAGGGATCCAGAATGCCGTATAATTAAATAAAGGAAGCAATCAGAATATTGAATTTTGGGATTGGGATGAAGGGAGATGCTGAGGAGGCAGGGCTTGGGCAGCACCTATCAGGTGATTCCTCCAATCCATCCTGCAGGGACAAACACACAGATTTGGGCAAAGCAGGGCCTGAAATAACACCCCTAACTCACAATCCTGTGCTGGATATTGCAGCACAACCAAATAATATCCTAGGGGGAACGGAGTGACAGCTGCAGAGATGCAGAATGCTGTATAATTAAATAAGGGAAACAATCAGAATATTGAATTTTGGGACTGGGATAGAGGAGGACTCAGGGCTTGGGTAGCACCTGCCAGGTGATTCCTCCAATCCATCCAACAGGGACAAACACACAGATCTGGGCAAAGCAGGGCCTGAAATACCATCCCTAACTCACCCTCCTGTGCTGGATATTGCAGCACAACCAAATAAACAAAATATCCTAAGGGGAACGGAGTGACAGCTGCAGAGATGCAGAATGCTGTATAATTAAATAAAGGAAGCAATCAGAATATTGAATTTTGGGATTGGGATGAAGGGAGATGCTGAGGAGGCAGGGCTTGGGCAGCACCTATCAGGTGATTCCTCCAATCCATCCAGCAGGGACAAACACACAGATCTGGGCAACACAGGGCCTGAAATACCATAACTCACATAATACCTAACTCACCCTCCTGTGCTGGATATTGCAGCACAACCAAATAATATCCTAAGGGGAATGGAGTGACAGCTGCAGAAATCCAGAATGCTGTATAATTAAATAAGGGAACCAATCAGAATATTGAATTTTGGGACTGGATGCTGAGGATGCAGGGCTTGGGCAGCACCTGCCAGGTGGCTCCAGGAGAGCCGGGGGGATGGATCTGCTCGGGATCTTTATGGAGAACAAAGGGGCCCAGGAGCGCCGGGAGCCCCCGAGGAACAGAGAGGGAAGAGCGGCACCTACCGCAGCCCGGCCAGCATTCCCCAGCGCTGTGAGCCGCTTATGGCCCCGGCAAGGCTGCGGAGCCTCCCCCAGCCCGCACAGCACCGGGGCGCTCCAGCGGGAGCTGCCGGGATGGACTGGGATGGACTGGGATGGACTGGGAGCCACACAGCCGGGTTTGTGGGCATGCAGCGGGGCCGTGGCACTGCAGAGCCGCTCCATCGCAGCGATCCCAGCATCTCCAGCACATGCTTTGCTCTCCTGCCACTCCGCCGAGCTATTATGCAACTCCTCAGCCCAACTGCACAGCACAGAAGGCAGCGGATCACTGCGAGAAAGGGACTTTTTTTTTCATCCAAAAAAAAAAACCTCAACCATGTAATATTTTCAAATGTTAATATCTGTATCATTTGTACAGCCTGTGTGACACAGAGCCATGTACACACAGGGAAAATTCAAAGGCTCTCAGGGTAATTAAATAAAAGACGGAATTAGAGAAATTAGAAAAAGAGATGACCTATTGAGTCATGCCTGGCTCGGGTCTGTCCCCTGGGGCTCAGTACAAGATGCTTCCTAGTGCTATACTGTGGTGCTTTTATTTTTTACACAGAAAAGAAAAAAAAGAAAAGAGATAAAATTTAAATAGCAACAATAAGTAAAATAACATGCAAAATAACTTTGCTGTTTTCTCACACTTTACAGGCGAGGATCTCAAAGCACAACATTCATCCTGATGCAAACTAGCACACTTAAGAAGGAGGCTGTTATTTCTATGATTACTTCCTTTTTCATTACAGAAAAAAAAAAAGGATTAAGGAAAAGAACCAGGCCTTCCCATTGCCCTTGTCATCCAATTCAACCCAAATTACGAAGTCACATTCCTCTGTTCACCATGGAACCGTTCCCATCTGATAAAGTTCTGCTTAAATCAATTTCATCATCATAATTCAAAGCCTATTTATTCCAACTAAGTGGTTTTGACATACTGGAAATTTAAAATAGTTTTGATATACTCGGGATCCTGTGGTGCTAAGCCTTTGGTGGTCAAGTTTATATTATATTTTATATGGAGATATATATTGTATCCTCTATAATATATATATATAGAGAGAGAGAGTAGAGGATACAATTTTATAAATACTATATATATAAAATTGTATATATATATACATTATATATATAAAATTGTATATATATATATAATTTATATATAATATATATTTATATATATATTATATATATATATACAATTGTGTCCTCTACTACATATACATACGTATATATATTTATATATATATAAAAATAGATATGTATGTAATAGAGGATACAATTATATATTATATATATATATAATTGTAGATATACACACAATTATATATTTTATATATACATATATATATTTACCTACTCCTGAAAAATACAAACTTGACCAACAAAATATCTTCCTGGGAACGTTTCAGACACACACACACACAGAGATTTGTCAATTGCCTTTCACCCACACAATGTTTTCTTTCACTGCCCACTTAGCCAAACCTGGTGAGTTTCTCCCCAAAACACCCAGGAATGATGAAAGAATTATGGAGCCCTCGGGTACCTTGCCGGCAGCTCCGGGCTGCCTGGAACTCTGCTATCGATGTCCTTCCAGCACCACGGCAGCGAGGAGCATCCCCAAAATCCGCTGCTTAGAGGACAAGCCGAGCAGGAGCCATTCCACGCACGCAGCATCCAAAACACTTTTTTATCCCCCCACCTTCCTTCGGCACGATGTGCCCGCGGTTATTTCCCTGTGTGAGCCGGGTGATGCGGCTCGGGCAGCGGAGCAGCGATGGGGATGCGGCCGGAGCGCTCCGGGCATCGCAGCGGATGCGGAGCTGCCGGACAGCAGCGGCCCAGCGCCGCATCCATCAGCGGAGCCTCTGCCGTGCCTCCTCCCCGCAGCCAGATCCCCCCGGCCTTGCCGCAGCGGAACTTGGCCCATCTCATCCCTTTTTCCCCCATTTCGGGGAGAGACAGGGGAACCGCACCGTGGGGACCACAGCGGGGGGACCACAGCATCCCTCCCCTGCCCTTCTCCGCACCGCGCGCTTACCAGGCGAGCTTGAACCCTTTCATTAGTACAGCCACGATAATCCGCTGCCCGCGTCCTTGTGTGCCCACTGAGAGCTCCAGAGGTGCCAGCACATATTGGAGCAGCCCCGGGCGGCGAGCGTCCCGCGGGGAGCGCCGAGCGCCATGCGCCGAGCCGGGGCACGGCCGCCCCCCGCGCCCCCGGAGCCGCGGCGAGGCGCGCACGGCTCCCGCAGCAGCGGCGGCAGCGCCGGGGGCTGGGGCTGAGCCGGCCCGCGCTGCGCTGAGCATGTGCAGCAGCCGCGGGACCGCAGCATGCCACGGCACGGCCCGGCCCCCGGAGCCCGCACACGGCCCGCAGCCCCGCCCGGCACCGGGGGTCCGCTGGCGACAGCCCCCAGGCACGGCAGGGACAGCGGGGGTCCGATGGGGACAGCCCCCAGGGACAGCGAGGGGCCGCTGTGACAGCCCCCAGGCACGGCAGGCACAGCGCCTGGCAGAGCGGTTTGGACAGCCCTGCACGCTGGCAGGGATGGGGCATCCGCAGCTTCTCTGTTCTGGGGTCTCACGCCCCTCGCAGTAAAGAATATTTCTGATTATCTAACCTAAACCTCCTCTCCATCAGTGCAAAGCCATCCCCCTGCACTCCATGCCCCTCACAGTAAATATTTCCTATTATCTAACCCTCCTCTCAGTGCGAACCCATCTCTTCTGTTACTCCATACCCCTCACAGTAAAGAATATTTCTGATTATCCAATCTACCCCTCCTCTCCATCACTGTGAAGCCATCTCCCACTTCACTCCATGCCCCTCACAGTAAATATTTCCTATTATTCAATCTAACCCTCCTCACTATCAGTGCAAAGCCATCCCCCCTGCACTCCATGCCCCTCACAGTAAATATTTCCTATTATCTAACCCTCCTCTCAGTGCGAACCCATCCCTTCTGTTACTCCATAGCCCTCACAGTAAAGAATATTTCTGATTATCCAATCTACCCCTCCTCTCTGTCAGTGTGAAGCCATTCCCCTTGCCCTATCACTCCGTGCCCCTCATAATAAAGAATATTTCTGATTCTCCAGTCTAACCCTCCTCTCCATCAGTGCAAAGCCATCCCCCCTGCACTCCGTGCCCCTCACAGTAAATATTTCCTAGTATCCAATCTAACCCTCCTCTTTGTTTTTCCCTTCCAGCACAAGGTGCTCTCCATGCAAGGGAGCTGCACAGGAGCCCCAGGGCTCTCCCCGCTCTGCCAGAGCTGCAATATTTGGTCATTGATGCTCCTGGGGGGAATTGCCAAAGCCCCACTCCAATTCCTGACTATCCCAGAGCAGGGGTGAGCTCATTGCTCAGGCCAAAAAGGAGAAATCCAGCCCTGCTGGGACATGTCACCTGAATTTCAATTTGTTCCCAATTTTTCTTCTCCTATCACCACAAAGATCCCCGGACAAAGATCCCCTCTGCAGCTTCCTGAAGGGAACAGTCAGCCCCCTCTGAGGCTCACCTGAGGGCTCTGGAAACTAATGGAAAACTGAATTTCCTAATGGAAAACCAAAATTTCTTAATGGAAAACCAAAATTTCTAATGGAGAACTGAATTTCCTAATGGAGAACTGAATTTCCTAATGGAAAACTGAACTTCCTAATGGAAAACCGAATTTCCTAATGGAGAACTGAATTTCCTAATGGAAGACTGAATTTCCTAATGGAAAACCAAAATTCCTGATGGAGAACTGAATTTCCTAATGGAAGACTGAATTTCCTGATGGAAATCCAAGCTTCCTAATGGAAAACTGAATTTCCAAATGGAAAACTGAATTTCCTGATGAAGAACGGAATTTTCTGATGGAAAACCAAAATTTCTAAAGGAAAATTGAATTTCCCAATGGAAAACCAAATATCCTAAAGGAAAAGTGAATTTCTTAATGAAAAACTGAATTTCCTAATGGCAAACCAAAATTCCTAACGGAGAACTGAATTTCCTAATGGAAAACCAAAGGCAGAGCCCCTGCACCCCACACCCACAGGGCAAGGCCTGAAGGGAAAAATGCCAAATATTCCATTTCCACCCCCTTTTCCCGCAATGCACGTTGATTTTCCCTGGAATTCTTGTTTATCTCATGGGATCCAAGCACACTGCACGCAGCAGGAGATGGGGAGTGGGGCAGTGTATCTCAAATAATTTATAATATCATTATTTATCCGTAAAATTCTGTAAAAAGTGAAGCCTGGGATGGACATCCACGCTTTTATTCCACACAGCTCTGAAGGGGTTTGGTCCTGGGATAGGAATAATCTGGATTATAAATCCTGCAGGAATTCAGCATTTTTAGGGGTGGCAGAGGAAAGAGAGCAGGCAGCTGTGTGTAAATAAATATTCCACTCTCTTGAAGGGCTTTAAATTGTATTTTGTCAATATTTTTTGCACTCACAGCCCCATCCCCATGGCTGCAGATAATTATGAGTGGACTGATATGAAAACCTTGATGTGTAAAATCAGCACCCTTGCTCTGTTCACTGCTCAGGGCGTGCTTGGGGCAGTTCCAGAGCTCTGTCCTGGCTTGCAAATCTTTCTTTTGACATTTTCTGAGGAAATTCTGGGATTCTGATGCCCACATCCCCTTTGTAAAGTGAAAAACGTGGTTCTTTGCTCTCCTACTGTGCCTGATAACAACAAAGAGTTTTTTATTTTCTGGTTCCCCCAAACCCTGAAGAGATGAAGAGCAGCAAAATTCCAGTACTGAATTCAGCAGAAAATCACTTTTTGAGGGCTTGGATCATTCCAGGATGGATGAAATGAAACTTCAGCATCTTGGGCTGAACTTTGAGAAATTGGGGGAGTAACCCTGAAATGGGGAGAGCCCCAGTGCAGGTGGGGACATCCCAAATCCCTGCTTTGAGAATTTGCTCCAACAACAACTTTGCAATGCATTTTTTTGCTTATTTCTAGAGAAAAAGCATAAAGTCAGGCACAAACATGACAAACAGCATGGAAAAACACCTTTAAATCTCACCCTGCATAATCCCAGACTCAACCCTGCTTAGGTCCTAGAGCAGCCTGGGCCGGGCTTTGGGCCGGGCTCTGGGCTTTGGCCGGGCTTTGGCCTTTGGGCCGGGCTCTGGGCCGGGCATTGGGCTGGGCTTTGGGCCGGGCATTGGCCTTTGGGCCAGGCTCTGGACCAGGCTCTGGGTCGGGTTCTGGGCCGGGCTTTAGGCCAGGCTTTGGCCTTTGGGCCGGGCTTTGGGCTGGGCTTTGGCCTTTGGGCCGGGTTCTGGGCCAGGCATTGGTCTTTGGGCCGGGCTCTGAGCCAGGCTTTGGGCCGGGTTTTGGCCTTTGGGCCGGGCTCTGAGCCAGGCTTTGGGCCGGGCTTTGGCCTTTGGGCCGGGCATTGGGCCGGGCTCTGGGCCGGGTTTTGGCCTTTGGGCAGGGTTCTGGGCCGGGCTTTGGCCTTTGGGCCGGGCTTTGGGCTGGGCATTGGGCCCTGCATTCGGCTGGGCTTTGGCCTTTGGGCCGGGTTCTGGGCCAGGCATTGGTCTTTGGGCTGGGCTCTGGGCCAGGCTTTGGGCCGGGCTTTGGCCTTTGGGCCGGGCTCTGGGTCGGGCATTGGGCCGGGCTCTGGGCCGGGTTTTGGCCTTTGGGCAGGGTTCTGGGCTGGGCATTGGCCTTTGGGCCGGGCTCTGGGCCCAGCTCTGGTCCGAGCTCTGGGCCCTGCATTGGGCCGGGTTTTGGCCTTTGGGCCGGGCTCTGGGCCAGGCTTTGGGCCCTGCATTGGGCCGGGCTCTGGGCTGGGCTTTGGGCCCTGCATTGGGCCGGGCTCTGGGCCCTGCATTGGGCCCTGCATTGTACCAGGCTTTGGGCCGGGCTCTGGGCCCTGCATTGGGCCAGGCTTTGCTCCAGGAGCAGCTTTGCAGCTGTGGCCTGCAGGTTGCCAAGGAGGGAGGCAAATCACAAACGCTGTAAAATGGGTCAGGAGACCTGCAAGGCTGGCAAATCTAGGACAGCCTGATGCTGCAGAGTCACATGTTTGCAAATCAAAGCTCAGGCAAGAAAGGTATTAAGAGATAAGCAGTCATGCACTTCTCCTTTTTTTTTTTTTAATTTTTTTTTTTTAGCCAAATAATGTGAGGGGTGGGGAAATGATCAAAGGAAGGAGATGGCTGGGAAGGTGTTTGTTTAAATGTCTGGCTGGCCAAAAAATCCTCCCAGCAGAGGGACTGGGGTCAGGTATTCCCAACCCCAATCCCAAATTCTGCCAGAATGGACAAATCCTTCACTTTCCCCTTAATCCTCTGCATTTAACTATTCTAGTGGGGAAAAATTAAAAAAAAAAAAAAGGTATTAAAATTGAAATAAGGCAAGGCAAAAGCAGCTGTAGGTATGAGGAGGGATAGGTTATGCACAGCCACCTCCTCAGAGCTAAGAATACCTATCAGTCACATGAAAAATGAATTCCAGATTAATTATCTACCTACTGCATCCCACCTAAAAGGGAAAAAGGAAAAAAAAATCAGTCAGAGATGTGGCTGGAGGGGTCCAAAGCCATTTCTGGCCTCTGTTTTGGAAAGAGAAGCCCTAAAAATCCCTTTTTCCCTTTTTTTCACTGCTCTGTGCAACTGTAGGTTGTAATTCTGGAAATGGTTGTAAAAAGCATCATTGGTATATTGTCCTCATCTGTGTAAATGTCAATTTAAGTGGCAAATATCTTTCATGATCATGTTTTGCATTTAAAAGAGCTTTCCCAAGGCATTGGTATTTGGGGAAAAATTCTTTCTCCATAGGAAAAATTAAAAATAGGCATAAAAGGGTAAACACTGGGTTTCCTTAGAGTTTGTTTTGATGTTTTGTGAAAATAAACCTAATAGCTGGGCTGAGCAGCAGCTCTGAAGGATGTGCAGGTGCCCTCACAGAGCCATAAACACAAATTTTCACCATTTTCACCCTTCCTACAGGATGTTACACCAAAGGTTCATTTTCCCCTCCAGCCCTAAAGCTGTAAATCCAATAATTTTATCAGAATCCCATTTGGATTATTGGGGATGGGAATCTAATTTTTAATTTTTTTTTTATAATTATTTATTATTTGTGCCGAGCATCATTTCCTCAGCACAAACAATAAATAATAATAAGACAAGTTCATGTGGTTGTGTTGTCCTGCCTCATCCCTGTCCTTTCTCCCAGGAACAAAATTCTCACAAACTTCAAAAAGAATTAAGATCATTTAGATCCTGGCCTGGTGCCAGTAACATTTTGAGTATTCCTGGTCCAGATGAAGAATTCCATTAATAAAACCTCCCCTGGGGTTCCAGCCCCAGTCAGGAGGAGGAAGTCAAGCAGCAGAACACACACACACACAAACACTAAAAACAGCAACAAAGCCAAAACCAGGCAGAACTTTCTCAAAACTGAAGGAAAACTTGGGAGATCAGGAGCAGAAGAAAAAAATACTAAAAATAGGGTTGGATAAAACGACAGGATGTTTTCCTGACCTGTAAGCACATGGATTTAAAAAGTTAGGTCTGGAATACACAAAACCAGAGTTAATTTTTTGTTTTCCTGGCCTCCTACTTGGATGAAAGAAATATTGATGGTGCTGTCAGGATAAACAGAGCTGGACCAAGGGACAGGTAAGGCAGAAAAAAAATGGCAATTTTTGCACAGGATATTGCCCAGGCAGGGCCTGGGGGGAAGCTGGAAGCACAGAGGCAACCACAGAAAGTAAAAGTTGAATATTTAGCACTGGTTTATTCACACAGAGCTGGTTTGTCCTTCTCTGAGCAACCCCAGCCAAGGGCTGCCTGCTGAAAGCCAAGGAAATCAGCTCTGAAAACCTCTGAGATGCTGCAAAAAGGAAATCAGCTCTAGAAACCTGTGATGCTGCAAAAAGGAAATCAGCTCTAGAAACCTCTGAGATGCTGCAAAAAGGAAATCAGCTCTAGAAACCTCTGAGATGCTGCAAAAAGGAAATCAGCTCTAGAAACCTCTGAGATGCTGCAAAAAGGAAATCAGCTCTGAAAACCTCTGAGATGCTGTAAAAAGGAAATCAGCTCTAGAAACCTGTGATGCTGTAAAAGGGAAATCAGCTCTAGAAACCTGTGATGCTGTAAAAAGGAAATCAGCTCTAAAAACCTCTGAGATGCTGTAAAAGGGAAACCAGCTCTAGAAACCTCTGAGATTTTGCAAAAAGGCACCTTAGATGCCTTCACTTAGCACCCCCTTCCAGCTCAGGACAGGACACATTTCCCCCAGGATGGAATGAGCAAATCAGCTGAAAAATCTCTCACAACCTCCTAAAATCCAGAGGATTTTCCAATCTCCATTTCACCTGGGAAGTGACTTCTGCTTTCTCAACAAGCTCCACATTCACCTGCTATTTTTTCTCCTCCTTCTCCAAGAGTTTAATTTGTTTTTCCCAGGCATTCAGCAAGGAACAAGCAAATCAGCTGAAATCTCTCACAACTTCCTAAAACCCAGAGGATTTCTGTGTTTGCAGGACAGAGAAGCAGAACCTTGCAGTGCCAGGGGTGAAAGGAGCTCACTGATTTTATAATTTCCATTTCACTTGGGAAGTGACTCCTGCTTTCTCAAATAGCTCCACATTCACCTGATTTTTTTCTCCTCCTTTTCCAAGAGTTTAATTTGCTTTTCCCAGGCACTCAGCAAGGAGCAGGGATGGAGCAATGCAGGGGTTTCACTTTTGGCAGGCCAAGCACAGCTGGAGGTGACACAGCCCCGTGTCCCTGTCCCACAGCAGCTCCCCAAGCCACCAACAGCTCTAAAAAGCCTCAAAATGAAAATGAATAATGGATTAAAACTGAATTTCTCCCTTTTTTGTGGGGACACACCATTCTGTGGCATGGCAGGAAATGCCAGTTCTTGAGCCAGCCTGTGTGGTATTTCCTCCCTCCGTCAGGATGAAGGAGGAATTGAGAATCTCAGCTTCATGTCCTTAGAAGGCTAAAATATATATATTATATTATAATATAATATAATAAATAATAATAATATAATATAATATAATATAATATAATATAATATAATATATATATATATTATATATATTATATATATATAATATATATTTATATATATAATATATATTATATATATAATATATATTATATTATATATATATATTATATTATATTATATTATATTATATTATATTATATTATATTATATTATATTATATTATATTATATTATATTATATTATATTATATTATATTATATTATATTATATTATATTATATTATATTAATGCTGTACTAAAACGATACTAAAGAATAGAGAAAGGATACAGACAAAAAGTTACGAAGAATGAGAATGAAAATTCCTGACTCCTTCCAGTCCTGACACAGCCTGGCTGTGATTGGTCATTAACTCAAAACAATTCACATGAAATCAATCAAACAATCACCTGTTGGATAAACAATCGCTAAACCACATTCTAAAATAACAAAACAGGAGAAGCAAATCAGATCATTGTTGTTTTAGTTTTTCTCTGAAGCTTCTCAGCTTCCCAGGAGAACAAATCCTGGCAAAGGGATTTTTCAGAAAATGTGACAGTGACAAGCCTGGAAGGTGCCTCAGCAGAAAAAGAAGGACAAAATGGAGAGGTGGGTGACGCCATGGAAGGGTGACACAATGGAATGGTGACACCAATGAAATGGTGACACAATGGAGAGGTGGGTAACACAGTGGAATGGTGACATCAATGGAATGGTGACACAATGGAGAAGTAGGTGACACCAGTGGAAGGGTGACACAGTGGAGAGGTGGGTGACACCAATAGAAGGGTGACACAGCGGAGAGGTGGGTGACACCAATGGAAGGGTGAGACCAATGGAGAGGTGGGTGACACAATGGAATGGTGACTGACACAATGGAAAGGTGACATCACTGGAAGGGTGACATCAATGGAGAAGTGGTGACACCAATGAAAGGGTGACACCAATGGAAGGGTGACACAGTGAAGAGGAGGGTGACACCAATGGAACAGTGACACAGTGAAGAGGTGGGTGACACCAATGGAAGGGTGACATCAATGGAGAAGTGGGTGACACCAACAGAATGGTGACACAATGGAGAGGTGGGTGACACAATGGAAGGATGACACCAATGGAGAGGTGGGTGACACAGTGGAATGGTGACACAGTGGAGAGGTGGGTGACACCAATGGAAGGGTGACACAATGGAATGGTGACACAGTGAAGAGGAGGGTGACACAAATGGAAGGGTGACACAGTGGAATGGTGACACAGTGGAGAGGTGGGTGACACCAATGGTATGGTGACACAATGGAGAAGTAGGTGACACCAATGGAAGGGTGACACCAGTGGAAGGGTGACACCAATGGAGAAGTAGCTGACACCAATGGAAGGGTGACACCAATAGAGAGGTGGGTGACACCAATGAAATGGTGACACAATGGAGAGGTGGGTGACACCAATGGAAGGGTGACACCAATGGAGAGGTGGGTGACACCAATGGAAGGGTGACACAATGGAGAGGTGGGTGACACCAATGGAAGGGTGACACAATGGAATGGTGACACAGTGGAGAGGTGGGTGACACAAATGGAAGGGTGACACAGTGGAATGGTGACACAGTGGAGAGGTGGGTGACACCAATGGAAGGGTGACACCAAGGTAAGGGTGACACAACGGAGAGTGGGTGACACCAACGGAATGGTGACACAATGGAGAAGTAGGTGACACCAATGGAAGGGTGACACCAGTGGAAGGGTGACATCAATGGAGAGGTGGGTGACACAATGGAACAGTGACACAGTCAAGAGGAGGTGACACAGTGGAATGGTGACACAGCGAGAGGTGGGTGACACAATGGAAGGATGGATGACATCAATGGAGAGGTGGGTGACACAGTGGAGAGGTGGTGACACCAGTGGAAGGGTGACACAATGGAATGGTGACACAGCGGAGAGGTGGGTGACACCAATAGAAGGGTGTCACCAATGGAGAGGTGGTGACACCAATGGAATGGTGACACCAATGAAATGGTGACACAATGGAGAGGTGGGTAACACAGTGGAATGGTGACACAATGGAATGGTGACACAATGGAGAGGTGGGTGACACCAATGGAATGGTGACACCAATGAAATGGTGACACAATAGAGAGGTGGTGACACAGTGGAATGGTGACATCAATGGAATGGTGACACCAATGGAGAGGTGGGTGACACCAATGGAAGGGTGACACCAATGGAAGGTGACACAGTGAAGAGGAGGGTGACACAATGGAAGGATGACATCAATGGAGAAGTGGTGACACAGTGGAATGGTGACACAGTGAAGAGGTGGGTGACACCAACAGAATGGTGACACAATGGAGAAGTAGCTGACACCAATGGAAGGGTGACACCAATAGAGAGGTGGTGACACCAATGAAATGGTGACACAATGGAGAGGTGGGTGACACCAATGGAAGGGTGACACAGTGGAGAGGTGGGTGACACAATGGAGAGGTGGGTGACACAGTGGAATGGTGACACAATGGAGAGGTGGGTGACACAATGGAATGGTGACACAGTGAAGAGGAGGGTGACACCAATGGAAGGGTGACACAGTGGAATGGTGACACAGTGGAGAGGTGGGTGACACCAATGGAATGGTGACACAGTGGGCAGCAGCTGTGACAGAACATCCCCGCCCGTGGCCACTGCTGGAGCAATTCCAGCATGGGGGAACAAATCTCTTCAACCTCCCCAGAAATTCCTCCAGACTGAGCTCAGCAGAAATGAAGCAAAATTAACAACATCCCTTCAATGCTCCAAACTGCTCACAGGGGGAACTGGCTCAAAGTCAGCAAAGAAAACAGAATTTGGGGGTTTTAAATAAAGAGTTGGGGACTAAATATCAGCACTCACCAAGGCTGAGTTCAAATAAACCTGTGCACATTCCATTAATGTCTACGTAACTAATTCCCAATTGTATCTGTTTTAGAATGTTCAAACTCAATTCAGTTTTCCATTTCTCCAAAAAGAAAATTCGATTTTTTTCAGTACATTCATGCTAAGATGGTGCTTTAACACTGCAGATCACATTTCCCTTTAATTAAAACCAAAACCTACAAAAAACAGGTATAGAGAAAAACAAATTTCAAGCGATTCTGTTGTTCCTGTCATGGAAATGTCTGTTTTTCAAGCCAGAGATAAAACTGAGTTCCCCAAAACGCCACCACAACTCTAACTGAAATGCCACACACCCTTCAGCACCCTCAATGATATTTTTTTTCCAGCTTGAAGAGGGTTTGCAGCAGTTGAGGTTTCAGCAAATATGAGAATGAGGACGAGTTCACCTTTATAAAGCATTTATCCAGAAGCACATCATACAATTTATTGCTAAACACTTAAAAAAATTCAAAAGCTGCATCAAGGAGCAACCCAGTCCTGAGGTACAACCTTCCTCAGCATCATGCAGGCTTCAGGGAAGGGGAATTGGAAAGGATGGGGAGTTACAGCTGGAATAAATGTGACAGGGAGAGCTCAGCTGGGATTCCACGAGCCCTGCAATGTGTGAGCAGCACCCCTGAGATCCGTGAGGGGTTTCACAGGGAATTCTGCACCCAGGAAGGAGTTTCTCCCTGGAATACAGCCATGCTGGAGGATTCAGAGCAGCCTCAAAAGCAGATTTTTAACTATTAATGCCCTTCCCCACTCCCTGCAAGCCATGGCTCCCTCCAGCCACGCTGAACTTCATCCCTTTGTCAGATAAAACCTCAAACACATTTTGCAGACACGTCCCCTGCATTTTAAGCCTGGTCTTTCTGGTGTCCAGGAAAACAAACCTCGGCTCTAAATGTACCCAGTGGTGCCAACCAAGCCTCCCAGCCATTCCCACCTCAAACCCAGCTGGATCCACCCAGTTCCAGTCCCAGATTGCCAGCCCATGCTGAATTTCATCTTTTTGTGAGATAAAGCCTCAAACACATTTAGCAAACACATCCCCTGCACTTTAACCCTAAGGAGGGTCCTTTTGGTGGCCAGGAGAACAAACCTTGGCTCTAAAGGCACCCAGTGGTGCCAGCCTGGTGCTCCGGAGGCCTCCCAGCCATTCTCATCTTAAATCCATCTGGATCCACCCAGTTCCACTCCCAGACTGCCAGCCCACAGGAAAGCAGAACCCACAGAACCCTGTGAAAGGCACAGGCAACAGAGAAGCCTCACAGAGAAGGGTGGATGCATCCACAAGCTCGAATTACTGTCTCGCTTTTGACACTCCCCCGACATCCTTTCCAAAAAGAAAATTGAAGAGGCTGCCAGAAGGGATTTCTCCTCACACAACCGTCCCTGGGAGTGGAAAGCTGCCCCTAAAGCACCATCTAGTGTCTGTCACTCCCTCATCCAGCAGCATCCCTGCTCCCACCGCAGATGCCACGGAGGGACCACGAGCCCCCAAATCCCCTCCCTCCCACCCCGACCTCTGCCTCCAGCACCAACCCTGCAGCGTTTCCAACCCCATCCCAGGGTGATTCCCTGCAGCAGGGAGGGTGGGCAGGGGGCAGGACAAGGTGCAGAGACAGAGTAAGAAGGTGCCAAGCGAAACCACTTACGCACAGTGAGGCCGGCAGCATTTCCATCCTACCTTTGCTGTCGCCATATCAGACGTCTCCATGCTTTCTGCTTGGCCTAGCAGTGAACAGGGGCATCAGGGGAGAAGGGAGGGAGGGAGGGGAGAGAAAGGGAAAGTCAAAAGAGGATGAAGAACAACAGGCAAACAACCTGGCAGGAGGATGAGAACAATGGAAGTTGCTGAGGGGTTAGTGCGGAGATTCTGCCCCACCAGAGAAGGGCAGGAAAAGCATCCCAAGGGGTGGCCCCAGGTTAGGAACTCGTTTGGAGCTTGGCACAAGAACTGAGTCACTGCCATGCCCCCACCCAAGGGTCCAGCAGGAGGGACAGAGAGGAGCAGGAGGGACAGAGAGGACCCTGCTGCTCCTCCTGCTGCTGCTCCCAGCTTCCCTTCCAGGCTGAGCTCCTGCAGGGAGCTGGGGAAAATCCAACTTTTAGTGAGCAGGGAACAACCCAGGCTGCACTGAGCTGGGGAACAACGCAGCCTGCAGGGAGAAGGGAACAACCCAGCTTCCAGTGAGAAAGGGAATAACTCAGCTTGCAGGGAGAAGGGAACAACCCAGGCTGCAGTGAGCAGGGGAAGAACCCAGCCTGCAGGGAGAAGGGGATAACTCAGCTTTCAGTGAGCTGGGGAAGAATCCAGCACCCAGTGAGCCAGGGAACAACCCAACTTGCAGGGAGAAGGGAATAACCCAGCTTCCAGGGAGAAAGGGAACAACCCAGCCTGCACTGAGCTGGGGCACAACCGAGTCTGCACTGAGCCAGGGAACAACCCAGCTTGCAGGGAGAAGGGAATAACCCAGCTCCCAGTGAGCAGGGGAAGAACCCAGCCTGCACTGAGCACGGAACAACCCAGTCTGCAGGGAGAAGGGAATAACCCAGCTTGCAGTGAGCCAGGGGAACAGCCCAGCTTGCAGTGAGCAGGGAATAACCCAGCTTCTATCCAGCTGTGGAAGAAGCCAGCCTGCAGTGAGCCAGGGACACAGCCCAGCTGCAGCAGCTGCTCATCCTCACTCTCTGCAAGAAGGGAGAGTCACCCACCCCACCCCAGCCCAGCCACCCCGAGTGGGCATTCCAGGAGTCAGGAGGACAGGAGGGAAGCAGGTGGGTTCTGGGCAGTGCACAGGTACAGCAGGAGTGCTCAGACATGACGGGGATGATGTGGGGAGGGAAGAGAAGAGTGGGGGGATCAGGCAGGCAGGTGAAGCAGCGATGGTGCAGAGCAGCCGTACCAGAGAGCACAGGGCAGGACGCGGGGTGCAGGCTGCTCACTGCGCCCCCCGAGCTCACTCACCTCACACAACACCCTCACACGACTGGGCCTGACCTAGTAACCCTTTGGTGCACGCTGAGCTCGGCCTGGAGGCACCAAAGCCCCGGGAAAGGTGCGCTGGGTGCCAGCATCGGGAGGCATCCGTAGCTGCGTGTGCCCGCCCGGATTGGCGGAGCACGGTGACTTCACGCCACCCCAGCCATCCCCCTGCTTCTCCTCCTGGCCTACTTTGCTCCAGGAAACCAGCCTGGAGCCTGAGAGGCAGCCCAGCAGCTCCCAGCGCAGAGCAGCGGGCAGGCAGGGAAACACTGCAGAGCTCAGGCACATCAAAGCCTCTGAGAGCATCACTGCTCACAGGGCTGCCTGGCAGTGCTGCCTCAAAGTGCTTATTCATCCCCCGGTGCTCAGGCACGCAGCAGGAGCACGCAGGGACCCACAAACGGATTTATGGCAGGGTTTGAACACACCCAGGGGCAGCTCAGCCTCTGCAAAACCAGCACTGAGCACTGCGGCTGCCCTGGGCACAGGCACTGCCACACCCCAGAGGACAGACCCAGGGGGTTTGGTATATTCAATATTTAACTTACAGCCATGGCAGACCCACAAGGGTTTGGTATATTCAGTATTTCACAACTCTGGTAGATCTACAGGGGTTTAATATATTCAATATTTTACAGCTGTGGCAGACCCAATGGGTGTTTGATATATTCAGTATATTTATCAGCCCTGGCAGACCCACAAGGGTTTATTATATTCTATATTTTACAGTCCTGGTAGACCCATAGGGATTTAATATATTCAATATCTGACAGCCCTGGCAGACCCCTGGGAGTTTAATATATTCAATATTTTACAGCTGTGGCAAACCCATGGGGGTTTATCATATTCAATATTTTACAGCCATGGCAGACCCACGAGGGTTTATTATATTCAATATTTTACAGCCCTGGCAGACCCCTGGGAGTTGAGTATATTCAATATTTTACAGCTGTAGCAGACTCATGGGGATTTAGTATATTCCATATCTACAGCCATAGCAGACCCACAGGGGTTTGGTATATTCAATATTTAACTTACAGCCCTGGCAGACCCACGACTGTTTAGTATATTCAATATTTTACAGCTGTGGCAGACTCATGGGTGTTTAGTATATTCTATATTTTACAGCTGTATCAGACCCATGGGGATTTAGTATATTCAATATTTTACAGCCCTGACAGACCCACGACTGTTTAGTATATTCAATATTTTACAGCCCTGGTAGACCCATGAGGGTTTAATATATTCAATATTTTACAGCCCTGGCAGACCCACAAGGGTTTGTTATATTCAGTATTTCACAGCCCTGGCAGACCCAGGGGGTTTGGTATATTCAATATTTAACTTACAGCCCTGGCAGACCCACAAGGGTTTGGTATATTCAATATTTGACAACTCTGGTAGATCTACAGGGGTTTAATATATTCAATATTTGACAGCCCTGGCAGCAGCCTGTGCTGGAGGACAATGGCACAGATGTCACCCTCCTGCAGAGGGTGCAGCAGGCTGGGGACAGGCAGGAGCCCTCAGCACCAAGGCACCCCTAGGAAAGGCCGTGGGCACAGAGAGGGAATGCTCAGACACGAGGGGGATGGATGCCCTGGCGCACAGAAATGCGGATTTTGCCCTGTGTTTGTGCTGCCATGCGTTCATGCATGCCTGCACAAACCCACGCTGGCACACTGCTCCTTTGTGCTCAGAATACACAAAAGCTCTGGGAGAGAGGAGCCTTGGATGGGGAACTGGGGAGGAATTCATCCCTGGCAGTGCCCAAGGCTGGGCTGGACGGGGCTTGGAGCGCCCTGGGATGGTGGGAGGGGTCCCTGCCATGGCACTGGGTGGGTGTAAGGTCCTTCCATCCCGAACCATTCCGTGATTCCATGAAATACTGTTATAGACATCTTTTCATGAAAAATCCTTTTCTTAAGATTTTTCCTCCTGAGAAGCTGGGAGGCCTCAGGAACAAAATGTAAACAATGGTTATCTGCTGCTGTGGAATGCAACAGGTGCATCTGGGATTGGTCTCATGTGGTTGTTTCTAATTAATGGCCAATCACAGTCAGCTGGCTCGGACTCTCTGTCCCAGTCACAAACCTTTGTTATCATTCCTTTCTATTCTTAGCTTAGCTACCCTTCTGATGAAACCTTTTCTTCTATTCTTTTAGTATAGTTTTAATGTAATATATATCATAAAATAATAAATCAAGCCTTCTGAAACATGGAGTCAGATCCTCGTCTCTTCCCTCAACCTGTGAACACGGTCACAAAATACAGCCTGGTCAGGGACATAAAACCCCTCTTCTAAATGCTTATTTCAGCCTCCTAAAGCAGCCAGTGCAGACACAGAGATCCACAAACAGCAAATCCACACCCTCTGCTCCCCAACCCCTCCTTCATGAAGCCACAGATGTCCCTCAATGACATTTCTATTTCTGTGATTTTCTCCAAGTTCACAACAGTGTGGGAAGGGAAGAAAAAAGCACAACAGCTTCATGAAGGACTTTCAGCAAATCCTGAGCTAAAGAATCGTAATTTTGCAGCTCAGAAAAAGCTGAATTTCCACGTTTCAGCCTCTCTACAGCAGAGGCTCCCTGTGGCTGCAGCAGCTCCTGAACTTAAAAGCAAACAGGAAACATCTCCTGAGGAAGTGCAGCCTTAGGAAGGGAACAGCCCACTGTGAAATGCCTGAGCTCCGGGGAGGAATTCCAGGCTCCATAAATATCCACAGCCACGGCCCTGTTAGCCCGGGGTTCCTAATTGCCCTCGAAAGGATTCCTTAGCAATTAGAGAACATTGCTTTTTGTCAGCATTACCCTTCCCACAGGCACAGCCCACAGCCAGCAGGGCATCCTCTGTATGGCTCCAGAGCAGCCTCACCTCCCAAAGACTCCCAGGGACTAAAAAATTCCCTTTTTCTTTACAGAATTCCAGGCTCCATAAATATCCACAGCACGGTCTTTAGCCGGGTTCAGCTCCTCCAAAAGGATTCTAAAATTAGAGAAACTGCTTTTTGTCCACAGGCACAGCTGGGCATCCTCTGTATGGCTCCACATCCCTCAACGACTCCCAGGGACTCAAAAATTCCCTTTTTCTTTACAGAATTCCAGGCTCCATAAATATCCACAGCCACGGTCCTGTTAGCCCGGGCTTCCACCTCCTCCAAAAGGATTCCTTAAAAATTAGAGAACCTTGTTTTTTGTCAGCATTACCCTTCCCACAGCCACAGCTGGGCATCCTCTGTATGGCTCCACATCCCTCAAAGACTCCCAGGGACTCAAAAATTCCCTTTTTCTATTTATAGAATAAGAGCCTCACCTCTCAAAGACTCTCAGGGACTAAAAAAATTCCCTTTTTCAAGTGCAGTGCAAACAAAGGGCTGAGCAGGCTCAGATTAATTTGCCAGGAAAGGTGCGTGAGCTGCAGGCAGAGAATTCAATGTGCTGCCAGTGAGGCACCACTCCAGCCACGCTGTGATTCTCCCATATGGCAAAAAAGAAAAAAAAAAAAAAGAAAAAGAGTTAGGGAAGCACCAAAAAAAAACCCTGTTTGGGTCTGTGAAATGCATGCAAACAAAACCTGTTAGCGACAGAACCAGTGGGAGGGGAAATTAGAAACAAATCAGGAAATGTTACGGGAAGAGAGGAAGAACTGCTGGAGAAAATGTAAGGAGGAGAGAGTTTAATGGGAATGCCGAGGAGGAGGGAGTTTAATCGGCATATGCACCTTGGTTACAGGTGTACAGACCCCCAGGAAAATGTGGCAGGTGGGCACAGTCCCGAGTCGTCCCCGAAGGCGGCAGCGACGGGCAGCGATGCGCAGATGCCATCACAGCATCTGCCAGCCAGGGAAAAAGCCTTTTTCCATTTCCCTGGGAAAAAGCCCTGCAGGGACTCCCTCGGTGCTGCAGCAGCTGGGAAGTCACATGAGGCTTCATTTCCAGCAAAAAAAATAAATAAAAAAATGCATTTCTCTCTCTGCAGGCATGACGGGAGCTGTAGTTCATGGCCAGGGCAGAGAGAGCCCGAGAGCCATTTCTGAGCCTCTGCCCTGGAGCCTGGGGAGGGACAGAAAGGTGGGACAGCAGCACGACATCTTGGAATATTCCTACATGGAATATTCCCAACTTTTTTCTAATTCCTACTTGCAATATTCCTACCTTTTTTAGGATTCCTACCTTTTTTTCTGATTCCTACTTGGAGTATTCCTACCTTTTTCTGATCCTGCTTGCAATATTCCTACCTTTATTAGGATTCCTATTTGGAATATTTCTACCTTTTTCTGATTCCTACTTGCAACATTCCCACCTTTTTCTGATTCCTATCTGGAATATTCCTACCTTCTCCTGATTCCTACCTTTTTCTGATTCCCACTTGGGATATTCCTACTTGGGATATTCCTGCCATTTTCTGATTCCCACTTGCAATAATCCTACCTTTTTCTGATTCCTACCTGGAATATATCCACTTTTTTTTCTGATTCCTACTTGGAATATTCCTGCCTTTTTCTGATTCTTACCTTTTTCTGATTCCCACTTGGATTATTCCTACCTTTATCTGATTCCTACTTGCAATATCCCTACCTTTTTTCTGATTGATACTTGGAATATTCCCACCTTTTTCTTATTCCTATTGGGAATATTTCTACCTTTTTCTGATTCCTACCTTTTCCTGATTCCTACTTGCAGTATTCCTACCTTTTTCTGATTCCTACTTGAAATATCCCTACCTTTTTTCTGATTCCTACTTTGAATATTCCCACCTTTTTCTTATTCCTACTTGGAATATTCCTGCCTTTTTCTGATTCCTACTCAGAATCAGAGAGTGGAGAAAACCAGCCCTCCATCAAAAGGAGAAAAACAATTCCCTTATTTAAAAAAAAAATTAAATTATATCATTTTAAATATGCTATTTAAAATAATAAAAGAGAGACTTGGGGACAGGAAGATATTTGTATCAGGAGAATGAGGGGCAGCACCAGGAAGGCAGAGAGGCTGGGATGATTCAGGTTGTAACTGCTGCTTTCTTGAGCAATATTAGAATTTTTGAATCCTGCTTTCACGCTGTGCTTTGGCTCTTTGCCTCCCCTCATTGTCCTGCCTGTTTGAACTCAGCCTTCCTTTTGCCTGGGGTGGTGCAAGAACCTCTCCCAGCTCGGGAAAGGCTCAGTCACTGCAAATCTGGGGAACAGAGAACTCTGACTCATGGCACGCCTCAGAGAGAAATCCCCATTCTCCTTTGCAGGGCAATTCAAAGGGAAGGCATTTCCTAATTTCCTAATTTTTGCCTCCATTGCCAAGAATGTGCAGCCACTGTGAGCAGGCAGCAAGAGGTCACTGCCTGGGGCAGAAATCTTGATTGGTTTTGTTCTTTGAGACAAAGAGATCCTCAGTTATGTCATGGTCTGAATTAATTCCCATCACACCACAGCCCAACACCTGAACAGGAGGAGATTTCCACTCAGCATCATGTTAAACATGCAGACTCCCCAAATCAGAGTGCTTTAAATACCTAAATAAAGCCTTCAGACCTGTTGGAACCAAAGTCTTTCCAAGCTAAATCTTTATATTCAGTCCAACAGCCTGGATGGGCTGGCCCTGCCTGAGGGATCATCCATGGAGACCCTGGAGAAACCAAACCTTCTGTTCCCATCTGGATCTGTGGGGTAGCTCCTGCAATATCCTATAAACAAATAACCTCCAGTTTCAGATAAACTGGTGAAGAATGCACCTACAATTCAGGAATAACAGCCATTAGAGGGATGACTGCAGAGGAGGGCAAAGATCCTGAACCCTTCATTTCTGAAACCTGAGACAGGAGAAATCAGCTAAAGAACAACACCTGGGGCTGCAGGGAGGAATTTCAGAGCAGCACTGAAAGCCTTCCCCTGCAGCTTCAGGGGCTCTCCCAGTGCCAGTGGCATCAACAGCAGGGCAGAACAAAGGCTGGCAGCAGGAACAGAGGGCACAGGATGCCCCTGACCCACAGAGCCACCCAGCGCCAACCCTGGTTCCTCAGGATGGGCAGCAGGTGCTGCACAAAGCCTGAACTCACATAAAGAACCCTAAACCTGGAGCAGAGACTAAAGAAATCATGAACTCCTACAGAGCTGGAAGCTTTGCCAGACCCCCAAACAGGCCCATAATCCCATGGGAATGGCATTGACACAGCAGGAAGGGGTTGAGCAGAGCCAGCACTCAGCAGCCAAAGGTTTGGGGCAGGGCTAATCGGGGGAAAGGAAAGCAGGGAGAAGAAAAGTATTAGGGTGAAGTATTAGGGGAAAAGTATTTATTAGGGGAAAAAGTATTAGGGGAAAAAGTATTTATTAGGGGAAAAAGTATTAGGGGAAAAAGTATTAGGGGAAAGTAAAGTATTAGGGTGGTGTAAAGTAAAGTATTAGGGTAGGGTAAAGTATTAGGGTAGGGTAAAGTATTAGGGGAAAGTAAAGTATTAGGGTGGGGTAAAGTAAAGTATTAGGGTGGGGGAAAGTATTAGGGGGAAAGTATTAGGAGAAAAAGTATTAGGGGAAAGTAAAGTATTAGGGTGGGGTAAAGTAAAGTATTAGGGTGGGGGAAAGTATTGGGGGAAAGTAATAGGGGAAAGTAATAGGGGAAAGTAAAGTATTAGGGTGGTGTAAAGTAAAGTATTAGGGTGAGGGGAAAGTATTGGGGGAAAGTATTAGGGGGAAAAGTATTAGGGTAGGGTAAAGTATTAGGGGGAAAAGTATTAGGGGGAAAAAGTATTAGGGTAGGGTAAAGTATTAGGGGGAAAAGTATTAGGGTGGGGGAAAGTATTAGGGTGGGGGAAAGTATTAGGATGGGGGAAAGTTGGAGGAGAAGAGGGGAAAAAGCAGAGGGGCTGGTGCCATCCCAGCCTGACCTTGCTGCACACACCAAGATGCGCAGCACAAACACCCAGCACAGGCCAGGGCAGCGCAGGGGCAGGCAAACAGCAGAAGAAGAAAGGCAGAGGTCAGCGAGCACTCACACGGTTACAGTCATCGGCAGCAGGGGGGGATCTGTCCCAGGCCAGTCCCAGCAGCCTGAGGGAGCCTCCCTGCAGCAGCAGGGCAGGAAAACACGGCTGCAGCCAAAGAGGATAAAACCCCGGCCGGGTTACACACGCACAGTGGGGCAGGGGGAAAAGCAGCACAGGGCCGTGACCTCCGAGTCCAGCGTGGAAGGAAGGATGCAGGGCTGCAGGGGACAGCCCTGGGGCGCCTCTGGGGCTCGCTGTGCCCACTGCAGCCTGGCCCAGAGGAAGCAGCAGTGACGAGGCTGATGAGAGGGCAGAGCTGAGCAGGGAGCTGCTGGAGCTGCTCTGCTCTCAGATTTCTCCCATCACAGGCAATTCCATTTTAAAGGAGCAGCTGCCTCGGAGACTTTTTGCCAGATGCAAGATGCTGCTGTGGGGTAAGGTGCAGAAAGCTGAGAGAATGAATTCCCTGTTCATTTGAGAGTTTGATGATGATGATGGTTACTGGAATTAAATTTTCAAGGGCAGAATTAACCCAGCAGAGTGCCCACTACCATTATCCCACATTTTCCCCCAGTCTCCTGAAATGGCAGAAAACACCTGGTGAAAAGTGTGGATGCTCAGATCAGGAGGAGGCCAAGGGATGACTTGAAGAGGTAAAATCTATGAAGGGATCCCAAGCCCCTCTGGAATGGTTGGGACCTCTCCTTTTGGCTGTTGACTATGAAATGTGAAGATGCACTCATTCCCTTTTGCCATATGCAGTGCTGCTGTGGGGTAAGGTGCAGAAAGCTGAGAGAATGAATTCTCTGTTCATTTGAGAGTTTGATGATGATGGTTACTGGAATTAAATCCTCAAGGGCAGAACTGACCCAGCAGACTGCCCACTACCACTATCCCAGATTTTCCCAAATCTCCTGAAATGGCAGAAAACACCTGCTGAAAAGTGTGCATTTTACCTTGCAGAGGTAAAATGCATAAAAGGATGTTCCACATTCCTCTGGAATGGATGTTCCACATTCCTCTCCTTTTGGCTGCTGACTATGAAATGTGAAGATGCATTCATTTCCTCGTGCCAGATGCAGTGCTGCTGTGGGGTAAGATGCAGAAAGCTGAGAGAATGAATTCTCTGTTGAAACAAAGAGAGTTGGACTGCAATGGTTACTGGAATGGAATTCTCAAGGGCAGAATTTACCTGCCCACTACCACTGTCCCAGCTTTCCTAAAAACTCCTGAAATGGCAGAAAACACCTGCTGAAAAGTGTGGATGTTCAGCTTAGGAAGAAGCTAGGGGACACCTTGCAGAGGTAAAATCCATAAAAGGGTATTCCAAGCTCTCAAATAGTTGGTACCTCTCCTTTTTGATTACTGACTGTGAAATGTGAAGATGCGCTCATTCCCTTTTGCCAGATGCAGTGCTGCTGTGGGGTAAGATGCAGAAAGCTGAGAGAATGAATTCTCTGTTGAAACAAAGAGAGTTGGGCTGCAATGGTTACTGGAATGGAATTCTCAAGGGCAGAATTTACCTGCCCACTACCACTATCCCAGCTTTCCTAAAATCTCCTGAAATGGCAGAAAACGCCTGCTGAAAAGTGTGGAAGGAAGCCAGGGGACACCCTACAGAGGTAAAATCCATGAAAGGATGTTCCACCCTCCTCTGGAATCGTTGGTACCTCTCCCTTTTCACTGCTGACTACGAAATGCGAAGATGCACTCATTTCCCAAGGTAACCATTGCAAATCTTTTCATTTCCCAAAGATTTACAGCACTGAGAGCACAGAACAGGCCGTGACGAGGGAGGTGTGTGTGCTGACTGCAAAGCCAGGAGAGAATTGCTTTGTTCAGCTCTCCTTCACCAAACCAGTGCAAAACACCTCCAATTCCCAGCTCAGACCGGTGGAATTTTTCTGTCCCTACAGAGAACGAAGAAGAAATGCCCTGCAGTGAGCAGCTGCCTTCAGAAAGAGCTGATGGCTGTGAGATGCAAAGGGCTCTGTGAGGAGAGCAGCATTCCAGCTGGAGGAAGCAATTCCCACTGATCCTGTGAGGGCAGCAGCATTCCAGCTGAAGGAAGCAATTCCCACTGATCCTGTGAGGGCAGCAGCATTCCAGCTGAAGGAAGCAATTCCCACTGATCCTGTGAGGGCAGCAGCATTCCAGCTGGAGGAAGCAATTCCCACTGATCCTGTGAGGGCAGCAGCATTCCAGCTGAAGGAAGCAATTCCCAAATCCCTTCCCAGCACTCACACCCTGCCCCATCCCCAGGGAAGCTGAGGCAGCACCACTGAGCCTCAAGAATAATTTCTCCTCCAGCTGCCAAGGCAGGAGGATCAGCATCCCCTGTGCCTTCAGCCAGGGCTGTGAGCAGCCAAAATCCAGATTATTGTGGGCCCAGATCCTCCAAAAATTCAAGGGGAAGAACAAAAGGAAATATTTGTAAAAGATTTAAAGATTTGTAAAAAACAAATCTGTTTTGTTGCTACAGAACACGAAAGAACACAAGCTCACATGGCTGCTCTCAAGGTGAAGGAGAAAAGGGAAGTTTATTTTCTGACTCCAACATTTATAGATTTCCAAAAGTGACAGCAGATTAGAGGGTGACAGTGCCACCTCTCCAATGACACTGGACAAACCAACAGCCCATCAATTTCTCCTCTTCCATAAAGGAATGCAAAACAATGAGTTATTTACAGAAAGCGCGTGAGAAAGTTCACTACGAGAATGTCAACATCAGAAGGCTTAGAAAATCTTAAAAAAAACAGGGTGACACCTTTTTCTGCTCTCCAATTTATTGGCTCCACAAGTAGGGCTTGTCTCACTTATCCCTGCACTATTTCTCCTCACCTGTGCATTTATCCCTTCCCTGCCCACTGCACATCAAAGGAGTCACTACAAATTCAGAGATTTTTCCCATCTCATCTCCAAGATTAAGAGAAGCTTGAAATCTCTGAGATTTTATTAAAAACAGAAGCAGATTAAAGCTGTAGCAACCCAAGGGGCTCCTACCTTGAGACAACCTTTCCACCCCACTGCTTTGAGCTAAAAATCTCCGTAAAAAGGGAAAAGATGGCACTGACTCCTCACAGACAGCAGCAGCAGCTCCACCTGCTCACTCAACTCTTCAGCACAAGAAGGGACACTCTGGGGTCCAGCTCATCACATTTTAAATTTTATTAAGTGGATGCACATTTTAACCTCCCAGGAAATCTTCTGAAATGGGAATTTCCCCTTTTAAACTGGATTTTGGCTGCAAAGAAGCCAAGGGATGTGTTCCATTACGTGCATCCTCACGTTTTATTTGCCTTCTCTGCTGCTCAGACCCACAGATGGAGTTCTGTTTGTCTAAGATCACTTTTCACTTCCCCTTCAGCAGCTCCCAGAACATCCCCTAGGAAATTCTACACCCGAATAACATCAACAGCAAATGACTCACAAGGGAAAAATGTTAGAAAATAAAAAGGGTTCCTGGAGAGCTGCACCCCATCCCTGCCCATTTTAACTGAACATCGCCTTTGTGGCACTGCAGCCACCCCACACAGGTGGAACAAGGGACAAATTCACTTTTTTTGCGCAGCAGAAGCACCAGGCACACTCATGGCATGAGTCACATCTCTTTTTTGTGATGCCAGCCCTGCTGAAGTGTTCCCAGCGTGAGGAAGGTGGGTTTGTGTGACAGGCACACAAAGAGGGGCTGCCCACGCTCTGCTTTGTCTCAGGGAACTCTGCCCTCCTTTCCAGCATCATTCATTCTGCTGTCATCACCAGCACGGCCAAAATTCCCAAATCCTTTGGGTTTGGGCACATGCAGTAAGATTGGGAGGACAGTTCTGAGCCCCCAAAGACATCCCACAGAGGGATTTTATCCTGGATTTAATCCAGTTTAACAAGGCATCCCTGTGAGAGGGGCAACTCTGACCTCAATTTACAGCCAAGTCTGCAATGCAAACCCTTCCCTGCAGAAACAGAATTAGAAAATCTTAAAAAAATCTTAAAAAACCAGGGTGACACCTTTTTGTGCTCTGCAATTTATGGGCTCCACAAGTGGGGTTTGCCTCACTTATCCCTGCACTGTTTCTCCTCACCTGTGCATTTATCCTTTCCCGGCACATCAACCTCCTTCGTGCCAAAACCCAAACCCTCCCTTCTGTGCAAAACCCAAAACTCTTAGCCTAACAAACCCAAACACCTTATGCCTAACAACCAAAACCTCCTCTTGCCAGCAACCAATAACCCTTTAGCCAATCCAAAACCTCTCTCTATCCAAAAAACCCAAAACCCTCCCTTTTATGCCTAACAAACCCCAAACCATCCCTTTTATGCCTAACAAACCCCAAAACCCTCCCTCCTATGCCCAGCAAAGCCAATAACCCTCCCTTCTAGGCCCAAAAAACCCAAAACCCTCTCTTCTATGCCCAAAAAACCCCAAAATCCTCAGTGCCCAACAAACCCTCCCCTCTGTGCATCTCTGACAGCCCCAGCACAGGCTGGGACCAGTTGAGTTCTGTGGCACTCTCTGATGTTCAATTTTACAGCAGAACTGCATTTTCAGTGCTGCAAAAGGAGCCCACAATGGTTTTGTCTCTCTTTGCTGGTCTTGCCCTCAGATCAGCTCTTGTCAGCCAGAGGTGAGAGGGGCAAAGAAAAGGCACATAATCTAAATATTAACCATCTTTCTTACAATAAAAAAAACCTTCCAGCAGTCTGGTTAAACTCTCTGTTTAATATTAAGTCAAACTGGCTCAGAGTTTGGAGCTGGATTCAAATCCCAGCTCAATTCCAAGTGATTGCAAAAGCACCAGGGTTCAGATCAAGGAGCTGTGAGAGCTCCAAGTCCTGGCCAGGAGAATTTTAAAAACGTCCCTGAAAATGAAGATCTATCTGTGAGGGGTAAATCAGGGATCTGAGTGGATCAGGATCATTCCTGCAAGGATTTTTGCACAAAAAGGAGCTCAGAATGCTGTGCCAAAGGGAAAAGGACAGAGGGAGAAAGATGCAGAATAACCAAGCCCTAAGAACATCAATAATATTAAATTTATCCATTTTCAAACTTTGCCCTCCTTTCTGCTCTCCCCGCAACTTCCTGGGAAAATTCAAGCAGCCAACAGAATTTCTTCAGCTTGTCTGTGTGGCAAACTTTCCCCTAATTCCCTGGAAAGCTGCCTGGTGAATTTTGATCCATTATGGGAGAAATCTTCATGAGATTGCTCAGATTAACAGCAAGCCCTGCAGCCCTGGAACTGCAGAATTGGGAGCTGCACAGATTAAGGAACTAAAATGAGATGCAGGATATATCAGAGATCTTTGTTAAAGTTAACTTCTCCATTTCCTCCTTGAGATATGATCTCTGTGTAAATCATTTGGATTTACAGCAGTGTAAATGTAAATAATTTTGATTTATTTGGGGTTTTTCTGTGCAAATAGTTTTTTTATTATCTCTTATAAACTGCCACTCACTTCCTTCTCCATTTCCAGCCTTGCTTTCCACGCTCTCCTCTCTTTAACAGTTTCTCTCCTCTTTAGGCTGAGTCTAAAGATTATTTTTTCCTCTGGTTCAGTAGCTTAATTTTTAATTAAAACACACTTTGCCTCCTTAAACCTGATGGGTGTCTCGGACAAAGAACAAATCCTCAGATCAAGCAGAGACAGGCTCATGAATTTGGGGTTAATTTGGTGGAAATTCAAGGTAATTTATGCACAATTTTGTCTCCTTTCAGTGATTCTGGGCTCTTTTATGTGCCCACATCTCACCCAAATCTGTGCCTCAATCCCAGCCTTACCCACCCGTGGAATTATTTTAACTCAAACACAATTATTTAAACCCTCTGCCTGTATTTTAACTTATTTTTGAGAAGTGTTTCAGCATGTGAGCAGCTCAGACTTAATTCCCCACCTCTGTTTTCCTGTGAGGTAAAAGAGGAATTCTCCTGATTTCATAAATAGTGATTTTCATAAATAGTGATAAATAATTTTCATAAATAGTGACACAAGTGACTCACCCAGGCAATCAGCAAAGAACCGAGCCCTAAATTCACCCCAAACCTCTTTCCAGCACATCCCACTAAATTCTTCCAGCTAAAAACACCCATAAAGGACATCATTACCCCAAAATCAAGGACATTTTTATCCCAATAAAGGACATTATTACCCCAAAATTAAGGACATTATTACCCCAAAATTAAGGACATTATTATCCCAATAAAGGACATTATTGCCCAAATTAGGACATTATATCCCAATAAAGGACATTATTACCCCAAAATACAGGACATTATTACCCCAAAATGAAGGACATCATTACTCCAAAATTAAGGACATCATTACTCCAATCAAGGACATCATTACCCAAATAGGACATCATTACCAAAATTAAGGACATCATTACCCCAAAATTAAGGACATCAGTACCAAAATAAACGAATCAGTACCCCAAAATAAAGGACATCATTACCCCAAAATGAAGGACATTATTATCCCAATAAAGGACATTATTACCCCAAAATAAAGGACATTATTACCCCAAAATAAAGGACATTATTACCCCAAAATAAGGACATTATTACCCCAAAATTAAGGACATTATTATCCCAATAAAGGACATTATTACCCCAAAATTAAGGACATTTTTATCCCAATAAAGGACATTATTACCCCAAAATACAGGACATTATTACCCCCAAAAAACCGACATCATTACCCCCAAATAAAGATATTACCCAAATCAAGGACATATTATCCAATAAAGACTTATTAGCCCAAAATAAAGGACATCATTACCCCAAAATCAAGGACATCATTACCCCAATAAAGGACATTATTACCCCAATAAAGGACATTATTACCCCAAAATAAACGACATTATTAGCCCAAAATAAACGACATTATTACCCCAAAATTAAGGACAGTATTATCCCAGTAAAGGACATCATTACCCCAAAATGAAGGACATCATTACCCCAATAAAGGACATTATTAGCTCAAAAAAGGACATTAATACCCCAAAATAAAGGACATTATTACCCCAAAATACAGGACATTATTAACCCAAAATAAAGGGCATCATTACCCCAAAATGAAGGACATCATTACCCCAAAATACAGGACATCATTACCCCAAAATTAAGGACATCATTACCCCACAATTAAGGACATTATTACCCCAATAGAGGACATTATTACCCCAAAATAAAGAACATTTTAATCCCAAAATAAAGGACATTTTTATCCCAATAAAGGACATTATTAGCCCAAAATTAAGGACATTATTACCCCAAAATAAAGGACACATTACCCAAAATGAAGGACATCATTATCCAGTAAAGGACATTATTAGCCCAAAATAAAGGACATTATTAGCCCAAAATGAAGGACATTATTACCCCAATAAAGGACATTATTACCCCAAAATAAAGGACATTTTTATCCCAATAAAGGACATTATTAGCCCAAAATAAAGAACATTATTACCCCAAAAAGGAAGCCTGGCTCCCTCTCAGCAGGCAGAGGCAGCACTTACACGGATTTGCAGAGGGAGAGTTTTTTCCTCAGGGAGGAGACGCAGGGGTGGCACACCTGCCTGGCCGCCGTGCCGCAGGACGCTGTGCCAGGGCAGGGCTGCTGGACCATGGCAGCCTGTGCCAGCCCTGCGGGCAGCGGCACAGCACCCACAGCTCAGAGGAAGGGTGGCACAGAGCCCCAGGTGCACCCAGAGCAGGGCAGGAGGTTCAGTCTGCTCAGAGGAAGGGTGGCACAGAGCCCCAAGCGCACCCAGAGCAGGGCAGGAGGTTCAGTCTGCTCAGAGGAAGGGTGGCACAGAGCCCCAGGCGCACCCAGAGCAGGGCAGGAGGTTCAGTCTGCTCAGAGGAAGGGTGGCACAGAGCCCCAGGTGCACCCAGAGCAGGGCAGGAGGTTCAGTCTCCTCAGAGGAAGGGTGGCACAGAGCCCCAGGTGCATCCAGAGCAGGGCAGGAGGTTCAGTCTCCTCAGAGGAAGGGTGGCACAGAGCCCCAGAGCAGGGCAGGAGGTTCAGTCTGCTCAGAGGAAGGGTGGCACAGAGCCCCAAGTGCGCCCAGAGCAGGGCAGCAGGTTCAGTCTGCTCAGAGGAAGGGTGGCACAGAGCCCCAGGCGCACCCAGAGCAGGGCAGGAGGTTCAGTCTGCTCAGAGGAAGGGTGGCACAGAGCCCCAAGCACACCCAGAGCAGGGCAGGAGGTTCAATCTGCTCAGAGGAAGGGTGGCACAGAGCCCCAAGTGCATCCAGAGCAGGGCAGGAGGTTCAGTGTCCTCAGAGGAAGGGTGGCACAGAGCCCCAAGCACACCCAGAGCAGGGCAGGAGGTTCAGTCTGCTCAGAGGAAGGGTGGCACAGAGCCCCAGGCGCACCCAGAGCAGGGCAGGAGGTTCAGTCTGCTCAGAGGAAGGGTGGCACAGAGCCCCAAGCACACCCAGAGCAGGGCAGGAGGTTCAGTCTGCTCCTCACACCTCCAGGAGCTGCCCTGGGGATCCCTGGCTGAGGAGGGAGCTGCGCCTTTGGTGGAAATCCTGCCCGGCAGGGTTCCAGCCATCCTCAGCTGCGTGTCCTTCCTTCTCCCATCTCACAATGGGCTCAGCAGCTCTTTGCTTTAGGCCGGGGCAGCTCCTGTCAGCAGGTGCAGCTCGTTCCCTGCTCATCTCTCTCTGGGATGCCAGGGCAGTGTGCCAAGGCAAGGGGCACCTGCCAGGGCACAGCACCTGCTCCCTGCCCTCCCTTCTGCTCACATCCTCCAGCTCTGATGGAATCCTGGCTGTGGGAACCCAGAGCATCCCTCTGTCCAAAACCCCTGCCAGGGGCTCAGAGACCCTGGCACAGAGGCCAAGTTGCCCCTGTGGGCTTAATTATGACGCATGGAGCAAATTACCAACCTTAGATGAAGATCAGCAAGCCACAACAATTTAGGCAGAATAATAGTGAAGTTATTATGAGGTGGAAAAGAAGATTTTGGGGTTTTTGGTATGGGGGTTCAGAAGGCAAGATGGAGGGAACTGGGCATGTCCAGCCTTTCTCCTTCTTCTTCTTGGCCTCCATCTTCTGCTGTGATGGTGGCACTTACAGATTGGTTTAGAGTAGAAGCTCACTGTCTAACACAGGTGAAATCCTGGGTGTGGGAACCCAGAGCATCCCTCTGTCTGTCCTGAGCAGCCCAGACCCTGCCCAGGGCTCAGAGACCCTGGCACAGAGCCCAGAATGCCCCTGTGGGTTGATTATGAGTAAATTATGAACCTTAGATGAAGATCTGCAAGCCATGACAAATTAACTAGAATGATGGTGAATTTATCACAAGGTGAAAAAGTAGATTTTGGGGTTTTTAGAATGGGGGTTCAGGGCCAAGATGGAAGAATTTGGGCATGTCCTGAATTTCTCCTTCTTCTTCTTTGCCGTGATTTTGGCACTTTTGGATTGGTTTAGAGCAGAAGCTCACTGTCTAACACAGGTGAAATCCTGGGTGTGGGAACCCAGAGCATCCCTCTGTCTGTCCTGAGCAGCCCAGACCCTGCCAGGAGTTCAGAGACCCTGAAACAGAGCCCAAAACACCTGCGGGTTTGATTATGAGCAAATTACCAACCTTGCATGAAGATCAGCAAGCCACAACAATTTAGGCAGAATAATAGTGAAGTTATCATGAGGTGGAAAAGAAGATTTTGGGGTTTTTGGTATGAGGGTTCAGAAGGCAAGATGGAGGGAACTGAGTATGTCCAGCTGTCACAGACATCTTTTATGGAAAATCCTTCCGTTAGGATTTTTCCTCCTGAGAAGCTGGGAGGCCTCAGGAACAAAATGTAAACAATGGTTATCTGCTGCTGTGGAATGCAACAGGTGCATCTGGGATTGGTCTCATGTGGTTGTTTCTAATTAATGGCCAATCACAGTCAGCTGGCTCGGACTCTCTGCCTTTGTTATTCATTCTTTCTTTTTCTATTCTTAGCCAGCCTTCTGATGAAATCCTTTCTTCTATTCTTTTAACATATCATAAAATAATAAATCAAACCTTCTGAAACATGGAGTCAGATCCTCATCTCTTCCCTCATCCTCAGACCCCTGTGAACACCATCACATCCAGCCTTTCTCCTTCTTCTTCTTGGCCTCCATCTTCTGCTGTGATGGTGGCACTTTTAGATGGTTTAGAGTAGAAGCTTGCTGTCTAACATAGGTGATGGGTATTGGAAAGTAATTGTAAATATTGTACATGTAGTTTTTAGTATAAAGACATAACACTGCCCTGGGGGCAGGCAGAGTGCCTGGAACTGTCCTGCTGGATGGACCTCAACAAGACAAGAGAAATTTTTTCATAGATAAGATACAATAAACAACCTTGAGACTGAGAAATGAAGAGCCCTGACTCCTTCTTCAAGCGCCGGGCTGGGAAAAGAGACTTTGGAACCCTTCTCAGGGTCACTGTGAGCAGCTAAAGATCCCAACACCTGGGTGGCTGTGCGGTTTTTAGGGGTTTTTAAAGTGCTGGTGTGCAATAGTCAATGGAGATGTGACCAGAACTGCCTTGGTGTTCCTCAAAACAAGCTCAGAGGTTCAAATCTGTGCTTGGAGGATTCTTTGTTACGGGTCCAAAAAAAATACCACCTAAAAGCACCAAAAATAAATCCTCCTCATTCAGTTTCTGGGGGATCTAAAGGATTCAAACGCCTCAGAAACAACCTTCATCTCTGTTGTTCAGTAGAGCACACGGCAAGCTCTCAAAGGCTCTGTCAGCCTTCTCACCAATTCCTGTCCAGTTTACATCCAAAGGTGTGTCTGAGTTACTTTTTGGTGAAGTTTCATGAGCACAAACCACCAATATCCAAAGGAAGACTGTACCGGTGAAGGCTGAGGGAATTACATCAGCAATGAGACCAAAAAACCAGTAGAAAAGATAATTTACTATCCCACATGGGGATAATTTTAGGATCTATGCAAATAGAAGTTAATTGTAACTAAATTTAGGCAGCAGGAACGTTGCTGGTCCTAAATGTAAGAGGTCAGCAGGCTCAGCATTGCTCTGGCTTTGCATAGTTTTGAAATCAGCCCCTTCCAGCCAGGAAAATATTGTTATCACCAACCTAAATGCTCCCTTTAAAATCCATCTGAAGCAGGCGGCATTTCCAAATGGTTCCCTACTGCCAAACCCAGAATTGTATTAACAAATCCTCACCCTGTTTCACCTGTGGAATTTCAGGTGCCCTCAGGACCCCCCTGCTCTGCTGTCCCACTCTATTTTCTGGCTTTTAGCACTCACCTGTCAGTCAATTAAGGATGTTTTGTTAATTAGTCCGGGCTCCACAGCCACGGGGAGATGGATAATTGGAGGAGGAGGTGAGCTACAACTCCCAAGTGCTGATTCTGAGCCAAAACCCCTCGTGGGATGTGCAATTTTAATATGGGATATTAATTGGCTCCTTAGGGTCAAGTGAGTCAATTCCTGCTGTTTCAGGGGCTGGATGCATTTTCCCACTTTCAAGCTGATGAAAAATGCAGGTTTTTAAACAATTCTAAACCAAAATAAATCACATTTCGTCTTAGATAACTTTGAGAAGTGCAAGGAAAATAAATCAGTGATAACTCATGGCTCAGCACAAGAAAACTCAGCAGATTCAGGCTCAAAACTTGACCTAGAAGATGCAGCAAAACTCCTCATCATGTGGCTCTGAGCAAAGCAGCACCCATAAATCACACACCCAAATAAACACCAAAAATCAGTTTTCAACAGCTTTTGTGCCAATGCTGCAATTTGAAAGTGTCATTAATCAACCCAAATTCAAGTTTCTCCTGGAACTTCACTGCAGTTCTCACCCAGGTGCTGCACACAAGTTAACCCAGCTTAAATGTGAAATTCAGGATTGCCACAACGCATCAAAAGTGAACGAAACAACCAAGCTTTCCTTGCTGAGGAAAGGATCCACCCAGGAAATTCCATTTGTGGGATTTTAAGGCTCAGAGGTGCTAATTGCTAACAGCACACAGCACCTCTAATGAAGCTGCTCCGGCAGCTGGAGTTTGAGGAAAGAGCCCCAAAAGAAAATTCTGGCTATTTCAGGGGCTGGATGCATTGTGCCATGTTCAAAGTGGTGAAAAATGCACTTTTTAGACAGAAATTCTCTCTGGATTCATTGTCCTATGTTCAAAGTGATGAAAAATCAGCTTTTTAGACAAAAATTCTGTCTGGACTCATTGTCCTGTGTTCAAGGTGATGCCAAATCATCTTTTTAGACAGAAATTCTGGCTGGATTCATTGTCCTATGTTCAAGGTGATAAAAAATGTGGGTTTTTAGACAGAAATTCTGTCTGGATTCATTGTCCTATGTTCAAAGTGATGAAAAATCAGCTTTTTAGACAGAAATTCTGGCTGGATTCATTGCCCCACATTCAAGGTGATGAAAAATGCACTTTTTTAGACATCGATAAGACCAATTTAAACCCCGTTTTTTTTCAAACCAGCTGTGAGAAGCACAAGGAAACACAGGTGAGGTTTCAGGGCACAGACTCACCTGTCCTCGCGCACGGAGGGGCTCAGGAACCGCGCGGAGTCATCGTCGTGGCTGCTCTGCTGGCTGCTCTGCTGGCTGCTGCAACACACAACGGGCTCAGTCAGGGCTGGGCAGGCTCCAGGGGACACCCAGATCCCATCCTGGTGTCACAGAACTCCTGGGGACACCCAGATCCCATCCTGGTGTCACAGAAATCCTGGGACACCCAGATCCCATCCTGGTGTCACAGAACACCAGGGGACACCCAGAGTCCATCCTGGTGTCACAGAGCACCAGGGGACACCCAGATCCCACCCTGGTGTCACAGAACTCTTGGGGACACCCAGATCCCATCCTGGTGTCACAGAACTCCTGGGGACACCCAGATCCCATCCCGGTGTCACAGAACTCCTGGGGACACCCAGATCCCATCCTGGTGTCACAGAACTCTTGGGGACACCCAGCTTCCATCCTGGTGTCACAGAAATCTTGGGGACACCCAGATCCCACCCTGGTGTCACAGAATTCCTGGGGACACCCAGATCCCATCCTGGTGTCACAGAACTCCTGGGACACCCAGATCCCATCCTGGTGTCACAGAGCACCTGGGGACACCCAGATCCACCGATTTAGCAACAGATCTGTGACCTAGTTGGAACACCACACTGATCCGCTTCATCCGGATCTCCAAACACTTGGGCTCTGGAACACTCAGTTTAAATCCAGAATGAGGAAACAGATCTCTCTGACCTCCTTTTGGAACACTCAGCTTCCATCCAGATCTCACAGAAAGATTTGGGAGCTCTGGGACACTCAATTTAAATCCAGATTGAGGAAAACAGATCTGACCTAGTCTGGAACACTCAGCTTCCATCCAGATCAGAGAAAACAGATCTGTCTGACCTCCTTTGGAACACTCAGTTTAAACGCAGTTTGAGTAAAATACAGACAGAACTGGGTAACCTCCTCTAAAACACTCAGCCTAAATTCAGATGGAGGAAAACAGATATGACCTCTTCTGGAACACTCGGTTTCCATCCCGATCTCAAAAAACAGCTCTGGGACCTCTGGACCACTCAGTTTAAATCCAGATCATAGAAAACAGATCTCTCTGACTCCTTATGCTCATTAATCCAGATCAAGAACACCCGATAGAGCGTAGCCTTCTGTAAAACACAGTTAATCCAATTGGGAAACAGATCTTCGACCTCCCTGGAACACTCAGCTTCAATCCAGATCTCAAAAAAACATCTTTAGGACCTCTGGAACACTCAGCTTCAATCCAGATCACAAAAAAAACAGCTTTGGGAGCTCTGGAACACTCAGTTTCAATCCAGATTGAGAAAATCATTTTTGTGACCTCTGGAACACTCAGTTTAAATCCAGATCATGGAAAACAGATCTGTCTGACCTCCTTTGGAACATTCAGTTTCCATCCAGATCTCAAAAAACAGCTTTGGGAGCTCTGGAACACTCAGTTTAAATCCAGATTGAGGAAAACACAGATAGAGCTGGGTAACCTCCTCTAAAACACTCAGTTTAAATCCACATTGAGGAAAACAGATCTGTCTGTTCTCCTTTGGAACATTCAACTTCAATCCAGATTCAAAAAAACATCTTCGTGACCTCTGGAACACTCAGCTGTAAATCCAGATCTCAAAAAACAGCTTTGGGACCTTTGGAACACTAAACTTCAATCCAGATCATAGAAAACAGATCTGTCTGACCTTCTCTGGAACACTAATCTTAAATTCAGATTGAGGAAAACATCTCGGTGACCTCTGGAACACTCAGCTTTGATCCAGATCCCAAAAAACAGCTTTGAGACCTCTGGAACACTCAAATTCAGATAGAGGAAAGCACAGGCAGAGCTGTTTCACCTCCTTTGGAACACTCAGCTGTAAACCAAGATTACAGAAAACATCTTTGTGACCTCTGGAACACTCATCCTAAATTCAGATGGATGAAAACACAAGCTGAGGTGTTTGACCTCCTTTGGAACACTCAGCTGTAAACCAAGATTATAGAAAACATCTTCGTGACCTCTGGAACACTGAGCTGTAAAGCTAGATCCCAGAAAACATCTTTGTGACCTCTGGAACACTCAATTTTAAATCCAGATCAAGGAAAATGCACACAGAGCTGGGTAACTCTTCTGGAACACTCAGCTGTAAACCCAGATTACAGAAAACATCTTTATAACCTCTGGAACACTCAGCTGTAAATCCAGATTACAGAAAAAACATCTGGGATGTTTTCTGAAAACATGTGACCTCTGGAACACTCAATTTTAAATCCAGATCAAGGAAAACACAAACAGAGCTGGGTAACTCCTCTGGAACACTCAACTGTAAACCCAGATCCCAGAAAACATCTTTGTGACCTCTGGAACACTCAATTTAAAATCCAGATCCCAGAAAACATCTTTGTGACCTCTGGAACACTCAATTTTAAATCCACATCAAGGAAAACACAAACAGAGCTGGGTAACTCCTCTGGAACACTCAGTTTTAAATCCAGATCCCAGAAAACCAGATCTTTGTGACCTCTACACTCAGTTTTAAATCCAGATTGAGAAAAACACAAGCAGAGCTGGGTAACCTCCTCTAAAACATTCATCTTAAATCCTGATGGAGGAAAACATTTTTTGTGACCTCTGGAACACTCAGCTGTAAATCCAGATTACAGAAAACATCTTTATAACCTCTGGAACACTCAGCTGTAAATCCAGATTACAGAAAAAGAAAACATCTTTGTGACCTCTGGAACTCTCAATTTTAAATCCACATCAAGGAAAACACAAACAGAGCTGGGTAATTCCTCTGCAACACTCAATTGTAAATCCAGATTACAAAAAACATCTTTGTAACCTCTGGAACACTCAATTTTAAATCCAGATTGATGAAAACACAGACAGAGCTGGGTAACTCCTCTGAAACACTCAGCTGTAAACCGAGATCCCAGAAAACATCTTTATAACCTCTGTAACACTCAATTGTAAATCCAGATCCCAGAAAACATCTTTGTGACCTCTGGAACTCTCAATTTTAAATCCACATCAAGGAAAATGCACACAGAGCTGGGTAACTCTTCTGGAACACTCAGTTTTAAATCCAGATTGAGAAAAACACAAGCAGAGCTGGGTAACCTCCTCTAAAACACTCAGCTTAAATCCTGATGGAGGAAAACATTTTTTTGTGACCTCTGGAACACTCAGCTGCAAATCCAGATCACAGAAAACATCTTTATAACCTCTGGAACACTGAGCTGTAAATTCAGATCCCAGAAAACATCTTTGTGACCTCTGGAACTCTCAGTTTTAAATCCTCATCAAGGAAAACACAAACAGAGCTGGGTAATTCCTCTGTAACACTCAATTGTAAATCCAGATTACAGAAAACATCTTTGTGACCTCTGGAACTCTCAATTTTAAATCCACATTGATGAAAACACAGACAGAGCTGGGAACTCCTCTGAAACACTCAGCTGTAACACCAGATCCAGAAAACATCTTTGTAACCTCTGGAACACTCAATTTTAAAATCCAGATCCCAGAAAACATCTTTGTGACCTCTGAAATATTCAGTTTAAATCCAGCTTGAGGAAAACACAAACAGAGCTGGGTAACTCGTCTGGAACACTCAGTTTTAAATCCAGATTACAAAAAAAAACATCTTTATAACCTCTGGAACACTCAATTTTAAAATCCAGATCCCAGAAAACATCTTTGTGACCTCTGGAACTCTCAATTTTAAATCCACATCAAGGAAAACACACACAGAGCTGGGTAACTCTTCTGGAACACTCAGTTTTAAATCCAGATTACAAAAAACCCCATATTTATAACCTCTGGAACACTCAATTTAAAATCTAGATCCCAGAAAACATCTTTATAACCTCTGGAACACTCAATTTAAAATCCAGATCCCAGAAAACACGAGGTTCAGGATCCACATTTGGGGTTGAAAGGAGGAACCCACAGGAAGATTTGAGTTTAAATCTGATTCACAACCAGCACGAGGGTCTGGAGTCTCAATGCCACTGTGTGACACTTTCCTGAATATATATATTAAATATATATATTTAATAAATATATATATTGAAAATATATATATAATTTAATATATATATAATTTAATATATATATATTTAATATATATATATATATATTTAATATATATATATTAAATATATATATAAAAATGACTTTGCACATCACCTGGGCAGCATCTCATCATTTCTTACAGGCAAACACCAACACCAAGCTGCTGGGTGTTCATACCCTCCCCAGTCCCGGGCAGAAGCAGAAAAGAGCAGTAAAAACCCAATTTTGACTGAATTTCTGGCCAGCCTTGCAAGCCGAGCCCACAAGATGTCACTGTCCCCCCTGGAACGGGCATTTTGTGGGCGATAATTGAATTTTCTGCTCATTTATCCTGCAGAGCTCTCCTGTGGCAGCTGCAGGGGCTGCTCAGGATTTCCCGAAACTCAGATTGGGATGAATTTCTCTATTAAATGTTAAATAAAACTAATTTATTGTGTGTCACTGCTGGCAGGCACAGGCCTGCGTATCACAGAAATACAAATATGGGATAAAATAAACCCCCACCAAATTGCAATTTGTCATTCTAAAGAGCAATTTTTACCCAGTAACATTTATTTTGGGGGGAAACAGTACCAAAACTACAAATAACACATTTCCATAAAGTGTAATAATTAAACTTGGTAATTGAGGAATTAAATTGATACATTAAATTATATTGATAATTTAAACAAATAGCACATTTCCATAAAGTGTAATAATTAAACTTGATAATTGAGAAATAAAATAGATATATTAAAGAATATTGATAATTTAAACAAGAAGCACCTTTCCATGAAGTGTAATAATTAAACTTGGTAATTTATGAATTAAATATATAAATTATATTGATACATTAAATTATATTGATAATTTAAACAAATAGCACATTTTCATGCAGTGTAATAATTAAACTTGGTAATTTATGAATTAATATGTGAATAATATGAATAAATATATAAATTAAATTGATACATTAAATTATATTGATAATTTAAATAAATAGTACATTTCCTTAAAATGTAATAATTAAACATTATAATTGAGAAATTAAATTGATATATTAAAGAATATTGATAATTTAAACAAGAAGCACCTGTCCATGAAGTGTAATAATTAAACTTGGTAATTTATGAATTAAATTTATAAATTATATCGATACATTAAATTATATTGATAATTTAAACAAATAGCACATTTTCATGAAGTGTAACAATTAAACTTGGTAATTTATGAATTAAATTTATAAATTATATTGATATAATAAATTATATTGATAATTTAAACAAGAAACACCTTCCTAAAAGCAAATAAAGCTTTTTCTTGCATTTCTGAGCTGCAAATCAACAGCTGGGTAAGAGCAATGCATTCCTAAAAGCAAATAATTCTTTTTTTTTTGCATTTCTGAGCTCTATTATGGAGAGCAGAGAGGGAACCACATTTACTTCCTCTACCACAAAATTCCCCTTTTTGATCAGAGGAAGCACTGCAGAGATAATTTCTCTAATTTCTTTCTTTCTGGATAGAAATCCTCCCACCAAAATTTCTCATTTCAGTTCAGATGGAGCCAAACTCACCCAAAGAGAATTCCCAGCCTGCCCCAGGCCAGCAGTGCTGGGAGCAGCAAATAAAGCTTTTTCTTACACTTCTGGGCTGTAAATCAACAGCTGGATAAGAGCAATGCATTCCTAAAAGCAAATAAATGGGGTTTTTTTGCATTTCTGAGCTTCATTATGGAGAGCAGAGAGGGAACCACATTTACCTTCCTACTACCACATAAATTTCCTTTTTGATCAGAGAAGCACTGCAGAGATTAATTTCTCTAATTTTTTGTATCTCCATAGAAACCCTCCCACCAAAATCCTGATTTCAGTTCGGATGGACCCAAATGAGAATTCCCAGCCAGTCCAGCCAGCAGTGCTGGGAGCAGCAAATAAAGCAAATAAAGCTTTTTCTTACACTTCTGGGCTGTAAATCAACAGCTGGTAAGAACAATACATTCCTAAAAGAAAATAAAGCTTTTTTTTGTATTTCTGATCTTCATTATGGAGAGCAGAGAGGGAACCACATTTACCTTCCTCTACCACAAAATTCCCCTTTTTGATCAGAGGAAGCACTGCAGAGATAATTTCTCTAATTTCTTGTATCTGCATAGAAAACCCTCCCACCAAAATTCCTGATTTCAGTTCAGATGGAGCCAAACTCATCCAAAGAGAATTCCCAGCCTGTCCAAGGCCAGCAGTGCTGGGAGCAGCAAATAAAGCAAATAAAGCTTTTTCTTCCATTTCTAAGCTGTAAATCAACAGCTGGTAAGAACAATACATTCCTAAAAGCAAATAAAGCTTTTTTTTGAATTTCTGAGCTTCATTATGGAGAGCAGAGAGGGAACCACATTTACCTTCCTCTACCACAAAATTTCCCTTTTTGATCAGAGGAAGCACTGCAGAGATAATTTCTCTAATTTCTTGTATCTGCATAGAAAACCCTCCCACCAAAATTTCTCATTTCAGTTCAGATGGAGCCAAATGAGAATTCCCAGCCTGTCCCAGGCCAGCAGTGCTGGGAGCAGCAAATAAAGCAAATAAAGCTTTTTCTTCCATTTCTAAGCTGTAAATCAACAGCTGGGTAAGAACAATGCATTCCTAAAAGCAAATAATTTTTTTTTTTTGCATTTCTGAGCTCTATTATGGAGAGCAGAGAGGGAACCACATTTACCTTCCTCTGCCAATAAATTCCCCTTTTTGATCAGAGGAAGCACTGCAGAGATAATTTCTCTAATTTCTTGTATCTAGATAGAAACCCTCCCACCAAAATTTCTCATTTCAGTTCAGATGGAGCCAAATGAGAATTCCCAGCCTGTCCCAGGCCAGCAGTGCTGGGAGCAGCAAATGAAGCAAATAAAGCTTTTTCTTGCATTTCTAAGCTGTAAATCAACAGCTGGTAAGAACAATACATTCCTAAAAGCAAATAAATATTTTTTTGAATTTCTGAGCTTCATTATGGAGAGCAGAGAGGGAACCACATTTACCTTCCTCTGCCAATAAATTTCCCTTTTTGATCAGAGGAAGCACTGCAGAGATTATTTCTCTAATTTCTTCTTTCTGTATAGGAATCCTCCCACCAAAATTTCTCATTTCAGTTCAGATGGACAGGTGGAACCAAATTTAGCCAAGGAGAATTCCCAGCCTGCCCAGGCCAGCAGTGCTGGAGCAGCAATAAAGATTTTCTTACATTTCTGAGCTGTAAATCAACAGCTGGATAAGAAAAATGCATTCCTAAAAGCAAATAAATGGGGTTTTTTTGCATTTCTGAGCTTCATTATGGAGAGCAGAGAGGGAACCACATTTATCTTCCTCTACCACAAAATTCCCCTTTTTGATCAGAGGAAGCAATGCAGAGATAATTTCTCTAATTTCTTCTTTCTGCATAGAAATCCTCCCACCAAAATTCCTGATTTCAGTTCAGATGGAGCCAAACTCACCCCAAGAGAATTCCCAGCCCGTCCCAGGCAGCACCACGTGCAAACTCCCTTTGGGACAGCTCGACTGAACCTTAGACCTCTTCCTCCTCCTCATCCGCCCCATAAAGTTCACATTCCAAATGAAAGTTTAAAATTTAACAGAAGCCAGGCATTGCAGCCCATTGAAATTCAACACCTCAGCTCCGCATTGTGAGCAATTAAAAACTCAACAGGAAAAAAAAAAAATCACTTTTCACCCACCTGTCCCTTTCAGCATTATCTGTGCCTTGCAGAAAGCTTTGGGAGCTTTTTACACAACATAAAATGATTTCAACTTTCTGGTTATTAGGCAGTGAAGCTGTTAAATTCACTGAAATGCTCAGAGCCTGTTGTTTTGTGATGTTTTTCAGTCCATTGGAGGATAACCTGCTATTAAGTGTTCCTTTGGAAGTGTGTGATGACAATTTAAAATATGGGATAATGACAGGAGACGAAGAAAGGTGGGATTTGTTCTGAGGAATAACAAGGGAAGAAATGCTCAGACAGAATTTTGTATCCACAGAGAAAGTCAAAAAAGCTGGATAAAACTGTCAGGAAATTGGCAAAACTGATCCTCTCGTTCCTAAGCTCAGCAGTGATAAAATTTAATTTGGAAAAGGTTTAAACTTGAATTTGGACAAGGTTTAAACCTGAATTTGGAAAAGGTTTAAACTTGAATTTGGACAAGGTTTAAACCTGAATTTGGAAAAGGTTTAAACCTGAATTTGGACAAGGTTTAAACCTGAATTTGGACAAGGTTTAAACCTGAATTTGGACAAGGTTTAAACCTGAATTTGGAAAAGGTTTAAATCTTCATTCCTAAGGTCAGCAGTGATAAAATTTAATTTGAACAAGGTTTAAACCTGAATTTGGACAAGGTTTAAACTTGAATTTGGACAAGATTTAAACCTGAATTTGGACAAGGTTTAAATCTTCATTCCTAAGCTCAGCAGTGATAAACTTGAATATGGAAAAGGGGCTCAGGGTGTTCCTTTGGTTCCTGTAATTTCTAAGACAATAAAAATACTTTCAGCTTTGTGCCCTGTGGTTTTTCCTTAATTCTCATGCCAACTCGTTAATTATTAGTTTAGAAAATACAGAAAAATCCTCAACACAGATTAACCAGGACTTTTAAGAGTTAAATATTTGAAGGTTCTGCTTCCAGCACTCCTCCACCAAGCAATTCACCCAGTACAAAAATCCCATTTTTCTACTGACTAAACCCAGGTGTTCTGATCCCACACACTTTGTTTGAAGCAAATTCGAATTTTGCTGCTCTTGCCTTAAATATTTCAATATTTCTCTTGCACTTGGGAAGTTCTGAGCTATCAACCAGATTTTGTACTATTAATATTCACTTTAAAAAGGCAGAAAAGTCTCATTTTATTCCGAGATTTCAGTCTCTGGCGGATGAGGCAGAGCCAGGATCTCTGAATTTATGCATGAGCAGCCTTTCAGGGCTCAGCAGAAGATATTTATCAGAATTTCACAAAGTTCAGGCACTCAGGTCGATGTTTGAACACCAAGAACCTTCTGGAACTCCTGTGCCCTCCAGGTGTGGCTGAGGAACCCACTGAGCTTTTCTGCCTCCGGGGGTTTTTGGTAGAATTTTAATCCAAGGAATTTTTATTTCTTTTTCCCCACAGTGAAGGATGAGTGGGATAAGGGAAGAAATAGGATAGAAAGAGCTGGAAAATGGGATCAGTGAAAGAGTTTGGGGCATTATAAAAAAAAAAAATAAAAATCCCAGCTTAATGAGAATGCCAGGTCTGAACCCAGATGAGTATTTTATATTCACTTTGTTTAATAAATCCATTTATTTGTAAGGCTTTGGGTATTATGTATAGATAAAAGGGCTCTGTAATCACCTGTGAATTGTGGTGTGTATTTGGGAGCTATCCTGCAATAAACATTCACTTTTTAACTTTAAACTGTTAGAGAGTTTTTGGATATTGGTACTAGATCAATATCCATATTGGGAATGGGATGTACCAAAGTCATGCATTTGTATTTTGGGTATTCAGTACTTGCATAGATAAGAGGATTCTGTAATAACCTGTGAATTGTGGTGTGTATTTGAGAGTTATCCCACAATAAACATTCACTTTTTAACTTTAAACAGTTAGAGAGTTTTTGGATATTGGTACCAGATCAATATCCATATTGGGAATTGAATTTATCAAAGTTATGAACATGCATTTGTATTTTGGGTATTCAATACTTGTATAGATAAAGGACTCTGTAATCACCTGTAAATTGTGCTGTGTATTTGGGAGCTATCCCACAATAAACAAACAATTTCTAAACTGTTAGAGAGTTTTTTTTATATTGGTACCAGATCAATATCCATAGTGGTAATGGGACGTACCAAAGTGATGAATATGGATTTATATTTTGGGTATTCAATACTTGTACAGATAAAAGGGCTCTGTGATCACCTGTAAAAATTGAGGTGTGTTTTTGAGAGCTATCCTGGAATAAACATTCACTTTTTAACTCTAAACTGTTAGAGAGTTTTTGGATATTGGTACCAGATCAATATCCATATTGGGAATTGAATTTATCAAAGTTATGAACATGCATTTGTATTTTGGGTATTCAATACCTGCATAGATAAAGGACTCTGTAAATTGTGGTGTGTATTTGGGAGCTATCCCACAATAAACACTTTCTAACTCTAAACTATTCAAGAGTTTTTGGATATTGGTACCAGATCAATATCCATATTGGTCAATGGGATGTACCAAAGTCTTGAACATGCATTTGTATTTTGGGTATTCAATACTTGAATTGATATCTATGGATATAAAAATCAATATCCACATTGGGAATGGGATGTACCAAAGTCATGAACATGCATTTGTATTTTGGGTATTCAATATTTGTATTGAATTGATATCTATGGATATAAAAATCAATATCCATATTGGGAATGGGATGTACCAAAGTCATAAATATGCATTTGTATTTTGGATATTCAATACTTGTATAGATAAAGGACTCTGTAATCACCTGTAAATTGTGCTGTGGATTTGGGAGCCATCCCATAATAAACAAACAATTTCTAACTCCAAACTCTTAAAGAGTTTTCATCCCTCACAGTTGGACATCAGTACTAGATCAATATCCATGTTTTTAATAAATCACTTGCTGATTTTAATAAATCACTAGATCAACATCCATATTTTTAATAAATCACTAGATCAACATCCGTATTTTTAATAAATCACTTGCAAAGGGTTACAAGGGGCAGCGTGGCCGCGTCCTCTCCTCTCCCCTCATTCATTTCACAAAGAAAAACATCAACACATCAACCCCAAGCTCCCAGCGAGCCCTTTCACCAACATCTCATTTACACACCAACAGCACAATGTTCTTCTGCTTCCTCCAGCTGGAAACAGAACCCCTGGAAAGCCACGGAGATAAGGAAAATGGGAATTAATTGTTAAATTCCACAGGCAGGGCACGATCTCAGATGGCCCAATGGCAAATATTTGCTGACCAGATAAGATCAACAGCGTTTCAGTCCCGAGCTGTTTGTAAATCATTCCTATTTAATGCTATTGGGTGATTGGTCACCCTAAAGCACACAAATACTGGAAGGCAAATATTTTGAAATAAAACCACAAAGTGCTGCGCAAAGGCAGTGAGGTTCAGCCAAAAATAAAAAGAAAAAAAAAAAACAAAACAAACAAACAACAACAAAAAAACCCACCAACCCCCCAAAAACCCAAAAAAAACCCCAACAAAAAACCAAACAAAACAACATTTAAAAAAACTCAAAAAGCACCCCCCAAAAACTAAAAACAAAACAAAAAATCACCCCAAAAATTAAAATAAAGTAGTAAAAACAGGGCTGGTGGAATTCACAGTCACTTGGCATGGACTACCAGAAACAAATGGCAAAAAAATCTGCAGTCCCAACAAAAAGCACATCAACACCCCCAGGAGACAGGCAGGCAGCAGATAAGAAAGAAAAAAAAAAAATAAAAAATCACTTTTTTTGGGAGCACTTTAGGCCTCATTTGAACCAACAGGTTCAAAAAGGGAAAAGTTCCATTAATGCTGAGTTGTTACCAAGGCATCATTGGTGTGTTTGGAAATATTGGATTAGAAGAGACACATCGCTCAGGATTTTTCCTCTAGAAAATACCACAATATTTTCCACACATTTTCAAGTCAGAAAATGGGGAATGACCATTAAAATGGCCAAAAAAACCCCAAACCAACAAAAGAAAAAATCACTTTTTTGGGAACACTTTAGGCCTCAATTGAACCTGCAGGTTCAAAAAGGAAAAAGTTCCATTAATGCTGAGTTGTTACCAAGGCATCATTTGTGTGTTTTGAAATTTTGGATTTGAAGAGACACCACATAGACATTCCTAAAAAAATTATATACCTGGATCATTTTTCCATAATGGAAGAGGATCTAAAACCTTCATCTTGCAGATTTTTGGCTTTTTACAATCAGCAATTTCTTAGGGAAATAAAAAATAAAATCACAACACTCAGGATTTTCCTCTGGAAAATACCACAATATTTTCCACACATGTTGAAGTCAGAAAAAGGGGAATGACCATTAAAATGAATGGAATTACCAAAAAAAAACCAAAACAACAAAACAAAAAAAATCACTTTTTTGGGAGCACTTTAGGCCTCATTTGAACCTGCAGGTTCAAAAAGGAAAAAGTTCCATCAATGCTGAGTTGTTACCAAGGCATCATTTGTGTGTTTTGAAATTTTGGATTTGAAGAGACACCACATAGATATTCCTAAAGAACCCAGAGATATCCCTGGATCATTTTTCCATAATGGAAGAGGATCTAAAACCTTCATCTTGTAGTTTTTTTGGTATTTTACTTATCAAAATCAGCAGTTTCTTAGGGAAATAAAAAATAAAATCACATCACTCAGGATTTTTCCTCTTGAAAATACCACAATATTTTCCACACATTTTGAAGTCAGAAAACGGGGAATGACCATTAAAATGACCAAAAAAACCCCAAAGCAACAAAACAAAAAAATCACTTTTTTGGGAGCACTTTAGGCCTCATTTGAACCAACAGGTTCAAAAAGGGAAAAGTTCCATTAATGCTGAGTTGCTACCAAGGCATCATTTGTGTGTTTTGAAATTTCTGATTCAAAGAGGCGCCACACAGATATTCCTAAAAAATCCCAGAGAAATTCCTAAAGACCTGGACCACTTTTCCATAATGGAAGAGGATCTAAAACCTTCATCTTGCAGATTTTTTTGTTTTTATACTTTTCACCATCAGCAGTTTCTTAGGGAAGTAAAAAATAAAATCACATCGCTCAGGATTTTTCCTCTAGAAAATACCACAATATTTTCCACACATTTTGAAGTCAGAAAAAGGGGAATGACCATTAAAATGAATGGAATTACCAAAAAAAAACCCCAAAACAACAAAACAAAAAATCACTTTTTTGGGAGCCCTTTAGGCCTCATTTGAACCTGCAGGTTCAAAAAGGAAAAAGTTCCATTAATGCTACCAAGGCATCATTTGTGTGTTTTGAAATTTCTGATTCAAAGAGGCGCCACACAGATATTCCTAAAAAAACCCCAGAGAAATTCTTAAAGACCTGGATCACTTTTCCATAATGGAAGAGGATCTAAAACCTTCATCTTGCAGGTTTTTGGCTTTTTACAATCAGCAATTTCTTAGGGAAAAAAAAAAAAATCACAACACTCAGGATTTTCCTCTGGAAAATACCACAATATTTTCCACACATGTTGAAGTCAGAAAAAGGGGAATGAGCATAAAAATGAATGGAATGACCAAAAAAAATAAAATAAATGAAAGTCACATCGCTCAGGTTTGTGCTCATGGGTTTTCCAAAGCCACCAAAAGCAGGGAAGAGCAGCTGAATCCCTCAGAGACCATGAGCCACTTGTCTGCCCAAAATCCTCAATTTACAGCTCCAGCTACAAGCAAAAATGGGGGGAAAAAACCCATTTTCCTCTTCCATGATGAAACCCCAGTGCAGCCGTCAGTTCTGCACACAAATGAGATTTTTTTACAGGAATTTCAGCAGAAATGAGCGAGCCCAGAGCGCGCCCACTTCCCAATTCTCAGAGAGGAGCAGCCCCAGCTCCTCCCCTCCGAGGCACGGCTGGAAAGGGGAAGTTCAGCAAAAACCGAGAAGTGCAAAATTTGGAGCTGCTCATTCTGCAGCTTCTCGGAACAGAGCGACCAAAACCCTCCCAGGGCTGCCCAGAGCTCCCCAAACACCCCAACCCAGCTCCCTTTACCAGAAAACTCCTCCATGATATTCCCAAAGATCACTTTTCCATAATTGAAGAGGATTTATAACCTTAATCTTGCAATTTTTTGGGTTTTTTTTTACTTTTCACCATCAGCAGTTTCTTAGGGAAAAAAAAAAAAATCACATCACTCAGGATTTTTCCTCTAGAAAACACCACAATGTTTTCCACACGTGTTGAAGTCAGACCATTAATTTATTCCCAGAAACGCTCAGAGTGAATTTCAGTTTAATTAAGGAAGGGCTACTTGAAATTAAAGGCTCGTTTACCTTTATAAGCCAATTCAAAATATCTTAGCCACCAATTTGTAAATAATTTTAGGCTCAAGTTCCAACAAATCAAATCACTGTTAACTAATTGATATCACACGAGGGATCAAGAGAAAGTTTTTTTAAGGAAAAAAAGGAGAATTTTTACCTCAGAATGTGAAGGGAAGCAGCCTCAGAGCCCAGTGCTGACAGTGCTGGAGCCTCCCCTCATTTGTTCCACGCTTTGAGATCAGTTATCAGGATTTCATCTGAAAAACCTCCACATTTGCGCAGCTGGCAGCCCAAGAAACCTCCAGCTCCTCAGCACAGACACTTTGCTGAGCTGGGATGGAATTCTCCCCATAATATATTTCATTTTTAATGTTTTAGAGGCACTTTAGGACTCAGACAAGTTTTTCCTTTTGGGTGAATCCACAGTCAGAGTTTCCAGCAGAAGCCAAACCTGATTAAATTCACCTACACAAGTGTCAGGAGCTCCTGCACAACAAAATCCCCAAGTTTTGCATCTTCTGCAGCACCAACATTTCACCCTTAACCAGCCCTGCTCTTAGGCCAAAGGGAGAGCTGTCCTTAAATCGAACCCTGAATGATCAACTCAGCAATTCTTGCCCCAAAAATCACGTGCGGGTCCTGAAATTACAGGCAAGGCCGGCTTGGAGAGGTAAATAATAAATTAAAGTTGATCCACTGCCTTATGGCCACATCAATAATGCATGCAGGCTGCATGCACAGCAAAATGCCACCAGATTGAAGAGAGAAACATCAGCATGTCCTGATAAATAATAAAAATAAAAATATTGTGTTGCTGCGTGCAGGGTTCGTGGTTTAAAAAGGTAAATAACTTCATTACCTGGCTGGGAAATGATGGGAGAGGAGGAGCTGTCTGCATCCCTCATTAAAAAAATATCATATTTATCATCTGTAGGGCAACCTTGAGGTTTGGGCCATCACTCTTTGAGCAAGGACAGGTTCCAGGGACAGTCCTGCCCCCAGGATTTGCCTTCCCGCTCTCTCACCCTGAACACAGAGTGCCGGGGGCAGGAAAGGCTCCCCCAGCCCTCCCTGGGGTTGCATGGAAGGAAAAGAACATTCTCCCTCCTGCTCTGTCGGCTCTTAGAGACCCAGCAGGGAAACAAAGCGAAATTAATTATCCAGGCTGTTAAAAACTAAGCAGCACGTGGGAGTTTCTGGGTGAGAAAAACAGATTTGGCCTGTCACTGTCACATTTTCTAAAAAATCCCTTTGCCAGGATTGAAAAGCCTCAAAAAAGAAATGTAAGCAATCATTATCTGATTGCTTGGAATGTGGTCTGGAGGTTGCTCACCAACAGCTTTGGTTGGTTCCATGTGAATTGTTTTTAATTAATGACCAATCCCAGTCCAGCTGTGTCGGGGCTCTCTGGTCAGTCACGAGATTTTATTATCATTCTTTGCTAGCCTTCAGCTGTCTCCTTTCTCTTTCTTTATTAAACAGAGCTCACAATTACCCAGGCTGTTAAAAACTAAGACTGAGAAAAGAAATGTAAGCAATAACTATCTGATTGCTTGGAATGTGTTCTGGAGGTTCCTCACCAACAGGTGCATCTTTGGTTGGTTCCATGTGAATTGTTTTTAATTAATGACCAATCCCAGTCCAGCTGTGTCAGACTCTGGTCAGTCACGACATTTTATTATCATTCTGGATGTTTCCTTTCTCTTTCTTTAGTAAAACAAAGCTCACAATTAATTACCCAGGCTGTTAAAAACTAAGCAGCACGTGGGAGTTTCTGGGTGAGAAAAGCAGACCTGGAGTGTCACTGACATATTTTCTGAAAAATCCCTTCGCCAGGATTTTTCTCCTAAGAAGCTGAGAAGCTTCAGAAAAGAAATGTAAAACAATAATTATCTGAGTGTTTGGAATGTGTTCTGGAGGGTCCTCACCAACAGCTGCATCTTTGGTTGGTTCCATGTGAATTGTTTTTAATTCATGACCAATCCCAGTCCAGCTGTGTCAGATTCTGATCAGTCACGACATTTTATTATCATTCTGGATGTTTCCTTTCTCTTTCTTTAGTAAAACAAAGCTCACAATTAATTACCCAGGCTGTTAAAAACTAAGCAGCACGTGGGAGTTTCTGGGTGAGAAAAGCAGACCTGGAGTGTCACTGACATATTTTCTGAAAAATCCCTTCGCCAGGATTTTTCTCCTAAGAAGCTGAGAAGCTTCAGAAAAGAAATGTAAAACAATAATTATCTGAGTGTTTGGAATGTGTTCTGGAGGTTGCTCACCAACAGCTGCATCTTTGGTTGGTTCCATGTGAATTGTTTTTAATTAATGACCAATCCCAGTCCAGCTGTGTCAGACTCTGGTCAGTCACGACATTTTATTATCATTCTGGATGTTTCCTTTCTCTTTCTTTAGTAGAACAAAGCTCACAGTTACCCAGGCTGTTAAAAACTAACCAGTACATGTCTCTTTCTCTTTCTTTATTAAAACAGAGCTCACATTTGCCCAGGCTGTTAAAATCTAACCAGCACGTGGGAGTTTCCGGGTGAGAAAAGCAGACCTGGAGCACTGGAGATCTGAAATGCTTTGTTTATTCGCTGTATGCTAACGGTCACAGAGCTCTTGCTCGGGGCCATGGGGGCAGAGCAAGGAGCAGCTCGGCTGCAGCACAGCCTGATCCCTGCCAGATTTCCTGGGAAAACCCTGCCACCAACCAGGCACCTGCCCAGGGGACGGGGATAAAGGTACCAGGCTGCAAAAATGAAATTCCAGCAGTGTTGAACTTGCTGGGTCCCCAGGACGAAGGAGGAAATGAGTGAATCTGACTCCATGTTCTTAGAAGGATATATTATATTATATTATATAGGATATATTATATTATATTATATTGTATTATATTATATTGTATTATATTATATTATATTATATTATATTATATTATATTATATTATATTATATTATATTATATTATATTATATTGTATTATATTATATTATATTGTATTATATTATATTACATTGCGTTATATTGCATTACATTGCGTTATATTGCATTACATTGAGTTACAATGTGTTACAATGTGTTACATTGTGTTGCATTACATTGTATTGTATTATGCTATACTAAAACTATACTAAAGAATAGTGAAAGGATACAGACAGAAGGCTACAAAGAATGACAACAAAAACTCGTGACTGCTTCCAGAGTCCCAACACAGCTTGGCTGTGATTGGTCATTAAATCAAAACAATTCACATGAAACCAATCAAACAATCACCTGTTGGATAAACAATGTCCAACCACATTCCCAAGCAGCAAAACACAGGAGAAGCAATCAGATAATTATTGTTTTCATTTTTCTCTGAGGCTTCTCAGCTTCCCAGGAGAGCAAATCCTGGCAAAGGGATTTTTCAGAAAATGTGACGGTGACACAGCAGCTTGATGGCAACTCAGCCAGGGAATTGGGGTGACTGGGAGCAAACTGTGTTTATTTCTGTTTGTCTGCTGCCTTCACCAGGTGAGATTTGGGGATTTGCACACTCATGGGGTGCCTGCACTCCCAGGACACACTGGGGACACCTGGGACACTGGGCGGGCCAAGTTCTGTCACTGAACACCAAGTGAAAGATGAAATGAAAGCTTGGTGAGTGATCTGCCGCACAAACCCCTCAGCTGCTGCAATAGGACACGAAATAAAACAATGGAAACGCTGGAACTCCAAGGTAAGAAGAAGGGACAGTTTATTTTTTCACTCTAATATTTATAGACTTTCAAAAGTGGCAGCGGATTGGAGGATGGAATGTTACTTCTCCAATGACACCGGACAAACTAACAGTCTATTAATTTTTTCTTCTGCCAGAAAAGAGTGTAAAACAATAATTATTTACATAAAAGCACAGCAAAGTTTACCCCAGGTCTGTCAAATGAATGCCAGAAATCCCTCAGGAATTATCACCTTTTCCATGGCCAGCTCCCCACATGTTCTGCTTGTGAAAAATGGGTATTTTATGATTGGCTTTTTGCAAATATTCAAATGAATATTATATGTGTTATGTTAGAAAGTGATGCTATATTAATTTTCTTAAGTACTGTGTTAAATAGAGTTTTAGGTTACAATATAATGTTAAAATAGAAACTATTACATAAGATACTTTTTTTAAAAGAGAGGAATGAAGTACTCCCACTGAGACAGCAGCCACAGGACACCTCAATCTTTCAGAGAAAGAGAATTTATTGCTCCATTATCAGAAGAAATGAATTTCTTCCTGCCTTGCTCAGCCATGAGGAGCTGTCAGGATTCAGAGGAAGAAGCTGGCACTGCCCAGACAGAATCCTGTGTTTGAATGGAATTTATGCATCATGGATGAGGTGTATGAATATACAATAGGTTGTTGCTTTTAAGGGTTAATCCTCTGTTAACGTGGGGCCTTTTCCGGGTTTATTTTGCCCAGAAGGAGGTACCCGCCCTGTCCATAACTCTTTGTTTTTATTGTCTTGTATTGTCCTAAATCCGAATTGCCCAACTTTTTTATTACTGTTTTTATAACAATTTTATTACTATTGAACTTTTAAAATCCCAAACCCAAGTGATTGGCGTTTTCCCCACACTCCCCGGTGCCGTTTGCTCTGCTGCTGTGGGAGAGCCCAGGGCTGATCCCTGCACTCTGCCAGCTCAAGGCTCAGCACTGTGACCAAACCCGGCTTTTCCACCTGGGCTAGGGAGGGAAAATTCCATTTGCAAACACCCTGTTTGCCGTGGCAGAAAGGACAGATCTGGAGCCTGCTGCAGGTGAAGAGAGGAGATGCCAGGCTGGTTTTGTTGTGCTAATGCCACCTAAGCCATCTCCTACTCCACCTTCCTTCCAGTCACTGCTTGGGAAACGTCACCAAAAATCCCTTGGGGATGAATAAGCAGGAAATTGTCAGCATGGCAACATTTGTAAACGAGAAATGTACAAGGAAACTTAGCTCTTTCTTCCACCTTCACACCAAAATAAACAGCTTGGCCTGCCTGAAACTCATTCACAATGAAAAAATTCAAATTAAGTCCTTCAGCTGAAGGATTGGATCCTTCATCCTCTGAACTTCTGACTATAACTTCAATATTCTGACACTTCAGCAGGTGCCTCGTGCATTCTTTCCCATTTTGTGTGCTGTGCCTGAATCCCTGCTTGCACCACAGAAATATTCCCTAAATCAGAAGTATTTCCTAAATCAGAAATATTTCCTAAATCAGAAATGCTTCCCAAATCAGAAATATTTCCTAAATCACAAATATTTCCTAAACCAAGAGATGGTTTTCAATGTTAACTTGCTGAGAGGGATTATCAGCTCCTCAATGGCACTCATTCATTGATGGAAGTTCTTTAAAAATTAATAAGCTGACAGACTGACCTTGCTAAAGGGACCTGATGAAAGAAGAAATTATCAGAAAATCAGATTGGATATTCAAAGCTCTGCCCTGAGAACACTCAGCACCACAGCAGGCAGTGAGTCAGTGTGGTTTGGTGGGTGCAGAAATGTCAAAGTTTTCTCTTTTTCTGGAAGTGCAGCACATCCTTTAAAAACAACCCCACAGATCAGATCAGCTGCACAGGGGCTGCAAACAGTGGGAGAAAACTTGGCCCACACCAAGCCAGATTTATAAACTTCTATCGGTTTCTTGGAGAAATCTTTGAAGTGTTTTGTGGGTTTGGGGCCTTTAGGAAAGGCAGATTGTTAAAGGAGGAGTTATGTAGTTAGAGGAAGAGTTAATTCCAGTGCATGTGGATGTTAAAGAAGAGTTAATTCCCCTGTATGTAGATTGTAAAGGAAGAGTTAATTCCAGTGCATGTAGATCTTAAAGGAAGAGTTAATTCCAGTGCATGTAGATTGTAAAGAAGAGTTAATTCCCCTGTATGTAGATTGTAAAGAAGAGTTAATTCCAGTGCATGTGGATTGTAAAGGAAGAGTTAATTCCCCTGTATGTAGATTGCAAAGGAAGAGTTAATTCCAGTGCATGCAGATTGTTAAAGAAGAGTTAATTCCAGTGGATGTGGATTGTTAAAGAAGAGTTAATTCCAGTGCAGGTAGATTGTAAAGGAAGAGTTAATTCCAGTGCAGGTAGATTGTAAAGAAGAGTTAATTCCAGTGCAGGTAGATTGTAAAGAAGAGTTAATTCCCCTGTATGTAGATTGCAAAGGAAGAGTAATTCCAGTGCATGCAGATTGTAAAGAAGAGTTAATTCCAGTCCATGTAGATTGTTAAAGAAGAGTTAATTCCCCTGTATGTAGATTGTTAAAGAAGAGTTAATTCCAGTGCATGTGGATTGTAAAGAAGAGTTAATTCCCCTGTATGTAGATTGTAAAGGAAGAGTAATTCCAGTGCAGGTAGATTGTAAAGAAGAGTTAATTCCCCTGTATGTAGATTGTTAAAGAAGAGTTAATTCCAGTGCATGTGGATTGTAAAGGAAGAGTTAATTCCCCTGTATGTAGATTGCAAAGGAAGAGTAATTCCAGTGCATGCAGATTGTTAAAGAAGAGTTAATTCCAGTGCATGTGGATTGTAAAGGAAGAGTTAATTCCCCTGTATGTAGATTGTAAAGGAAGAGTTAATTCCAGTGCATGTAGATTGTAAAGAAGAGTTAATTCCCCTGTATGTAGATTGTAAAGGAAGAGTAATTCCAGTGCATGCAGATTGTAAAGAAGAGTTAATTCCAGTGCATGTAGATTGTTAAAGAAGAGTTAATTCCCCTGTATGTAGATTGTTAAAGAAGAGTTAATTCCAGTGCATGTGGATTGTAAAGGAAGAGTTAATTCCCCTGTATGTAGATTGTAAAGGAAGAGTAATTCCAGTGCAGGTAGATTGTAAAGAAGAGTTAATTCCAGTGCATGCAGATTGTTAAAGAAGAGTTAATTCCCCAGCATGTGGGGTGCCCTGCAGAGGGTTACATAAGGCGCAGCTTTATCTCCTGTGGCCACACAATTACAATGCCTGGGCACTCATTCCCGGTGCTGACAGGCTCCTGGAGGCCTTTGGGAGTGATTTGTGTCCTTCCCAGCCAAAGGACTGTGTGACTTTGAGGTCAGGAGAGCTGCCAGGGGCTGAGCCCAGCCACCCTGACACACAGACCCACTGGGCTGCTGGTGCCTCCCTCTCGTCCCCTCTTTGTACTGAGCTGAGGATGGCAAGGGAAGTCTCAGTGCTAGGAATGAGCATCACCCAAAAACACTGGCAGGGTTTGGCAGCGTCACCGCCACACCTGTGAAAATCAGAAATATTTCCTAAACCAAGAGATGGTTTTCAATGTGAACTTGCTGAGAGGGTGATAATGAAAATATGTGCTCCCTGGTGTCTGCTGTGAGATGACACCAGGGATAGGGCAAAGCAATCCCAAAAAACTCACTTCCTTTTCAAAGCAGGACACTGGGATTATCAGCTCCTCAATGGCACGCACTCATTGATGAAAGTCCTTTAAAAATTAATAAACTACAGCAGAGAGGTCACTCCTCTCTCTCAGGTCTTTTCAGGACACTTCAGTGAGGTTAAACCTTCTCACCCACTGGCTCAGTGTCCACGAGCAAGGACAGAGCCGTGTCCTGCCATTCCCAAACAGCTCCCAGGCCTTTTCCTCTTCTCCTCCCACACCTGTGAAAATCAGAAGTATTTCCTAAACCAAGAGATGGTTTTCAATGGTAATTTGCTGAGATACTCAATGGCACGCACTCATTGATGAAAGTCCTTTAAAAATTAATAAACTACAGCAGGGAGGTCACTCCTCTCTCTCAAGTCAGGACACCTCAGTGGGGTTAAACCTTCTCACCCACTGGTTCTGTGTCACCTGGAGCAATGACAGAGCCTTGTCCTGCCATTCCCAAACAGCTGCCAGGCCTTTTCCTCTTTTCCTCCCACACCTGTGAAAATCAGAAATATTCCCTAAACCAAGAGATGTTTCTCAATGTTAACTTGCTGAGAGGGATTATCAGCTCCTCAATGGCACGCACTCATTGATGAAAGTCCTTTAAAAACTAATAAACTACAGCAGGGAGGTCACTCCTCTCTTTCAGGTCTCCTCAGGACACCTCAGTGGGGTTAAACCTTCTCACCCACTGGCTCAGTGTCGCCTGGAGGACCACGAGCAAGGACAGAGCCTTGCCCTGCCATTCCCAAAGAGCTCCCAGGCCTTTTCCTTTGGCACCAGCGCATCCAACCAACACCGTGCCACACTGCAGCCAACAGGCGAGGACAAAGCGCGGGAGGAGCCGCATCCAGGGCACCACCAGAGCCTTCCAGGCTATTTTGGGCAGCATCACCTCGGCATGAGGGAGGGGAGCGGGCACAGGACCTACCTGCTCTCACTGCACTCCTTCTTCTCTCGGACGCGCAGCCACTTCCGAAGGAGGAAGCGCTTGCGGCGCGGGGAGGCGCTGGGAGTGGAGCAGTTGGACCAGGGGGTGTCCTCGTCACTGGACGGGGTGATCTCAATGGAGGGCAGCTGCAGGTATTCCTTGCTGGAGGAAGGCGACTCCGGGAACCCGCCGGCCTCCAGGCTCTGCTCCTGCACGTTCTTCATCCTCCTCATCTTGAAGCGCTTCCTGCGCAGGGTCGGGGTGGACGAGCTGGACCAGGCGCAGCCGCCCTCCAGCACCTGCTGCTGCTCGGGGACCCGCAGCGCCGGGAGCTGCAGCGTCTCTGTCATGTTGGCAGCTGGCATCGGGCGCCCTTTCCTCCTTCTGCTCCCACCCCCAGGCGCTCGGAGCTGTGATCCACACCGCAAAGCCACAAACTCGCCTTCCTCCTTCCTCCTCCTCCTCCTGCCCTCCCTCTCAAGCAGGAAACCTCATGTTCTTCACGTGCTCTCGCTGCGCACCCAGCGCGCTGGCCGGGGCACACTCATGTCACAAGTTTCGAGTTTCTTTTCTCCTTCTCCGCTCTACACAAAGTCCCTCCCTTGCCCTGCCCGCTCTCTCTCTCCCTCCGAGCAGGTCCAGCCCTGCCACAAGGCTTGGCCGGCTTTCAGCGCCCTCCCCGGCCCCCTTTAGCCTTGGAGGAAAAATCTCGGGGCAAACTCGGCTGCGGTTTCTTCTCGAGAGACGAGGCAAGCATGGAGAGGAGCGGCGTGGAGCTGTGGGGAGGGCAGAGAGAGAGAAACAGAGGGAGGGGAGGAACAAGGCTCGATAAAAATCCGGGAAAAAGGAGCGGCAGGAGCAGCTCGCGCTGTTGGAGCAGCGGCTGAGGCAGCACGGGCAGCTGGCGCAAGGGGAGCCCGCTCCTGATCCCGGCACACCCGCGGGGTTTGTGTTACCCAGGGCCGCAAACCCCCCGGGGAAAAGGGGAGGAGAGGGAAGGGCCTCCCGGAGGAGCCAACTGGGCTGGGTTGTGGCTTTTGTCCCTTTTTGTCCCTTTCTGTCCCTTTCTGTCCCTTTCTGTCCCACCTTCCTGCTCAGCCAGCCCGCCCCGAGAGGGGGGCAGCGAGCGAGCTTGGACTTTCAGCCTCCTTTCACAATACTTTCCATTTTTTTTCTTTTTTTAATATATTTTTTTTTAATTTATTTGGGATTTTTTGTTGTTTTGGGTTTTTTTGTTTGTTTTTGGTGGGGTTTTTTGGGTGTTTTTTTTTTGTTTTGTTTTGTTTTTTGGCGGTTTTTGTCATTTTGTTTTGTTTTTGGTTTGGTTTCTTTTTTTCAGTTTGTTTGTTTGGGTTTTTGATTTTTTTGATTCTTTTGCTTGTTTGGGCGTTTGATTTTTTTTGTTTGGAGTTTTGGGTTTTTTGATTTTTTTGTTTGTTTGGATTTTTGGTTTTTTACTTTTTTGTTTGTTTGGGCTTTTGATTTTTTGGGGTGGTTTCATTTTTTTTTTTTTTGAGCTTTGGGGGTTTTTTTGTTTGTTTATTTTTAATTTTTTGTTTGTTTGGGTTTTTGATTTTTGGGGGGGTTTGATTTTTTGTTTGTTTGTTTGAGTTTTTGGGGTTTTTTGTTTGTTTGTTTTTAATTTTTTGTTTGTTTGAGTTTTTGATTTTTTTTTCCTTGGATTTTTGATTTTTTTGTTTGTTTGGGTTTTTGTTTTTTGATTTTTTTTTTTTTGGTCCCCATTGACTGCTCGCAGAGAAGCCGAAGAAGGAGGAGGAGGGGGATTGAGGAACAGCCAAAAAAGCAGCAGCACAGCAGCAGCAGGTGGCAGCAAAACTGGTCGGGCTTTTAGCTCAGTTTCACACGAGTGAAATCTGATTTAAAAGAGTTTTTGGGGTGATGCTGCTTCCAAAATGCCCTTTGGGGATGGAGGGGACGAGGTGCAGGACAGCACACAGGTCACACACGCCGAGCAGCAGCCAAAGGACACGGCTTGCAAAATTCTGGTGATGAAATCAAACCAGGGAAAATGTTGTGACGTGATTCTCCATCAGTATCCTCTGAATTTCCCTATTTTCATGTTAAAAAAAATAAGATATAAAATTAAAATCCTCTAAGGCAGTGACTAAAACTCAGCTGCGTGAATTTCGAGCGTGTTCTCTCTCAAAAAAAAAAAAACCCCACAAAAACATCTCTAAATCAACCTGACACAGCTTCAGTTTTCATTGTTCAACAGCCTGAACCTTTAAAAATATTAGCTTCAGGTTAGAAAATATTTGTCAACCCAAATCAAAATAGTTATTCTTGCCTTGGTTTTGTTTGAAAATAAACTTCACAGGAACTGTGAACATCAGAAAGTGCCATCTAGGACAGAGCCAATGTGTCAGGAAAGGAAAATTTACAGCAGCAGGAACAAGGGGAAGGAACCATTTCAATCAAATGACAGAGCAGTTTAAATGCTGAAGTGCTAAATTTAATTTCTGCCCTGTCCTTTTTGCTCCGCTCATTCTGTAAGTTAATAGCTTGACAGCTCTTCAGATGGATTTCTGGAGAATCTGTCACCTTGGTTTCCATGCACCAGGTGCACACACACAAACAGAATGCCTTCACAAGCACCCACTCAAAAAGGGAAACTCAGATCAATGTGGTTTCTTGTTTTCTTTTGAAGTCCAAGAAACAAAAATCTACGGTTCAGACAAAATGCCAGCATTACAAATATTGCCATTTTGTCTGGATGGGCAGCTTTGCATCTTCTCTGATCCCTTTTCTCCCACACCTTGCCACGATTTCTACCTTGTCACCAGAGTCTGAAGCATTCCTGGCTACTCATAATGCCAAAAATTACATTTGAGCTTCATCCCATGGCCTCTGGCAGCCAAACCCCCAGAGCATCCCTGCTGAATTTCAACAGGAGAATGTGAACATTGCCAGGGGGTGAAGGGGAGGGCAGGACCAGCCCTTTGGAGGCTGCCACGAGGGTTTGATCCGGGCATTAATGATTTGATCTCCCGTGGAATCTCTCATCAGCTGCACAAGAGCTCTCGTTTAATTGCAGCAACAAGGGCAAACGGGGGTCAGAGCTGGAGCTCTGGAGTGATCCTTCAGCACAGTGAGCATTGCAAACACTCCGAATGCTCACAGCAATTGTTTAATTAATCCACAGGAGACTCATCCTGGCCCAGAGCAGCTTTGGTAACCACGTTGTTAACCCTGCTGCTGTCACCAGGCTGATTTTTCACCCGGATCCCCACCGAACTCCAGCGCAGCTCACTTGGATTAAACTCCTTTTCTCATCATTTTTACACATGAAATAATTCTGTACCCAGGGAGTTCTTCTCACCAGCGCTGCCCCTTTAACTCCGAGCCCTGCAGGGATTAATGCCCGGCCCTCCTTTGCATTCCCAGCACATTTTTATCCCAGAGGAGATGGCGGGCACCTGCCTGATGCCATGGGAGAAGAGAGAAGCTTTGCCATGGAGCCAGCTCCAACACCTGACCCAGAGTGAGAGATTCCAGCCTATTTCTGTCCCAGCACCCTCTCCCAGGCCTCCCCTCGTGGCTATTCCTGCAGTTTAATGTTGGGTTTATTCCAGAAATAATGGGGTGTTTGGAATAAATGCTTGTGGATGCTCCAGGTTGATCAACAGATATTTCTCCTCCTCAGATACTCTGGGTGCTGCAGGGCCCTCAGAAAAGGGTTTGCTAATGAAGCAATTAGGAAAGAAAAATCCTGTAAAAATGTTAAAATCCCTTCCCTGAAGGAAGAACACGAGCCCAGGTTCTTTGCAGACCTTTCCATGAGGGATTTCCCTTGGGTTTGAGGGATGGCAGAATGGGAGATGAATACAGAGCTGGCACTGAGAGTACACAGTAAAAAATTGATTTTATTAATTAAAAAACAGTTCTTTTCAAGCACAGGAAATACATTTCAGCTTTTTCAGAAGTTGAACTGAGTCACTCAGACCACATCTGGCTGCAGAGGCTCTGCCAGGCCAGGCAGGGACAGTGGAGCTCTCCCAGCCCAGGAAGAACTCAAGCAGAATTCCCCTTTTTCCCAGAGTTTAACATCATTTTTAAATTATTTCCCTCCCTGTCACACCGCTGAGAGTGGCAGGTTCTGCATGAGGAACCTGCAGCTCAGGCATGACCCTGCTCAGCCAAAATTCTGATTTTCCAAAGTTCAAAAACATACAGAGAATTTTTTGTTTATTGGTTTGTTGGGTTTAGGTATTTGTTTGGGGTTTGCTGGTTTGGTTTTTTGTGGAGTTTTTTCTGTGTTTTTTGTTTGTTTGTTGGTTGGTTGGTTTGGGTTTTTGTTGGGTTCTCTGTTTGTGTTTGTTTGTTTGGGGTTTTGTGGGGTTTTTCTGGTTTTTGTTTGTTTGGGTTTTTGGTGGTGGTTTCTGTGAAAATTCTGGAGTAATTTTCTGATTTTTAAATGAAAACCTGATATATCTATGCACATTTACTTTCACATTCTAACCTCCTTCTGCAAGAACACGTGTTATATTTGGAGCTGGATCTCAGACAGAGACTTCAGCCCCATTTTGCTCTTTGCACATTAAATTAGATGAGTTCTGTTACAGTTTGAGAACCTGCTGCAAGCAGCTATGTCCAATAAATTCTGCTTTCTGTTCCCTCCAGCTCTGCCCCTCAGAGGGTGCTCCCCTGCCAGCAGCTGCTGTCCTGTCGCAGACAACTTTTATGGAAAATCCTTTCCTTGGGATTTTTCCTCCTGAGAAGCTGGGAGGCCTCAGGAACAAAATGTAAACAATGATTATCTGCTGCTGTGGAATGCAACAGGTGCATCTGGGATTGGTCTCATGTGGTTGTTTCTAATTAATGGCCAATCACAGCCCAGCTGGCTTGGGCAGAGAGCCGAGACACAAACCTTTATCATTCTTTCTTTTTCTATTCTTAGCCAGCCTTCTGATGAAATCCTTTCTTCTATTCTTTTAGTATAGTTTTAATGTGATATATATAATAAAATAATAAATCAAGCCTTCTGAAGCATGGAGTCAGCTCCTCGTCTCTCCCCTCAGTGTGACACCCCAGTGAGCACGGTCACACTGTCCCCTGAGCAGGCACAGCCTTTGCTTTGGGCTGGTGACACCCGAGCCCTGCTCTGTTCCCAGGCACAAAATTCCCAGGCAGGAAATGCCAACGACAAGAGAGGTTCACACATTTCTCTTCCCCATTCCTCAGTTCCAACTGAGGCTCATGCTTGCCTCAGTTTTTCCCTCCTCGCTGCAATATTTCAATTAAAACTCCAGTCAGTGGGAAAATCAGCTTTGGATAAATTCTATCCATTCTTTCTGGCATAGAACTTGAATTTATCAATTGGGTTTTGGCCTCTGAACTAAAAGCAGGTGTGCACATCCTTGTGGTGCCAGTGCCCACAAATTTATCATAGGAGGGCACCCATCCCAAAAAATTGGGAGCAGCAGCTCTCAGCTCCTGCTGGGATCACAGCCTTGCCACCCCCGACCTTGTGGGCGTCAATCTGTGCCCAATCCCTGCCCTGAGAGCCACAATTGGGTAACAATCTGTGCCCAGTCCCTGCTCTGAGAGCCACAATTGGGTGACAATTTGTGCCCAATCTCAACATTGAGAGCCACAATTGGGTAACAATTTGTGCCCAATCCCTGCTCTGAGAGCCACTATTGGGTAACAATTTGTGCCCAATCTCTGCCCTGAGAGCCACAACTGGGTAACAATTTGTGCCCAGTCTCTGCTCTGAGAGCCACAACTGGGTAACAATCTGTGCCCAATCTCTGCTCTGAGAGCCACAGTTGGGTAACAATTTGTGCCCAGTCTCTGCTCTGAGAGCCACAATTGGGTAACAATCTGTGCCCAATCCCTGCTCTGAGAGCCACAACTGGGTAACAATCTGTGCCCAATCTCTGCTCTGAGAGCCACAATTGGGTAACAATCTGTGCCCAATCCCTGCTCTGAGAGCCACAACTTGATGAACATTTATTCCACCACATATTGGCCCCTGCCCGTTTTAACAATACTTGAAAAGATGGAATAAAGGCCTTTCTCAGGGGTTAATTTCTAGAGATACTCTGTATTTATAAGGCAATAATTAGAGATTGATATCTCTTTGTGCCTCCCCTTTCACAAGGAACAATTCCCATGTCAGCCTCAGCCACTGAAGGCTCCCGGCCATGAATTTTTGCTGTCAGAGCAGCACCTTGAGCAGGCTCCTCAGCCCTGCCCTCACGCACAGCAGCAGCCCCCGGGTGCTCCAGACACCCCCAAATCCCAGGAGCTGCCAGATGGGATTCCAGCAGCTCGGCACAGGCAGCATCAGGGCAGAACTCACAGCTCATTTCTGTTCTCTCTCCAAATTCAAGGGGACAGCGGAGCCAAAGATAGCAAACCATCCAAATTAAATCAATGCCGCGGCTTGGCGGTGATAATCCATCAGCAGGGCACAGGTTTCAGAACCTGTTTGAGTTCTCTTTATGTTTTAGGAGTGCAGGGAAGGATTTGGCACTGCCTGTTCACTCTGATCAAGGGATTCTGAGCAGGGAAAGCTCATTTCTCCTCCTAAATTTAATGAGGGGAGCAGGGATTAATTAAACTCAGTCCCTCACAGGTTTATTTAAACTCAGTCCCTCACAGGACAGAGGGTGATCCCTCAGAGTGGATTTCCATTGGAGCCTGGGATTTGGTGTGTGCTGTGTGAAGGAATTCCATGGAATTCCTCTCCCTGACATGAGGATCACAGCACACCATTGAGGACAGGAGGACAATTCTGGGAGTGCAAAAGGGCTCTGAACATTGAATTTCCACTCTTCAGGTAAAATCCCTGCTCCTCCAGCCCAGCCCAGGGTGAATTTCCATTGGAGCCTGGGATTTGGTCTGAGGTGTGTGAAGGAATTCCATGGAATTCCTCTCCCTGAGCTGATGATCACAGCACACCATTGAGCACAGGAGGACAAGCCTGGGGGTACAAAAAGGTTCTGAATATTGAATTTCCACTCTTCAGGTAAAATCCCTGCTCCTCCAGCCCAGCCCAGGGTGAATTTCCATTGGAGCCTGGGATTTGGTGTGTGCTGTGTGAAGGAATTCCATGGAATTCCTCTCCCTGACATGAGGATCACAGCACACCATTGAGCACAGGAGGACAAGCCTGGGGATGAAAAAGGGCTCTGAACATTGAATTTCCACTCTGCAGGTAAAATCCCTGCCCCTCCAGCCCAGCCCAGAATGAATTTCCATTGGAGCCTGGGATTTGGTTCTGTGCTGTGTGAAGGAATTACACGGAATTCCTCTCCCTGAGCTGATGATCACAGCACACCATTGAGGACAAAAGGACAATTCTGGGAGTGCAAAAGGGCTCTGAACATTGAATTGCCACTCTTCAGGTAAAATCCCTCCTCAAGCCCAGCCCAGCCCAGGCAGGAACAGCCAGCTCAGGGTGTTGCTTCCATTCAGCACCTGGACCAAACAAATACTCCCCAAATTAAAATTCAGATCCAAGGAACCCAGATCCAGGAAATTCAGATCCAGGAAATGCAGATCCAGGAAACCCAGATCCAGGAAACATAGATCTAGGAAATTCAGATTCCAGAAACCCAGGTCTAGGAAATTCAGATCCAGGAAATGGAGATCCTGGAAACCCCAGATCAAGGAAATGCAGATCCTGGAAACACAGATCCTGGAAATGCAGATCTAGGAAATTCAGATCCAGGAAATGGAGATCCTGGAAACCCCAGATCTAGGGAATTCAAATCCAGGAAATGCAGATCCAGGAAATTCAAATCTAGGAAATGCAGATCCAGGAAATTCAGATCCAAGGAACCAAATCCAGGAAATTCAGATCCCAGAAACCCAGATCCAGGAAATTCAGATTCAGGAAATTCAGATTCAGGAAACCCAAATCCAGGAAATTCAGATCCCAGAAACCCAGATTCAGGAAGTTCAGATTGAGGAAACCCAGGGCTCTACAGTTGAGCTGAAGAGAATAAATCACTGCTCCCTCTGGGTCATGGTTTGCTACCAACAGCAAGGTTGAAATGGAGCGTTCTGGACTATTTCTGCTTTCTGTCTCATGTTTAAGACCAAAACAATCCTGAAAGGAGAGGCATCCTCTTCCTTAGTGGAATTTCAAGAGAAAAACACAGCTTTGTTCAAAAATATGGAACAATTTCAAGAACTCATCCTTGTCCTGCAGAGATACCAGGAAGGGAATGTCTGCCAGGGAAAGATTTCAGTTTCATTCTGCACGAGGCCAAAAGGAAACATCCAAATTATCCCTGACCTCCTCAGACAGAGAGAAAAGATTCTTTCCTCTGATGGGTAAACTCACTTTATACTAAATATATATGGATTTATAAACATAATACATCCAATTCCTGTCCACCACCTCAACTGCAGCACAGCCTGTGCCTCCAACCAGGCAGATGCCTGAGGACAGCCGTTAAAAAATCCTAAAATCCATGGAAAAATTCCTTGTGGACAACTGGAAACCCTTGTGCTGCAGCTGCCCGTGCCATTCACAGCCCTAATCCTGCACTCGGGGTGTGCAATGGAACCAGCCCGGGGCAGCTGCCGGCCCGGCGGCCGCTCAGCGCTCACAGCGCTTAAAAATCACAGACAGAATTCTCGCTCAGCGTGTGTGACGTGCCCCAAAATGGGTTTGACGCATGAGATATGAAAATATGAAAAATAAAAAATACAAAAATTCGAAATATGAAAAATATCAATCACGAAAATATGAAATATTAGAAATATAAAATACGAAAATATGAAATATGAGTACGCGAAATTATGGCAATGTGAAAATATTGTAACATGGAATTATGAAATTATTGAAAATTGGAAATTATTGGAAATATGGAAAATGAAATATGAAATTACGAAATTGTGACATTATGAAATCATGAACATATGAGTATACGAAATTACGAAAATATTAAAATATGAGACTATGAAATTATGAAGATATGGAAAATTAAACATGAAATTATGAAATTGTGACATTGTGAAATTATGAACATATGAAATTATGAAATATGAAAGTACGAGACCATGAAATTATGAAAATATGAAGAATGAAATATGAATATACAAATTTATGACAATATGAAACTATGATAATATGAAATTATGGAAAATGAAATATGAAATTACGATATTGTGACATTATGAAATTATGAAAATATGAGTATACAAAATTATGAAAATATTAAAATATGAGACTATGAAATGCTGAAGATATGGAAAATGAAATATGAAATTGTGACATTATGAAATTATGAAAATATGAATTTATGAAATATGAAAGTACGAGACTATGAAATTATGAAAATACGAAGAATGAAATATGAATATACAAATTTATGACAATACGAAACTATGATAATATTAAATTATGAAAATATGGGAAATGAAATATGATATTGCAAAATTGTGACATTATGAAATTATGAAAATATGAGTATACGAAATTACGGAAATATTAAAATATGAGACTATGAAATGATGAAGATATGGAAAATGAAACATGAAATTATGAAATTGTGACATTATGAAATGATGAAAATATGAATATACAAAATTATGAAATATGAAAGTACGAGACTATGAAATTATGAAAATACAAAGAATGAAAATGAATATACAAATTTATGACAATATGAAACTATGATAATATGAAATTATGAAATTATGAAAAGGTGACATTGTGAAATTATGAAAATATGAATTTATGAAATATGAAAGTACGAGACTATGAAATTATGAAAATACGAAGAATGAAATATGAATATACAAATTTATGACAATACGAAACTATGATAATATGAAATTATGAAAATATGGGAAATGAAATATGAAATTACAAAATTGTGACATTATGAAATTATGAAAATATGAGTATACGAAATTACGAAAATATTAAAATATGAGACTATGAAATGATGAAGATATGGAAAATGAAATATGAAATGACAAAATTGTGACATTATGAAATTATGAAAATATGAATTTATGAAATATGAAAGTACGAGAGAATGAATTTATGAAAATACGAAGAATGAAATATGAATATACAAATTTATGACAATACGAAACTATGATAATATGAAATTATGAAAATATGAATAATGAAATATGAATATACAAATTTATGACAATACGAAACTATGATAATATGAAATTATGAAAATATGGAAAATTAAATATGAAATTATGAAATTATGACATTGTGAAATTATGAACATATAAAATTATGAAATATGAAAGTACGAGACCATGAAATTATGAAAATACGAAGAATGAAATATGAATATACAAATTTATGACAATACGAAACTATGATAATATGAAATTATGAAAATATGGGAAATGAAATATGAAATTACGAAATTGTGACATTATGAAATTATGAAAATATGAGTATACGAAATTACGAAAATATTAAAATATGAGACTATGAAATGATGAAGACATGGAAAATGAAATATGAAATGACAAAATTGTGACATTATGAAATTAATATGAAATTATGAAATATGAAAGTACGAGACTATGAAATTATGAAAATATGAAGAATGAAATATGAATATACAAATTTATGACAATATGAAACTATGATAATATGAAATTATGAAAATATGGAAAATGAAATATGAAATTACGAAATTGTGACATTATGAAATCATGAACATATGAGTATATGAAATTACGAAAATATTAAAATATGAGACTATGAAATTATGAAGATATGGAAAATTAAACATGAAATTATGAAATTGTGACATTGTGAAATTATGAACATATGAAATTATGAAATATGAAAGTACGAGACCATGAAATTATGAAAATATGAAGAATGAAATATGAATATACAAATTTATGACAATACGAAACTATGATAATATGAAATTATGAAAATATGGGAAATGAAATATGAAATTACAAAATTGTGACATTATGAAATTAATATGAAATTATGAAATATGAAAGTACGAGACTATGAAATTATGAAAATACGAAGAATGAAATATGAATATACAAATTTATGATAATATGAAATTATGAAAATATGGAAAATTAAATATGAAATTATGAAATTGTGACATTGTGAAATTATGAACATATGAAATTATGAAATATGAAAGTATGAGACCATGAAATTATGAAAATATGAAGAATGAAATATGAATATACAAATTTATGACAATATGAAATTATGATAATATGAAATTATGAAAATATGGAAAATGAAATATGAAATTATGAAAAGGTGACATTATGAAATTATGAAAATATGAATATACAAATTTATGAAAGTACGAGACTATGAAATAATGAAAATTTGGAGAATGAAGTATGAAATTACGAAATTGTGACATTATGAAATATGAAAAATGACAATACAAAACTATGAAACTACGAAACTATGAAACTATGAAAATATGAAAATATGAAAATATGACAAAATGAAGTATCATGAGAAAACGCACCCACAATATATACCCATGGTTATTATGCCCATGGTTCTGGTTTGTATATAAATATATATATTTTTATAACATTGTATGTTTAAAAACATATACCAGTCTATATAAGGAATTCCCTCACCTGCAGCATCTATTTAGAGATAATTAATAAATTATCCCCAGCCAGGCTGAGGTTTCCCTAAATGAGTGTGGGAAAGCTCTGCCACAAATAAACCCCACATTTATTGTGCGCAGCCAGAACTCCCTGAACTGAATTCCTGGGGCAGGGATTTTAACCTGCAGGTGTGAAACGCCAGAAAAACACAGGAAATATTCTGAATATCTTAAAAACAACCACAAAACCATCACAGAACTTCAGTGCCAGAGCTCTCACCCAGATCCCAGTGCTGCTGGGGATGGAATAGCACAGGTTGTGAATAATTTCAATAAATACACAGAATTTCTGTGCCAGAGCTGCTCTCACCCAGATCCCAGAGTGCTGGGGATGGAATAGCCCAGGTTGTGAATAATTTCAATAAATACACAGAATTTCAGTGCCAGAGCTCTCACCCAGATCCCAGAACTGCTGGGGATGGAATAGCACAGGTTGTGAATAATTTCAATAAATTCACAGAATTTCAGTGCCAGAGCTGCTCTCACCCAGATCCCAGAACTGCTGGGGATGGAATAGCACAGGTTGTGAATAATTTCAATAAATACACAGAATTTCTGTGCCAGAGCTCTCACCCAGATCCCAGAGCTGCTGGGGATGGTGGTTAACACCATGGAATAGCCCAGGTTGTGAATAATTTCAATAAATACACAGAATTTCTGTGCCAGAGCTCTCACCCAGATCCCAGAACTGCTGGGGATGGTGGTTTACAGAAAGGAATAGCACAGGTTGTGAATAATTTCAATAAATACACAGAATTTCTGTGCCAGAGCTGCTCTCACCCAGATCCCAGAGCTGCTGGGGATGGAATAGCCCAGGTTGTGAATAATTTCAATAAATACACAGAATTTCTGTGCCAGAGCTCTCACCCAGATCCCAGAGCTGCTGGGGATGGAATAGCCCAGGTTGTGAATAATTTCAATAAATACACAGAATTTCAGTGCCAGAACTCTCACCCAGATCCCAGAACTGCTGGGGATGGTGGTTAACAGGATGGAATAGCCCAGGTTGTGAATAATTTCAATAAATACACAGAATTTCAGTGCCAGAGCCTCACCCAGATCCCAGCACTGCTGGGGATGGAATAGCCCAGGTTGTAAATAATCTCAATAAATTCACAGAATTTCTGTGCCAGAGCTGCTCTCACCCAGATCCCAGCACTGCTGGGGATGGAATAGCACAGGTTGTGAATAATTTCAATAAATACACAGAATTTCAGTGCCAGAGCTCTCACCCAGATACCAGAGGTGCTGGGGATGGAATAGCACAGGTTGTGAATAATCTCAATAAATTCACAGAATTTCAGTGCCAGAGCTCTCACCCAGATCCCAGCACTGCTGGGGATGGTGGTTAACAGAAAGAATAGCCCAGGTTGTGAATAATTTCAATAAATACACAGAATTTCACTGCCAGAGCCTCACCCAGATCCCAGCACTGCTGGGGATGGAATAGCCCAGGTTGTGAATAATTTCAATAAATACACAGAATTTCTGTGCCAGAGCTCTCACCCAGATCCCAGCACTGCTGGGGATGGTGGTTAACAGAATGGAATAGCACAGGTTGTGAATAATTTCAATAAATACACAGAATTTCAGTGCCAGAGCTCTCACCCAGATCCCAGAACTGCTGGGGATGGAATAGCCCAGGTTGTGAATAATTTCAATAAATACACAGAATTTCAGTGCCAGAGCCTCACCCAGATCCCAGCACTGCTGGGGATGGTGGTTAACAGGATGGAATAGCTTGGAGCTGTCAGGTTGTGTCACCAGAAATCTGCTTTTATTTCCCAAAAAATCATTTTATGTGGGGAAAACAAGGTCAAACTCTGCAGGGAATCTCGATCAAGGCCAGAGTGAGGAGCGCTGGGATTCCAAATATCCCCAGAGCTACAAACTCCACGAATAACCAACACCTAAAATAATTCTGTTTTCCCCTTCTCTTCCCTTTTAACACACAAGTAGCAACAGGAGCCAACAGGTGATGCTTCTCCAGCTGTTTAAGGGTTTTAAATCACATTAAAAAATCACAATTCCTGTTTTTATACACCAAGATTTGTGCCCAGAAATGATGTTTTATTTGAGTAGCGCCAAGAGGTTTTACCTGTCAGGGAACACCACACTTCACCTGTAAATAACCTCAGCAATTCAGGTTTGTAACCAGTGCAATTTCTGAGAAAAACTACCCCAAAATATCCTTATTTTTCCTTAAATCCAGGCATGGTTATACTCTAGCTGAGAGCCTGGATATCAGAGTTCCTGCATTTTACTCTTTTGTCCTTCAGAGAAAGAGATTTCACATTTTATCTCAATTTCCTTCCAGATAACGCTGAGATTAAGCACTGCCTGATGTGCTGGAACTGTGCAAGTTTAATTTAGGAAAGAACAAAAAGCACGTGGTGATCCCAAATCCCTCAGAATGTTCAGTCCAGGAGATTTCCAGAGTTTGGGAGCTGAACATTCCATGTCCTGTCACCAAATTCAATGCAAAACCAGCACCCATTTCAAGGTGGAAACCAGAAAATAAAGAATTCCATTTCAAGGTGGAAACCAGAAAATAAAGAATTCCATTTCAAGGTGGAAAACAGAAAATAGAGAATTCCATTTCAAGGTGGAAAACAGAAAATAAAGAATTCCATTTCAAGGTGGAAAACAGAAAATAGAGAATTCCATTTCAAGGTGGAAAACAAAAATTAAAGAATTCCTCATTGCTTCTCCTCCCTGCTCAGAGCTCAGGCAGACTCTGGGATGCAGCTGCTTGTGAGCTGGAAAATCTGTTTTGCTGGAAATGAATAATTCATGTGTTTTTTTTCCTTTATTAAATTTGGGTGGGGAGTGCCACCAGTGTTTAATTCTCAGAATTCTCCAATTCTGTCGTACACACCATGGCAATTTCTCTCCTGCCCTGTCTGAACCATAACTCAATTTGCAGGGAACAGGAAAATATTCTCAAGTTCAGCATCAATCTGGTAACTTCAATATTGCGCTTCTGCTGCTTTTGTCTTTGCTTTTTTTTTATTTATAGCTCCTACCAATTTTCATGGCACTGCTGTGTGTTTGCTGTGATATTCAGGCATGGGAAAGTTCCCAAAAAACCACAAATTTCTGCTCAAATTTCATCTTAAACCAAGAGCCATGACAAATGCAATGTGGTGCTATTTTATGTGACACTGTGTGAAGGGAGGAAAAGCAGATAATCTCAGAAATAACCCAAATTAATAATTCATTTGAACTTGTCGTATTTAAGAGTTTATTGCGTTGGGGTTTTTATTTTTGAACTTCTACATAAATAGAATTTATATATATTATATTATATTATATTATATTATATTATATTATATTATATTATATTATATTATATTATATTATATTATATTATATTATATTATATTATATTATATTATATTATATTATATTATATATAAATGTATGTATAATATAATGTAATATAATGTGATATGATATGATATGATATAATATAATATAATATAATATAATATAATATAATATAATATAATATAATGTAATGTAATGTAATATATAATGTAATATAATATATAATGTAATATAATGTAATGTAATCTAATGTAATATAATGCAATGTAATGTAATGTAATGTAATGTAATGTAATATAATATAATATAAATATTTAAATAGAAAGTTTATATATTTATAAAACATGTAATATTATGGTTTTTATTTATATCTTTTCAAGTTTGAACTAATAATTCACAAGCAGAAGATACCCCAGGTTCAAATTCCAGCTCCAGCCAGGAGAGGTGTGGGAGAAAAAACCCAATTCCAAATAGGAACAGAGCTGGAAGGCAGGCAGGGATGAAATCTCAGCACCACAAATTCAGGGTTTTTTTTGAAGTTCTGACTCCAAATTACAAAATTATTCAGCCCAGCCTCAGCATTTGAGTCAATAATCTGAGCAGGGATGAGCGCTGAGCTCCTCGCAGGATCTTTTCATTGGTTATAAATAAATCTGCCATTCCTTTTTTGCCTCGCTGCTCTCTCACTCCCACTTCTTCCCAGGCAGCCACGCTGAGATCTGAGCAAACAATGACATTTACAGGATTATTCTCTAAAAAATCATCTCCCCCTGCCTCTCGTGGCTCTGCCTGGGGCTGAGCTGCACAATGAGACCTTGGCAAGGCTGTGATGGAAAAGCAGAAATGGAACAGAAAGAAAAGCCCCAGAAGTGGGAGCTCAGTGAAGCATCAGATAAATGTCTTTTTTTACGCATTGGAATCTGGCAATTACCTGGCACATCAGTGTGAATAACATCCAGTAATTAAATCTGATCACAGAGCTGATCTGAGTGCCTGATTTGGGTCTAAAATAACCAAAGGGATTTATAATTAGGCAAAGTTGCAGTGCTGCTGAGAGCAGGGCCACTCCCAACTGCTTCAAGGTAAAACTTTTGTCTTTAAATATTAATTTTCTGTACCAAGAAAGCAGCAGATCTGTTCACTTTGGGGGGAATCTGTTGATTTTCTTTCTCTTCCGCTTCCAAGAGAATAATCCAAAATTTCATCCCTGAGAGGTTGGACCTGTTGCATCTTTGATCTTCACAAAAAGATGTGAAATTATCTCTGCAGTCACCTCTAGGAGTTAACCATGCTGAAAGCAGCTGGTTTGGACCATACAAACAATTATTATCAGAATCCAGAGATTCTGAGAGTTTTCAAATGGTGAGTTAAGCTTCCCCCTCCATTACAGCACAGCTAATTAATAATTCATTAAATGGTAAAAGTAATGAATAATTTCACCAGTTTTTACCTAAACTGAGGCGTGGAGGGGAAAGATTTGTGTGTGCTCACAGACTTGTTTCCTGTACACTCAGATAATCCCTGAATTTTACAGAGTTTTCCCCAAATTTCAGTGAAATTTCCATTTCCACACTAAGTTTGAGGGATTGTCCTGGTGTTAGGACAGAACTCCCTGAATTTTACAGAGTTTTCCCCAAATTTCAGTGAAATTTCCATTTCCATAACAAGTTTGAGGGATTGTTGTGGTGTTAGGACAGAACTCCCTGAATTTTACAGAACTTTCCCCAAATTTCAGTGAAATTTCCACTTCCACACCAAGTCTGTGGGATTGTCCTGGTGTTAGGACAGAACTCCCTGAATTTTACAGAACTTTCACCAAATTCCAGTGAAATTTCCACTTCTAAGTTTCTCCACACCAAGTTTTTGGTGTTAGGACAGAACTCCCTGAATTTTACAGAACTTTCACCAAATTTCAGAGAAATTTCCACTTCCACACCAAGTTTGAGGGATTGTCATGGTGTTAGGACAGAACTCCCTGAATTTTACAGAACTCCCTGAATTTTATGGAACTTTCACCAAATTCCAGTGAAATTTCCACTCTAAGTTTCTCCACATCAAGTTTTTGGTGTTAGGACAGAACTCCCTGAATTTTACAGAACTTTCACCAAATTTCAATGAAATTTCCACTCCCACACCAAATTTGAGGGATTGTTCTGGTGTTAGGACTCAACTCCCTGAATTTTACAGAATTCCCTGAATTTTACAGAACTCTCACCAAATTCCAGTGAAATTTCCACTTCTAAGTTTTTCCACACCAAGTTTTTGGTGTTAGGACAGAACTCCCTGAATTTTACAGAACTTTCACCAAATTCCAGTGAAATTTCCACTTCCACACCAAGTTTGAGGGATTGTCCTGGTGTTAGGACACAACTCCCTGAATTTTACAGAATTCCCTGAATTTTATGGAATTTTCACCAAATTCCAGTGAAATTTCCACTTCCAAGTTTTTCCACACCAAGTTTTTGGTGTTAGGACAGAACTCCCTGAATTTTATGGAATTTTCACCAAATTTCAGTGAAATTTCTACTTCCACTCCAAGCCTGTGGGATTGTCCTGGTGTTAGGACAGAACTCCCTGAATTTTACAGAATTTTCACCAAATTCCAGTGAAATTTCCACTTCTACACCAAGTTTTGGGATTGTCCTGGTGTTAGGACAGAACTCCCTGAATTTTACAGAACTTTCACCAAATTCCAGTGAAATTTCCACTTCCAAGTTTTTCCACACCAAGTTTTTGGTGTTAGGACAGAACTCCCTGAATTTTATGGAATTTTCACCAAATTTCAGTGAAATTTCCACTTCCACACCAAGTTTGAGGGATTGTCGTGGTGTTAGGACACAACTCCCTGAATTTTACAGAACTTTTACCAAATTTCAGTGAAATTTCCACTTCCACACCAAGTTTGAGGGATTGTCGTGGTGTTAGGACACAACTCCCTGAATTTTACAGAACTTTTACCAAATTTCAGTGAAATTTCCAATTCCACACCAAATTTCCAATTCCCACAAGTCTGTGGGATTGTCCTGGTGTTAGGACAGAACTCCCTGAATTTTACAGAACTCCCTGAATTTTACAAAACTTTCACAAAATTTCAGTGAAATTTCCACTTCCACACCAAGTTTGAGGGATTGTCCTGGTGTTAGGACAGAACTCCCTGAATTTTACAAAACTTTCACAAAATTCCAGTGAAATTTCCACTTCTAAGTTTCTCCACATCAAGTTTTTGGTGTTAGGACAGAACTCCCTGAATTTTACAGAACTTTCCCCAAATTTCAGTGAAATTTCCACTTCCACACCAAGTCTGTGGGATTGTCCTGGTGTTAGGACACAACTCCCTGAATTTTAAGAACTTTCACCAAATTTTAAGTAAATTTCCAATTCCACACCAAGTCTGTGGGATTGTCCTGGTGTTAGGACAGAACTCCCTGAATTTTACAGAACTTTCACCAAATTTCAGTGAAATTTCCACTCTAAGTTTCTCCACATCAAGTTTTTGGTGTTAGGACAGAACTCCCTGAATTTTACAGAACTCCCTGAATTTTACAGAACTTTCACCAAATTCCAGTGAAATTTCCACTTCCACACCAAGTTTTGGGGATTGTTCTGGTGTTAGGACAGAACTCCCTGAATTTTACAAAACTTTCACCAAATTTCAGTGAAATTTCCACTTCTAAGTTTTTCCACACCAAGTTTTTGGTGTTAGGACAGAACTCCCTGAATTTTACAGAACTCCCTGAATTTTACTGAACTTTCACCAAATTTCAGTGAAATTTCCATTTCCACACGAAGTTTGAGGGACTGTCGTGGTGTTAGGACACAACTCCCTGAATTTTACAGAACTCCCTGAATTTTACAGAACTTTCACCAAATTCCAGTGAAATTTCCACTTCCACACCAAGTTTGAGGGATTGTCGTGGTGTTAGGACACAACTCCCTGAATTTTACAGAACTTTTACCAAATTCCAGTGAAATTTCCAATTCCACACCAAATTTCCAATTCCCACAAGTCTGTGGGATTGTCCTGGTGTTAGGACAGAACTCCCTGAATTTTACAAAACTTTGACGAAATTTCAGTGAAATTTCCACTTCTAAGTTTTTCCACACCAATTTTTTGGTGTTAGGACAGAACTCCCTGAAATTTACAGAATTTTCACCAAATTCCAGTGAAATTTCCACTTCCACACCAAGTTTTGGGGATTGTTCTGGTGTTAGGACAGAACTCCCTGAATTTTACAAAACTTTCACCAAATTTCAAGTAAATTTCCAATTCTACACCAAGTCTGTGGGATTGTCCTGGTGTTAGGACACAACTCCCTGAATTTTACAGAACTTTCACCAAATTCCAGTGAAATTTCCACTTCCACACCAAGTTTTGGGGATTGTTCTGGTGTTAGGACAGAACTCCCTGAATTTTACAGAACTTTCACCAAATTTCAGTGAAATTTCCACTTCCACACCAAGTTTGAGGGATTGTCCTGGTGTTAGGACAGAACTCCCTGAATTTTACAGAATTCCCTGAATTTTACAGAACTTTCCCCAAATTCCAGTGAAATTTCCACTTCCAAGTTTTTCCACACCAAGTTTTTGGTGTTAGGACAGAACTCCCTGGATTTTACAAAATTTTCACAAAATTTCAGTGAAATTTCCACTTCCACACCAAGTTTGAGGGACTGTCATGGTGTTAGGACAGAACTCCCTGAATTTTACAGAACTCCCTGAATTTTACAAAACTTTCACAAAATTTCAGAGAAATTTCCACTTCCACACCAAGTCTGTGGGATTGTCCTGGTGTTAGGACACAACTCCCTGAATTTTACAGAACTCCCTGAATTTTACAGAACTTTCACCAAATTCCAGTGAAATTTCCACTTCCACACCAAGTTTGAGGGATTGTCGTGGTGTTAGGACAGAACTCCCTGAATTTTACAGAACTTTCACCAAATTCCAGTGAAATTTCCACTCCCACACCAAGTTTTTGGGATTATCCTGGTTTTAGGACAGAATTTGATCCCAGCTGGAACCAAACCAGGAATCCAACCAATTCCTGATTGCTCTTACAAGGTCCCTGCGCTCAGGCCTGTTGTTATAAGATTTTCCCAAGCTTAGGAACGAGCAGATAAATTAAATATACAACAATCTGTGTCTAAAACATGAAAATGCATCCCCAGGCAGCTCAGATGCCAAAAATCTGCGTGTTTATCCCAAATTCAGAGCGCCTAATGAGGAGGCAGATGGAGGAGCAGGCTGAGCCTCTCCCCCTGGAGAAGTGAGGATTCAGCAGCATCTGCTGCAGGTTCCTGTCACACAAATAAAAACAATCATCATCTGTCAGCCCCAAAATCTCTGCAGCTCCAGCTGATCCAGATGTTTTCTGAGGGAGGGAAACGCACCCGGCCCTGCCTGGCATGGGGAATCTGCAGAAATCAGGGAATCTCCAGATTTATCACATTTTATCACATCAGAACTCAAAAGGCAGCTGCAGGGATTGGGAATTTATTGTAGGGGTTGGGTATTGATTGTAGAAATTGGATATTTATTCAGGGATTGGGTATTTATTGTAGGAATTGGGTATTTATTGCAGGGATTAGATATTTATTGCAGGGATTGGATATTTATTGTAGGAATTGGGTATTTATTGCAGGGATTGGATATTTATTACAGGAATTGGGTACTTATTGTAAGAATTGGATATTTATTGCAGGGATTGGATATTTATTGCAGGGATTGAGTATTTATTGTAGGAATTGGGTATTTATTGCAGGGATTGGAAATGTATTGCAGGGATTGGATATTTCTTGCAAAGATTGGATATTTATTGTAGATATTGGATATTTATTGCAGGGATTGGATATTTATTTCATGGATTGGATATTTATTACAGGAATTGGGTACTTATTGTAAGAATTGGATATTTATTGCAGGGATTGGGTATTTATTGTAGATATTGGATATTTATTGCATGGATTGAGTATTTATTGTAGGAATTGAGTATTTATGTCAGGAATTATGTATTTATTGCAGGACTTGGATATTTATTGCAGGGATTGGATATTTATTGTAGGAATTGAGTATTTATGGCAGGATTTGGATATTTATTGCAAGAATTGGGTATTTATTGTAGGAATTGGATATTTATTGCAGGGATTGGATATTTATTGCAGGGATTGGGTATTTGTTGTAGGAATTGGGTGTTTATTGCAGGGATTGGAAATGTATTGCAGGAATTGGATATTTATTGTAGAAATTGGATATTTATTGTAGGAATTGGATATTTATTGTAGAAATTGGATATTTATTATAGGAATTGGGTATTTATTCCAGGGATTGTGTATTTATTGTAGGACTTGTGTATTTATGGCAAGGATAGTGTATTTATTGTAGGACTTGGATATTTATTGCAGGACTTGGATATTAATTGTAAGAATTGAGTATTTCTGGCAGAAATTATGTATTTATTGCAGGGATTGGGTATTTATTGCAGGAATTGGATGTTTACTGAGGACAGCCTGGCAGGAACACAATTCCTCACCAGCTGCTTCCACAAATCATTTTCTCTAATAAACCTACACCAAAGATTAAGGCCAGAAGAACAGAAAACCACAAATTCCTCGAAGGACAATTCCCTTCCCAGCACCGCCCCAGGAGCGCTCTCAAAGGCAGCAAACAAAAAAATTCACATTTTGCGACTTGAAAAATTCACATTTATAACAACCCTGGCCCTGATCTGCCGGAATTTCAGGGGTTTGCCCTGGAGTTTCAGAAAGCAACTGCAGGAACAGCTGCAGGAACAGCTGCAGCACCAATGCAGCACCAGCTGCTCCTCCACCAGGAACACAATTCCCCAGCAGCTGCTTCCACAAATCATTTTCTCTCACCAACCTACACCAAATATTAAGACCAGAAGAATAGAAAACCATGAATTATTTGTCTCAAAGGACCTATTTAAAAAAAAAACCACCAAAACACTCTCAAGTAAGGGCATCAGCAGAGGGAGGAAATAAATGGAGAGGTGAAATTAGAGCACAGCCCTGCAGTGTTCCCTCTCAGTGTGGCACAAAATGCCTGGAAATGCCTGACCTGCCCCATTCCCTTGGATATCTCAAATTCAGGTTTTATTTCAGTGGGCACACTTTGGATGTCCTAAATTCAGGTCTTATTTCAGGTGGGCACAGCTTGGATATCCTAAATTCAGGTTTTATTTCAGGTGGGCACAGCTTGGATATTCTAAATTCAGGTTTGTTTGTTGGCTAGGCACAGTTTGGATATCTCAAATTCAGGTTTTATTTCAGTGGGCACACTTTGGATATCCTAAATTCAGGTCTTATTTCAGATGGGTACACTCTGGATATCCTAAATTCAGGTTTTACCTCAGGTTGGCACAGCTTGGATATCTCCAATTCAGGTTTTATTTCAGGTGGGCACAGCTTGGATATCCTAAATTCAGGTTTTTTTTGGCTAGGCACAGCTTGGATATCTCAAATTCAGGTTTTATTTCAGTGGGCACACTTTGGATATCCTAAATTCAGGTTTTATTTCAGGTGGGCGCAGCTTGGATATCTCAAATTCAGATTTTATCTCAGGTGGGCACAGTTTGGATATTCTAAATTCAGGTTGTTTTTTGGCTAGGCATAGTTTGGATATCTCAAATTCAGGTTTTATTTCAGTGGGCACACTTTGGATATCCTAAATTCAGGTTTTATTTCAGTGGGCACACTTTGGATATCTCAAATTCAGGTTTTATTTCAGGTGGGCACAGCTTGGATATCTCAAATTCAGGTTTGTTTTTTGGCTAGGCATAGTTTGGATATCTCAAATTCAGGTTTTATTTCAGTGGGCACACTTTGGATATCCTAAATTCAGGTTTTATTTCAGGTGGGCACAGCTTGGATATCTCAAATTCAGGTTTTATTTCAGGTGGGCACAGCTTGGATATCCTAAATTCAGGTTTTATTTCAGGTGGGCACAGCTTGGATATCTCAAATTCAGGTTTTACCTCAGGTGGGCACAGCTTGGATATTCTAAATTCAGGTTTGTTTTTTGGCTAGGCACAGTTTGGATATCTCAAATTCAGGTTTTATTTCAGGTGGGCACAGCTTGGATATCCTAAATTCAGGTTTTACCTCAGGTGGGCACAGCTTGGATATCTCAAATTCAGGTTTTACCTCAGGTGGGCACAGCTTGGATATCTCCAATTCAGGTTTTATTTCAGGTGGGCACAGCTTGGATATTCTAAATTCAGGTTGTTTTTTGGCTAGGCATAGTTTGGATATCTCAAATTCAGGTTTTATTTCAGGTGGGCACAGCTTGGATATTCTAAATTCAGGTTTGTTTCTTGGCTAGGCACAGTTTGGATATCTCAAATTCAGGTTTTCTTTCAGTGGGAAGAAGGAGCTCATGTGACACAGAGGACGTTAAATGCAGGGTTTTTTGGGAGCAAACAGGAATTCCACACATCCATCCTCGCTGCAGGCACTAGGTGTGTGAAACTTGAAAGGGTTTCTTCCCACCTGCCTGGAATTATCAGTGGGGCTGCAGCAGGAATTTGGCTTCCACATGAAAGGAATGAGAGATTTGTCTTTACAAACTGTGGGTCTGCTGATAAATAAAACTGGGTACTGAGAGATGAAAGGAGCAATGGGAAGAATCATGAATTCCATAGGAATTTCACAGATTGACACAAGGAAAAGAAAAAGGAGGGTGCACATTAGAATATAATATATAATATATAATATATAATATATAATATATAATATATAATATATAATATATAATATATAATATATAATATATAATATATAATATATAATATATAATATATAATATATTATATATAATATATAATATAATATATAACATATCATATATCATATAATGTACACTTATATATTTTATTATATATGATATATTAGATAAATATATATTATATATAATTAGATATATTCTATATTCTATATATTATATTATATATTATATATTATATATTATATATTATATATTATATATTATATATTATATATTATATATTATATATATATAAGTCTTCCTAAAATATCCACTGCCACTAAATGAAGTTTACGCCACCATCTCAAACATCTTTATGGCCACAAACATGGCACAGCTAAAATCTTGAATTTTATTATTTTTTTCTCCCTTTTTTGAGCTGTGACTTTCAAAGTTTGAGCTTTATTAATCCAGGCAGTCCCTCAGGATTTTTTTTTTCCCCCACCAGAATTCCAGATTAATAGGGCAGGGAACAGTTCCATCCTGTGTGCCAGCCACACTTGGGGGTGCCAGGGTTCTCTCCAGCCTTGCTGAAAAACATCACAGCCCATCCCTCCTGAGATGTTGCCATAGAAACCTCAAATTATAATTATGTCTATAGGGGAACAGGGGAAAAAAAAAAAGGTTTTTTAAAGGTATGGATGAAGCAGCTCCATGGAAACCAGCGCTGGCTGTCAGAGGAGATGAACGAGGGGGTTGCTGTGGGAAGAGGAGCATCAGCTCAGCGTGCAAAGTGCCAGCCCTGCCAGCCAGGAGAGCTGGCACGGGGGGTGGTGGCACAGGAGATCCTGGCATGCAGGTTTGGCCAGGGATTGCAGTGCCCACGGGGCCAAAATACCCCACAAACCAAAATACCGTGGCCAAATTACCCCATAAATACCTGTACATGGCTAAAATAACCCCCAAACCAAAATACCATGGCCAAAATACCCCATAAATACCTGTACATGGCTAAAATAACCCCCAAACCAAAATACCATGGCCAAAATACCCCCCAAACCAAAATACCATGGCCAAATTACCCCATAAATACCTGTACATGGCTAAAATAACCCACAAACCAAAATACCACGGCCAAAATACCCCACAAACCAAAATACCACGGACAAAATACCTGTACATGGCTAAAATACCCCACAAACCAAAATACCGTGGCCAAAATACCACCCAAACCAAAATACCATGGCCAAAATACCCCACACACCAAAATACCATGGCCAAAATACCCCATAAATACCTGTACATGGCTAAAATAACCCACAAACCAAAATACCATGGCCAAAATACCCCCAACAAAAATACCTGGCAAATACCCAACCAATACATGGCAAAACACCCCACACACCAAAATACCCCGGCCAAAATACCCCATAAATACCTGTACATGGCCAAAATACCCCCAAACCAAAATACCATGGCAATTACCCATAAAACTGTACATGGCTAATATCCACAAACCAAAATACCATGGCCAAAATACCCCCCAAACCAAAATACCGTGGCCAAAATACCCCATAAATACCTGTACATGGCTAAAATAACCCCCAAACCAAAATACCATGGCCAAAATACCCCACAAACCAAAATACCATGGCCAAAATACCCCATAAATACCTGTACATGGCTAAAATACCCCACAAACCAAAATACCATGGCCAAAAACCACTACAAAATACCCCAGCCAAAATACCCCAAATACTGTACATGGCTAAAATACCCACAAACCAAAATACCACGGCCAAAATACCCATAAATGCTGTACATGCAATACCAAACAAATACATGGCCAAATACCCAAACCAAAATGCCATGGCCAAAAACCACTGCACAAACACCTCCCCACAGGGCCAAAATACCCCACAAATCAAAATATCCCACAAATCAAAATACCATAGCCAAAATGCACCATAAACACCTGCTCACATAGCTGAAATACCCCCCAAACCAAAACATTATTGCCAATATACCCCACAAATACCTGTCCTAATAGTTAAAACATCCCACAAATGACAACTTGGCTAAAATACCCCATAAACCAAAATACTATGGCCAAAATACCCCACAAATCAAAATACATTATTATTATTATTATTATTATTATTATTATTATTATTATTATTATTATTATTATTAATTTCATTATTTATTTATTATTATAATTATTATAATAAATAAATTATAATAATATTATTATTATTAATATTATTATCATCATCATTATCATTATATAATATATATGTAATATCATGTATAATATATATTTGTACGTTATATATTAAAATATATAATATTATATTTATATAGTATATTATGTCTATATTATATGACATTTATATATGATATGTTATATAATATTTTATATATTTATATTATATGCTATATGTTATTTATATATTATATAAAGATAGTTCTATAATACCATGTCATTATAATACCATTGTCATTTCATATTTATTATATTGTATTATATTCCTATACCATTTATTTATATCTATTATTTATTATTCATCATCCCTCCTTTAAAGTGGCATTACAAACACAGGCTCTGGAACAGGAACCTTCTGGAAATTCCCATTTGCTGCAGAAGATTAAACCCGAACCCTGTATATATTTATTTTTGAATTGTGCCCTCACCTCCCCAGGCTGGTGCTGCTGCCCCGGCTCCCTCAGTGCCCTCTGAGGTGAACATGTGCTGCTCTCTCATGGTGAAATGAGCTTTTAAACACATCAGCAGCCTCCAGCAAATGAGTCAAATCCAATCCTTAATCAGCACTTGCTACACCACTAACCCCAGACAAATTATTTAATGCTGTTTATTGAAATGATCGCAGCAGCTGGTGTCGGCAGCTGCCTCCCAGCCAGGGCCTGCTGCATTCATTATTTTTATTATTATTAATAATAATGATAATAATTTATTATTCATGAGGCTTTGATGAGGGTCAGGAAAGCACAGAAACAGATATGGGAGTGCCTGGAAATCCTTCCAGAAAACAAAAAAAATTGGGATATTTTACAGCATTTGGCTGCTTTATCACTAAGGAATATTTTGTGTGGTTATAAAAGGTACTGAGTTACAGACACGTTATAATTCCAGTTTTTCTTCCCATTCTTTTTTCTTTTTTTCACTCTTTTCTCCCCATTCTTTTTCCCTTTTCCACTCTTTTTTTTTTCTCTTTTATATTTTCCTGGAAAGAGTTCTGTATCCAAAACTGAATTGGGGATTCACAGGAGTCCTGCATCTCCCCACCCAGCCAGTGCCTGCTGCATTCATGAAGATTTGATGGGTCAGGAAATCATGGAAAACACCCAAACAGATGTGGGAGTGCCTGGAAATCCTTCTACAGACAAAAAAAATTGGGATATTTTACAGCATTTGGCTGCTTTATCACTAAGGAATATTTTGTGTGGTTATAAAAGGTACTGAGTTACAGACACGTTATAATTCCAGTTTTTCTTCCCATTCTTTTTTCCCTTTTTCACTCTTTTCTCCCCATTCTTTTTCCCTTTTCCACTCTTTTCTCTCTTTTATATTTCCCTGGAAAGAGTTCTGTGCCCAAACAATGATTTTTGGATTCACAGGAGTCCTGCAGCTCCCCACCCAGCCAGTGCCTGCTTCATTCATGAAGATTTGATGGGTCAGGAAATCATGGAAAACACCCAAACAGATATGGGAGTGCCTGGAAATCCTTCCAGAAACAAAGAAATAGAGATATTTTACAGCATTTTGCTGAGAAATATTTCCTTGGGATATTCCTAAGGAGCATTTTGTGCGGACATAAAACGCACCAAGTTAGACACATCTTATAATTCCAGTCTTTTCTCCCCATTCTTTCTTCCTTTTCCACTCTTTTTTTTCTCTTTTATATTTTCCTGGAAAGAGTTCTATATCAGAAAACACCCAAACAGATATGGGAGTGCCTGGAAATCCTTCCAGAAAACAAAAAAAATTGGGATATTTTACAGCATTTGGCTGCTTTGTCACTAAGGAATATTTTGCGTGGTTATAAAAGGCACTGAGTTACAGACACGTTATAATTCCAGTTTTTCTCCCCATTTTTTTTCCCTTTTCCACTCTTTTTTTTCTCTTTTATATTTCCCTGGAAAGAGTTCTGTATCCAAAACTGAATTGGGGATTCACAGGAGTCCTGCAGCTCCCCACCCAGCCAGTGCCTGCTGCATTCATGAAGATTTGATGGGTCAGGAAATCATGGAAAACACCCAGACAGATGTGGGAGTGCCTGGAAATCCTTCCAGGAAACAAAAAAATTGGGATATTTTACAGCATTTGGCTGAGAAATATTTCCTTGGGATATTCCTAAGGAGCATTTTGTGCGGACATAAAACGCACCAAGTTAGACACATCTTATAATTCCAGTCTTTTCTCCCCATTCTTTTCTCCTTTTCCACTCTTTTCTCTCTTTTATATTTCCCTGAAAAGAATTCTGTATCAGAAAACACCCAAACAGATGTGGGAGTGCCTGGAAATCCTTCTACAGACAAAAAAAAAATGAGATATTTTACAGCATTTGGCTGCTTTATCACTAAGGAATATTTTGTGTGGTTATAAAAGATACTGAGTTACAGACACGTTATAATTCCAGTTTTTCTTCCCATTCTTTTTTCTTTTTTTCACTCTTTTCTCCCCATTCTTTTTTCCTTTTCCACTCTTTTCTCTCTTTTATATTTCCCTGAAAAGAATTCTGTATCAGAAAACACCCAAACAGATGTGGGAGTGCCTGGAAATCCTTCTACAGACAAAAAAAATTGAGATATTTTACAGCATTTGGCTGCTTTGTCACTAAGGAATATTTTGTGTGGTTATAAAAGGTACTGAGTTACAGACACGTTATAATTCCAGTTTTTCTTCCCATTCTTTTTTCTTTTTTTCACTCTTTTCTCCCCATTCTTTTTCCCTTTTCCACTCTTTTTTTTCTCTTTTATATTTTCCTGGAAAGAGTTCTGTGCCCAAACAATGATTTTTGGATTCACAGGAGTCCTGCAGCTCCCCACCCAGCCAGTGCCTGCTGCATTCATGAAGATTTGATGGGTCAGGAAATCATGGAAAACACCCAAACAGATATGGGAGTGCCTGGAAATCCTTCCAGAAACAAAGAAATAGAGATATTTTACAGCATTTTGCTGAGAAATATTTCCTTGGGATATTCCTAAGGAGCATTTTGTGCGGACATAAAACTCTCCAAGTTAGACACATCTTATAATTCCAGTCTTTTCTCCCCATTCTTTTCTCCTTTTCCACTCTTTTCTCTCTTTTATATTTCCCTGGAAAGAGTTCTGTATCAGAAAACACCCAAACAGATGTGGGAGTGCCTGGAAATCCTTCTACAGACAAAAAAAATTTGAGATATTTTACAGCATTTGGCTGCTTTATCACTAAGGAATATTTTGTGTGGTTACAAAAGGTACTGAGTTACAGACACGTTATAATTCCAGTTTCTCTCCCCATTCTTTTCCCTTTTTTCTCTCATTTATATTCTCCTGAAAAGTGTTCTGTATCCCAACATTGATTTGAGGATTCTCTGGAATCTTCCCCTCCCCAGCTTCACTCATGGAGCTTTGATGAGGGTCAGGAAATCACAGAAAACATGGATGGGAGTGCTTGGAAATCTTTCCAGAGACAAGAAAATAAAAGGAGATTTTTTACAGCATTTATCCCTAAGGAACATTTTCTCTCTCCAGCCAGGTTTGCTATTTACAGTTGGGGAATTCTGCATTTTCCAAAAGTTGGGTTTGAATACCCCAATTGCCTCATTCCTTAATCCGAAGTTAAACCCAACTTTTAAACCTGTTTCAACCTATTTTACCTTTTAAACCTAGGTTTGCTATTTACAGCTGGGGAATTCTGCATTTTCCAAAAGTTAAACCCAACTTTTAAACATATTTAAACCCATTTTAACCTTTTAAACCTAGGGTTTTTATTTACGGATGGAAAATTCTGTATTCTCCAAAAGTTGAAACAAACTTTGAAACTTATTTAAACCAATTTAAACCAATTTAAACATTTTAAACCTATCTTGTTATAGGTTTGCTACTTACAACTGGAAAATTCTGTGCCCTCCAAAGTTAAACCAAACTTTTAAACCTCTTTAAACCTATTTTAACCTTTTAAACCTAGGTTTGCTATTTACAGCTGGGGAATTCTGCATTCTCCAAAAGTTAAACCAAACTTGCAAACCTTTTTAAACCTATTTTAACCTTTTAACCAATTTAAAAATTTTAAACCTATTTTGTTATGGGTTTGCTACTTACAGCTGGAGAATTATGGTTCTCCAAAAGTTCAAACAAACTTTTAAAACTACTTAAAGCTATTTTAACCTTTTAACTAATGTAAACCTTTTAAAGTTATTTTGTTTTGGGTTTGCTATTTACAGATGGAAAATTCTGCATTTTCCAAAAGTTACAACAAACTTTCAAACCCATTTAAACCTAATTTAAACTTTGAAACCTATTTTGTTGAAACAAAATAGGTTTGCTATTTACAGCTGGAAAATTCCGTGTTCTTTCTGAGGTACTTGAGAAGTTCAAACTGATACCAGAGATTGCCTTCTAATATATAACCCTCCACTTTAATTTTTAATTCTTGTGGCATTTAAGGGTTTTCCCCATTGTTGCTTTCATCTTTCAATGTCCAGTTTCATTTATCAGCAAACCTACAGTTTATTTGTAAAAGCAAATTATTATTTTTTTTTTTCATTCATCAATCAGTGGAATCCTCCCCTTTATTTCTTTTCTCTCGCAGTGCTGGTTTTATCTCCCACAGCTTGTTTGGAAAGACAAATCCACAATTCCTCTCCATCCCAAGCAGCAGCTCCCACACCCAGCGCTGCAGGCGGTACCTGAGCTCCTCTCTTGTGGAATCTGCAATTCCACAAACAATCCTTGCTTTTCTTGGACCGGGATTTTTGGCCAAACAGCCAGGAGGGGTTTCGGAGCAAAGCTGGCAAACATTCCCAGCTCTCGGGCTGTTGTGTTTCTCTCTCCTTGACCCCACTGCAGAGTTAAAGAAACATTTTCCCTGCTGGGATGTTTCACATTCTCCAACGCTGCTGAACTTTGCTCACCAAGCCCTTTTCCCGTTTTCCTTGTAAAACTCAAAGCCATGGAACTTTAAACAGAGAAGAATTTAAGACAATTAAAGCATTTTTTTTTCTGCCCCAATCCTCAGTAGGATATTCCTTTTCCAAGTAATTACGGCCATCTGCTCCTCAAAATTTAAGATATTTTGTCAACATAAATGTAAATCTTCACAAAGGTGAAATTCAGTGTGTAGGACAAAGCTGAGCACTGGGTGGACCTGACACAAAGTGCAGTTGTCACAAAACACCTTCCAATATTCCTTTGGAAGGAAATACAGACACAAAATCCATTTTTTCCTCCCACTCTCAAAAGCGCAGGGTTTGTATTCCACAGCTTCATCTCCCAGCCAGTGCTTTGACAGCTCAGACACCCAATTCCAACAGAAAATCCCCTGTTTTATTCCAAATGTTTCAGTTTGTTTCCTGGGCTCCTTGGGCTAGCACTGCAATTCCAAATATTTTATCATTTATTTACACAATTACAATGGAATGCTATTTTCAGCACAGAGGGGGCAGCTCAGAGCCAGAAATAGGGGATATTGTCCTCAGGTTTGCAGTGACAATCAGAATTGCAGCCCAGGCAGAGCAGCCGCCCCTCAGGGCTGCATTTCCAGCCCTGAATGACCCTGACAGACTGTGGAGTGTTTATTTGTTCTGCTCCAAATCCATCTTCCCCACTCTGCCACGTTGTGTTAGCTCCTCACTTCCCTCCTTCCATCACTTCATTATTCCCATTTCTCTCTGAGGCTGATACATGAACTCGCATCTTTTGTAAAACCTGAGCTCTCCCCTTTTAATGAGAACCTCTGCCTTTTTTTACTTTTCCTACTCTTTTTTTTTTTTTTAGTTCATTCCTTAATCATTAATTCCTTTTTTACTTTACTTTTTTTTTTTATTGCCTCATTCCTTAATCCAAAACGCTCAGGGAGGTGTAGGAGTTCCTGACTTCATTTTCTCCTCACATCAGAGGAAGCTGATCTACGCTTTTCCAGTAAAACACAACAATCAGCTGAATTAACCCCTCTAAAAATAAAAAAAAATAATATAAATCATCTCAGAACTCAGCCTGGGGCCAAGGGTGCTGGAGGAAGGAACAACACACAATAACGATCAGCAAGCTCTGCAGAGCTCTCCCAGCAAACACACAGATGGCACACAGACACTCAAATGCTGCACACACATTTCATGACATTTTGGAAGCAGCACATTTGGGTTTGAGTATCCCAAGCTGTTACTCAGAGCAGCTTCTTTCTTTTTTTTCTTTTTTCTTTTTTTTTGCCACCAACAAAATTCTGCCTCGTTTATTTCCATATTCCAACGCACCCACAGCGCAGATCTTTGAGCATGCTTGTAGTAAAACTATTAACATGGATTTGGATGTTGCTGTGATCACTTTGCTTCTCCCTCTTGAGCTGGAGGGAGCCTGAAGCCAATGGAAAAAGAAAAGAAATGTGCAAACCCACCAGGAGGAGACCTAAAGGATCAGACCCCTTCAGAAATGAAAAGAAAAGCAATGTATAAACCCATCAGGAGGAGACCTAAAGGATCAGACCCTGTCAGAAATGAAAAGAAAAGCAATGTATAAACCCATCAGGAAGAGATCTAAAGGATCAGACCCCTTCAGAAACTCTTCTTGCTCCTGGAAGTGACTTTGAGGTGCCTCTGCCAGGTTGTTAAAGCTCTGTAGGAACAGCCCCAGCAGCCCTGAGCTTCCTCTGCCCACCTGTCCTGGATTGCCAAGCCCATTGTGTTCTATTTGCCATCTGTATGGCAGCTGTCTGCTGTTCAGCGGCAGCTTTCCCTTATCTCTTCCACACCCACTCCTCCCTCTGATAACAGCTATTGAATGTCCCTGCATGGCTGATAAGAACTACAGCATCCCATTGGGAGATGTGAGCCCAGGGGGAGGAGCCAAGCATTCCTACCTGGATATAATCTGGAGATTCTGGAACACCAGCCAAGCATTCCTGCCTGGATATAATCTGGAGATTCTGGAACACCAGCCAAGCATTCCTGCCTGGATATAATCTGGAGATTCTGGAACACCAGCCAAGCTTCCTCTGGATTACTGAGATTCGGAACACAGCCAAGCATTCCTGTCTGGATAGATCTGGAGATTCTGGAACACCAGCCAAGCATCCTGCCTGTAATAATCTGAGATTCCTGGACACCAGCCAAGCATTCCTGCCTGGAATATCTGAGTTCTGGATCACCAGCCAGCATTCCTGCCTGATAGAATCTGAGATTCTGGAACACACCAAGCATTCCTGCCTGGATATAATCTGAGATTCTGGAACACCAGCACGGCTTCTCCCCTGGATTCCCCAGAGGAACAGCAGCTGCCTCTTCCCCTGGATCTCCAGAGGCAGAGACTGCACCTTTCTCCAGGATCCCTGCTCCAGCAGAACCAGCCCTGACACTGCAGGAGGGCTGAGCCACAATTCCAATGGGACTGCTGCCAACAGCCTGACCCACAGGGTGTCAGGTTGGGTTCTGACTCTGTCACTGCTGTTCTAATTTACTGCATTGTTTATTTTACCCTTTTATTTTCTTCCTTATTAAAGAACTGTTATTTTCCTGCTCCCACATTTTTTGCCTGAGAGCCCCTTAATTTAAAATTTATAGCAATTCGAGGGGGATGTTTCACATTTTCCATTTCAAGGGAGGCTCCTGCCTTCCTCAGCAGACACCTCTCTTTCCAAACCAAGACACCACCACAAAGAGAGTTTTTGCCATCCTCATTCTTCCCAGCCCGTGCAGAAATGAAGATGCCCCAATTCCCCTTCTAAAATCAGATTCAAACCGTCCCTGGCAGCTCTGCAGCCAGCACAATCCCACTCCATGGCGCTCATACCTCAGATTTATGACTGCTGAAACATGCTAATTAAATAAAAGCCATTTCTAGGGTTTTATATTCAGTGGGGTTTTTACTGAGGAAGCAGAGCTGGCCGTCCACCAGCTGCCACAGCAGCGAGGGATAGGACACAGGGATGTGAATTTCTGGGTTTTACCAACCAATTTTATTCCAAAAAGAGCCCAGCAGCACCTGCTCTGAGCCCAGAGCTGTGCAAAATCATCCATTCAGTCACCAACACTCATTTTGTGAAGGGAATAACCCAGGAGATGCTGGATCCCAAAATGCAGCTGCAAACCCAGCTGCAGGGAGCTCACCTGGGCCTTTGTGCAGAGTTTGTGTCAGAAATCAGAGAGTCGGTGCTGCCACACCCCAAACAGCCCCTTTAGCCACAAATCCCACAGTTCATATAAAGTTTTATCAAAAAAAAAAAAAAAAAAAGAAAAAAGAAAAGAAAAGACTCCCTCATGGGCTGGGAGTGCCAAGAATCAGACACTCAGTTACTGCCATACCCCAAAGAGTCCCTTCAGCCACAAGTCACATTTATTTAAAGTTTTATCACATCTCAAAAAAGCAGAAGGAAACATTCCCTCGTGGGCAGGGTTTACAGGTTTTGGCCTCCAGCAAATCTCACCCTTCAGGAAGGGGGGATGTCTCCAGAGAGAGCAGAGCATTAGTAAGCAGAACATCTCAGCTCTAATTACACTTGGCATTCAAACAATATTTTAAACACAGAATAATTTTGTTTAGGACTTCACTGACTAATAGGGGAAATAAAAGACATCAATGCTGTGCCCAGCTCTGGCCCCTCAGCTTGGGCAGGACCCTGGGACACTGAGCACATCCAGAGGGGCTGGGAACACAAACCCTGAGAGGAACCCTGAGGGAGCTGGGGGTGCTCAGCCTGGAGAAAAGGAGACTCAGGGCTGCCCCCATCACTCTCACAGCTCCTGAAAGGTGCCTGTGCTCAGCTGGGGCTGGGCTCTTTCTCCAGAGCACACAGCCTCGAGCTGCACCAAGGGAAATGCAGGTTGGATATTAAGAAAGAGTTTTTTACAGAAAGAGTGATAAAGTTCTGGAATGTTCTGCCCGGGGAGGTGGTGGAGTCGCCATCCCTGGGTGTGTTTAACAGAGCCTGGATGTGGCACTGGGTGCCAGGGTTTGGGTGAGGGGTTGGGGCTGGGTTGGACTCGGTGATCTTTGGGGTCTCTTCCAACTTGGTGATGCTGTGAATTCTGTTATTCTGAATTCTGTTATATAATAAACACCACAGAGGGATGGCAGGCTGGTTTCAGAGCAGAGCTGAGCTCCTTCCATCCCTGCTCTCCAGGAATTCCACATAAATGGGGCAAGGGAAGCTGCAGAAGGCCAGCCTGGAGAGCTCGGCTGCCTCTGGAGCACAACCGACCTCAACAGCCACTGCAGGGATTCTCAGAAAGAAACCAAAGATGAAAACCAAGGTGCATTCAGAAATAAGCACAGCAGCTCTGGGTCAGGAATGGGTTTCAGGGGCCTGGAATTTGAGCCATGGTACAGAACAACACCAGCTTTGGTAAAAACCTCTCCAATTCTGTGTTTTAACCATCCAGCAGGTTTCTTGTCTTGTCCTTACAGTGCCAGTCTAAACCCTTCTGTGTTTAAACTGAGTGCTCAGTGTTTAAACAGATCTTGAGCCACCTCCCCTTTCACATCCCAACTGAAGATTTGAATGCTCTTAGTTTCCATTTGAACAAGTCTGAGATACGATCAGCTTAGGAACAGCACTTTGAACTATTTTAAAATTATTTCTGCCTTCAGTTGCAATGCCTGCAGGAAGCAATAAGTCATATAAAGATATCCCTTATCTTAAACAGATCCAGATAGGCCAACGTATAGGATATAGGGTATAGGGTATAGGGTATAGGATATCCCTTATCTGGCTCCCACACTTTGCTCTTCACACCCCATAAAGCCAGGAATTCACCTGGCTGCTGGATTCACTTTCAATTTTGGGAATTGCCAGGAATTCACCTGGCTGCTGGGCTCACTCAATTTCAGGAATTGCCAGGAATTCACCTGGCTGCTGGGTTCATTCTGGATTTCAGGAATTGCCATGGATTTCAGCCTGGCACTGATGCTGGGTTCACTTCTGGATTTTCATGGAATTGCCAGGAATGCACGCTGTTGTCACTCTGATTAGGAATTGCGGATCACCGCTGTTTGGTTCACTCTGGATTTCAGGAATTGCCAGCCACAGGGACAGTGAATGGGAGGATTTGGCCACATGAAAGCACAGCCTGGCGGTGGCAGAGGAGCCCTGCCGGGAGCACATTAAAGACAAATCACTGCAGGAGCAGCTCCATTGATCCCTGCAGAGCTGCTCAGAGCAGGGGGAGCTGGGCTTTGTGTCCCCCAGCTGCACTCCAGATAAGCTGTGCTCTGCCACGCGTGTGCTCCCCTGGAAAAACACAACAACAGGCTGCGTGTAAACGGCTAACGAGATTAAAAAGCTCGGGTTTATCTCAGATGTGCTGCTCCATGGGGAATTCCTCGTGTTCATCTTCCCCATCACACATCCAGGGATGTCACCAGCACCAGGACAGCGCCAGGTGTGTGACAAGGAGCTCCTGTGCAGGACAGAGGGTGACATTTCAAATGTTGGCTGCTCCTGAGAGCAAAGACACTTTAGGAGATAAAAGGCTTATCTACACAAATAGTAAACATCCAGCTGGCCTGAGCTGCTTACCCCAGCCCTGGGGTTGGCAGGGCTTGGAGAGGGAGCACAAAGGGCCCTGAGATCTCTGAGGGGTAGGACAGGGAGCAGAAAGTCAGTCCTGAGCTCTCTGAGGGTTTGGGAAAGGAGCACAAAGACCCCTGAACTCTGAGAGTTTGGAAAAGGAGCAGAAAGGACCCTGAACTCTCTGAGGGTTTGGACAGGGAGCATAAAGTCACTCCTAAGCTCTCTGAGGGTTTGGAATAGGAGAATAAGTCACCTTGAGATCTCTGAGGGTTTGGAGAGGGAGCACAAAGATCCCTGAACTCTGTGAGGGTTTGGAAAAGGAGCACAAAGATCCCTGAACTCTGTGAGGGTTTGGAAAAGGAGCACAAAGATCCCTGAACTCTGTGAGGGTTTGGGAAAAGAGCACAAAGATCCCTGAACTCTGTGAGGGTTTGGAGAGGGAGCACAAAGATCCCTGAACTCTGTGAGGGTTTGGAAAAGGAGCACAAAGATCCCTGAACTCTGTGAGGGTTTGGGAAAAGGAGCACAAAGATCCCTGAACTCTGTGAGGGTTTGGAAAAGGAGCACAAATTGCCCTGGGATCTCTGAGGGCTTGGAGAGGGAGCACAAAGATCCTGAGATCTCCGGGGGTTTGGACAGGGAGCATAAAGTCACTCCTGAGATCTTCGAGGGTTTGGAAAAAGAGAACAAAGTGCCCTGGGATTGCTGAGAGTTTGGAAAAGGAGCACAAAGATCCTTGAGCTGTGTGAGGGCTTGGAAAAGGAGAATAAAGTCACCCTGAGATCTCTGAGGGTTTGGAAAGGAGCACAAAGTCACCCTGAGCTCTGTGAGAGTTTGAAAAAGGAGCGCAAAGTGCCCTGAGCTCTCTGAGGGTTTGGAAAGGAACACAAAGATCCCTGAGCTCTCATTTGAAGTTGCTCTCTGATGTCTTGTGGGGCTGCACTTGCTGCAGAGCTTATCCAGATCTGAGGGCCACAGACGGCTCAAAATCAGACAAAAACCATGATGGAAGGTGATCTGCCAGGACAGAGGCTGGAACATGCCCAGAACATTCCCAGCCCAGAGCAGCAATGCCTTTGGAGCTCAGAGCTTCAGGGACACGGCCTTGTGCTGCTCTCACCCAGAGCTGGGGAGTGGGACATCAGCTCCACTCCCTCTGCACCCCAAGGTCTCATTAAAATAAAATCAACAGCTCCTGCCAGACTGCCCAGAGCCTCTGTCTTTAACCTTCCCCTCCTTGTGGGGAGAATTCTTTCAACACTTAGGCTGCTCTAAAAGCAAATAATTAAGATTTTCCCCTTCTCTATCCAGCCTAGATCCTCAAAGCTTTCCCTGGCAAAGGCAAGGAAGAGCAGATGTTCAGGTCAGGTGAGATTAAAGGGAAATGTCCCATATTCCTGTAAAAGAAAAGGTAGAGTCTAAAATGAAAGTCAAGGGAGAAAAATCTCAGATTTGCTAACTGGTTCTGCTCCTAAAAGTGACAAGAAATTGGCCAAAATGTGGCAGGACCAAGGAACTTGGCTTCAAAAATTACCTTGGCCTGAAGAGCGGATTCCACTCTATTGCCAGCCATTCATAAGGTTCAGAAACCAAAATGTGAAATCCTAATTATTCATTGGGTGCCCCAAAGGCAGGAAAAGTTAAATATTAAAGGGAAAAGAATAATGGGGAAGGGAAGGGAAGGGAAGGGGAAAGGGAAAGGGAAGGGAAGGGAAGGGAAGGAAGGGAAGGGAAGGGAAGGGAAGGGAAGGAGAAGGGAAGGGAAGGGAAGGGAAGGAAGGGAAGGGAAGGGAAGGGAAGGGAAGGGAAGGGAAGGGAAGGGAAGGGAAGGGAAGGGAAGGAAGGAAGGGAAGGGAAGGAAGGAAGGGAAGGGAAGGAAGAAGGAAAGGGAAAGGAAGAAGGAAAAGGAAAGGAAAAGGAAAGGGAAGAAAGGAAAGGAAGGGAAAAGGAAAGGGAAAAGGAAAGGGAAAAGGAAAGGAAAAGGAAAGGGAAAAGGAAAGGGAAAAGGAAAGGGAAAAGGAAAGGGAAAAGGAAAGGGGAAAGGGAAAAGGAAAGGGAAAAGGAAAGGGAAAAGGAAAGGGAAAAGGAAAGGGAAAAGGAAAGGGAAAAGGAAAGGGAAAAGGAAAGGAAAGGAAAGGAAAGGAAAGGAAAGGAAAGGGAAAAGGAAAGGGAAAAGGAAAGGGAAAAGGAAAGGGAAAAGGAAAGGAAGAGCCAAGGAGAAATTAATATATTAGGTTAGAATAAAAAGTTCCTGTGTGTGCATCTGGGCTGGGTGACTCATGAGATAAAACATCACCCAGCCAATGGAGCTGTTTGAAGAGGTCTCCAGGGAGGAAAGCAAGGGAAATGGAATAAAAATGAACCAAGACAATGATGTGCATGTTTCTTTCAGTCACAACACAGCCCAAGTGGAGGGTGGGGAGTGGGTGAGGCGTGTGGGTTGAGACACAAACAAGCATTAAAGGCATTTTGTTCAACCTGGATCCTGATAAAAGTTTGCAATTCCCAGCCTGGTGATCTGAAACAGATTATTCTGTGAGCATTTCCCAGCACAAAGGGTGGAACTGGCTGTGGAAAGGAGCAATTATTCCCTGATTTTCATCAGGGCTGCACCAGCCCCAGCACAGGCATGGAAAACAGCAAACACTCACATGGGTGGGACGAAGGAGCTGCTGATTTTCTCCATCCTGCTTTCCCAACTTTTCCAGCTGTCTTGTTTCCTGGAGAGCTTTTTCTAGCCCAGGGTCCTGCGGTCCTAAGTGTGATCACAGACCTGCCATGGCCATGAAACCAGGTCCTGAGAGCTCCTCTCCTGCCTGCTTTGGCTCAGGGGTTTGGAGCACGCTGCTGTCACCAAGCTTTTCATTTTTATCTCTGCTAATCCCACTAATCTCCTGCTCTTTAGTTAAATTAGGCCCTCAGCAGTTACCAGCATTTCTGCTCTGAAGATTCAGAATGGGGTTAGAGCTAATCCCATTTCTGTTCCCTCTTGAGTGAAATGTCAGAACTCTCACTGAAGCAGGTAAGAATTATTAATTAACTTTTTCGTGAAGCACCTCACAAGGAAAAATCCCATGAGAATCCACAAAAAGAAGGGCACAAAGAGAACAGACTCTGGACACCTTAATATGAAATTACACAAATTAAATGCTCTCTCCACCGATTTCCTCATCTGTAAAAGGAGGAGAGCATCAAAAATCATCAGGACTGGAAGTTCTAGGACAAAGCAGCACCACTGAAAGGCAATGCTGATCCAGGCCTAACAGAGCTGTCATTTCCTTCCCCAGAATTTCAGGTTTCAGGACTAAAACTGGTAACAAAAAGTGGGTTTGCACCTGGCAGGTAAATGCAGAACAAGCAGGTTCCAAGGGTGAGGAAAGGTGTGAGCAAAGGTTCAGAGGAAGGACAGTGAGGGGACAGGAGCTAAAACTGAGCAGAGGAAGGGAACAGGCAGCAGACAGGGTGTAAAAACAGCCTGGGCGAGTTTCTCATTTTGTTTGCCATAAACACATTACTGAAGAAGAAATCGCCTTGGGTGAATGTGTTTCTTATTCTCTCAGAGCTGCATCCAACAAAAGGAGTTTCCAGAGCAGCCCGCAGCTCCAGCCTGATTCTTCCTCTGCCTGGAGTATTTACTGGGCATAAAGTTCCTATTTTGTATTTATTTGGCATAAAGTTCCTGATTTTGGCTTCACAAGTGCCCTGAGCATCTCATTTCCAGCCCTGAGTCTGCCTGAGCTCTACCAAACCCCATTTTCAATTCTCCCCGTCACTGCTCCAAGGCCACAATCCCTGACACAAATCCTCATAAAGATTTTGTGTTACAAAATCAGACTTTGTGTGACCGTTCCAGGTTGCAAGACAAGATGTTACCATCTGTATGGCAGCTGTCTGCTGTTCAGTGGGCAGTTTTCCCTTATCTCTTCCACACCCACTCCTCCCTCTGAGGGCACACCTGCTGATAACAGCTATTGAATGTCCCTGCATGACTGATAAGAACTACAGCATCCCATTGGGAGATGTGAGCCCAGAGGGAGGAGCCAAGCATTCCTGCCTGGATATAATCTGAGATTCTGGAACACCAGCCAAGCATTCCTGCCTGGATATAATCTGGAGATTCTGGAACACCAGCCAAGCATTCCTGCCTGGATATAATCTGGAGATTCTGGAACACCAGCCAAGCATTCCTGCCTGGATATAATCTGGAGATTCTGGAACACCAGCACGGCTTCTCCACTGGATTCCCCAGAGGAACAGCAGCTGCCTCTGCCCCTGGATCTCCAGAGGCAGAGACTGCACCTTTCTCCAGGATCCCTGCTCCAGCAGAACCAGCCCTGACACTGCAGGAGGGCTGAGCCACAATTCCAATGGCACTGCTGCCAACAGCCTGACCCACAGGGTGTCAGGTTGGGTTCTGACTCTGTCAGTGCTGTTTTAGTTCACTGCATTGTTTATTTTATCCTTTTATTTTCTTCCCTAATACAGAACTGTTATTCCTGCTCCCATATTTTTGCCTGAGAGCCCCTTAATTTAAAATTTATAGCAATTAAAGAAAGAGTCACGAGTTTTCATTATTATCTTTTTAACCTTCTGTAAGTATCCTTTCTGTATTCTTTAGTGTAGTATAGGATTCTTAATATAATATAGTATCATAAAATAATAAATTAGCCTTCTGAGAACATGGAGTCAGATGCATCATTCCTGCCTTCATCAGGGCATTCCCTGCAAATACAATAACCCATCACTTAATTGAACTGTAACCCTCCCTAGCAATAATTAATTGTGCCATGGAAGTTTCTGGAAAGCGCAATCCAAGCCCCCAGCGGGTGCCTTGCATGTGGATAATTGCAGGTGGGTGCAATAACCATTCCTCAGCCAGCTCCCTCCCTTCCTGGTGCTTGCAAACGCTCTGCCAGCAAATCCTGGAGCTGAGAGCTCGTTAATCACTGGGGTGAATATTAACCCAGCCCGCTCCCTCCTGGGACGGAGCCTCGGGCAAGCTCTCAGTCATTGGCTGGGCTCTGCTGCTCCCCCTCACCCACAGCAGCGCACAGAGCAGCTCCTTGATTAATCTTTTATTTCAACACAGATTATCTGGTAATGTTTGAGGCTATTTGTCCATTTTCCCTGCCAGGGAGTTAATTAAAAGTGTAACAAAGAGCAGCACGCAGTTCCAGGAGTGAGTTTTTCCTGTGGTGTCATCACAGAACCTAAGGTATAACTGATGCCACGTCCCTCCTTCCTGACCCTCCAGATTCTCACTAGAGCTACTTCAAAAATTTTTTAATTCAAGTATTTTATTTTGTTTTATTTTATTACTCTGTCTTGTGTGAGAGTAATAAAATAAAATAAAAGTAGTTCTTTATCCAAGTCCCTCCTTCCTGACTCCTCAGATTCTTACAAGAGCTACTTCAAATTTTCTATTGGAAGTATTTATTTTATGATATTTTATGTTATTTTATGTTATTTCTCTCTCTTGTGAGAGCAGCTCCTTATCCAAGTCCCTCCTTCATGACCCCCCAGATTCTCACAAGGGAATTCAAATTATATTTTATTTCTCTCTCTTGTGAGAGTAGCTCTTTATCCAAGTCCCTCCTTCCTGACTCCGAGATTCTCACGAGAGCTACTTCAAATTTTCTATTGGAAGTATTTTATTTTATTTTATGACTCTCTCCTGTGAGAGTAGCTCTTTATTCCTGGACAGAGAATTGGGCTGGAGCAACATGTAGACCCAAGCTGGCAGGGTCTGCTCTGACCCTTGGGCCTGTCTGCAAGCAGAGGGTGTTGTTCCATCAAAAGGGGATCACCTTCAGCAGCCACACCATTGTTTTCCAGTTGTTCAGTAACTGAGGGATCTCAAAGCTTGCTTTCATTTCAATCTCATTTATTGTTTCCATATTCTCAAAATCTTTTGCCAGGCAATCATATTGATAAGGCTTTCCTGTTTCATCTTCCCCAACACTCCTCCCCTCATTGCTGCCTTCCCCATCCTGTGCAATTACTGTCACAGCTCAGAGCAGGCCTGAGAGAAGAGAGGGTGAGAGAGTAAAAGGGTAAGAGAGCGAGGTTCCCGTTACAATACAATAAATCTTCTGTGTTGAGTATTCTGATTCTCACTCACCAATCTAGTACAAGATACAAATCCTACAGCATTTCCATACAGCCTATAAGAATCATTACATTACCATCCTGTGTTACATTTTAAACCCTAAAAACTCCTCTTTGGGCCCCTTCTGCCAAGCTGCAGGGTCTGCTCTGACCCTTGGGCCTGTCTGCAAGCAGAGGGTGTTGTTCCATCAAAAGGGGATCACCTTCAGCAGCCACACCATTGTTTTCCAGGTGTTCAGTAACTGAGGTATCTCACTTATAGTTTCCATATTCTCAGAATCTTTTGCCAGGCAATGATATTGATAAGGCTTTCCTGTTTCACCTTCCCCAACACTCCTCCCCTCATTGCTGCCTTCCCCATCCTGTGCAATTACTGGGATCCGAGGCTGTCACATCAGCTCAGCCTTTCCTGGCCGGATTGGCTCCCTCCTTGCTGCAGGGCCAGGAGGGCACTGGGGCTGTGCAGCCGCGGGGTCCCTGCCCTTCCCGCGGTGCCATGTGTCACAGCGATGAGTGTCACAGCACGGCAGCCTGCCCTCCCTCATTAGCTTCTCCCGGCAGACACAAGGGCTGGGGGTTGTCATCGTTATCTCCAAACAGAGATTCCAGCCCTTCTTCTTCCTCCTCTGGTAGCTGAGGAATGCCGTGCCAAGTCTCACAATTATAAGGTAAATATTATGAATATGTTAAAAAATATTTTATAGGTTTATAGTTATGTTTCACCCCTGTGGGATCTCAGGATCTGAGTCCTGAGATGCCGAGCCACCGAGACCACCCTTGGGGGGCTCAGGAGTCCTGGAATGTTGCCAGAAGTGTCTGGTGGCTGGACTTTGATCCTACAGAGGAGACGACACCTGTATGAGGATAGGAGGGTTTCACCGGGGTGAATGGCGAAAAGATTAGCTAATTAGAGGGTGAGACACAGGGTTTAGGATTTCTGTACAGGGGGGTTTAGAGAAGTAAGATGGAGGAATTGGGGCGTGTCCTGTCCTTCTTCTTCTTCTTCTTCTCCTCCATCTTCTTTGGTGATGGTGGCACTTTTGGATTGGTCATTACTGAAAGTGCACCGGGTAATAAGAATAAATGGTATTGGGGAAAAATGATAAATATTGTACATGTAACCATGGGTATAAAGATAGGTGACTGTCCGGAGGGCAGCACAGTGTGCTCATGGCTGACTGCTGAGCAGAGCTCTGTCGGGCTGAAAGAACATCTTTTAGATAAACAATTAATAAACATAAAAACCGAAAGAAGAACTGAAGCCTCTTCTCGTCCTTCGATACGCGGCTGCCCCAAGGCCACTCCGGGCCTTTCCAGGCCCTTCAAACAGCCGAAAACCGGACACACCCCCTTGTGTTGTTCTCAGTTAGGACATCAAAGACACTGGAGAGCAAAGGAGGAGTCAATTACCAGACTCTGAGAGAGGCTAAAGGGTTAAAAGGCAAACTATCCATTGTGTGGGTGAGCACAGTGTGGAAAAAATGCTTTGCTCCCGGCGCTGTAATATTTTCTCTCTTCAGAATAGTCTCCTGTTGTATTTTTTGATCAGGTTTATTAAAAACCTTTTTAAATGTTTTGAAAGTGAGCAGCATTTCTCACACTCCCAAAATAGCAGGCACAGGACACGACCACAGCAGGTTTGCTTCACGAGGAGGAGGTGGTGGAAAAACTCAGGGCAGCAGCTCAGAACTGGGGGGTGGATCCTGGAAAAGCCCAAAACACCAGAGCACAAACCTAAAACCCAGCATGGGCACCCCCATCTACCCCTCCTGCCTTTTCTGGGAGCAGATCTGAGACTTCAGTTCCTCCAGCCTTGAGTTTCCAGGACATTTCCCATCCTTACAATTGTCACTCCCTTTTCACCTGGCTTAGACACCCAGGTGTCACCAGCCTGAGCCAAAGCAGGACATTTTCCATCCTTACAATTGTCACTCTGTTTTCATCTGGTTTAGACAGCCAAGTGTCACCAACCTGGCCCAAAGCAGGACATTCCCCATCCTTACAATTGTCACTCCCTTTTCACCTGGCTTAGACACCCAGGTGTCACCAGCCTGAGCCAAAGCAGGACATTTTCCATCCTCACAATTGTCATTCTGTTTTTATCTGGTTTAGACAGCCACATCTCACCAGCCTGGCCCTAAGCAGGACATTTCCAGTCCCTTACAATTGTCATTCCTTTTTAACCTGGTTTAGACACCCAGGTGTCACCATCCTGGCTCAAAGCAGGACATTTTCCATCCTTACAATTGTCACTCTGTTTTTATCTGGTTTAGACACCCAGGTGTCACCAACCTGGCCCAAAGCAGGACATTTCCATCCCTTCCAATTGTCACTCCCTTTTCACCTGGTTTGGACACCCAGGTGTCACCAGCCTGAGCCAAAGCAGGACATTTCCAGTCCTTTAAAACTGTCATTCTGTTTTTATCTGGTTTAAGCATCCAAGTGTCACCAGCCTGGCTCAAAGCAGGACATTTCCAGTCCCTTACAATTGTCACTCTGTTTTTATCTGGTTTAAGCATCCAGCTGTCACCAGGCTGAACCAAGGCAGGACATTTCCAGTCCCTTCCAATTGTCACTCCCTTTTCACCTGGCCAGGTGTCACCAGCCTGGCCCAAAGCAGGACATTTCCCTTCCCTTCCAATTGTCACTGTGTTTCAACCTCTTTAAAAAGCCAGGTGTCACCAGGCTGAGCCAAAGCAGGACATTTCCCATCCTGACAATTGTCACTCTGTTTTTATCTGGTTTAGACACCCAGGTGTCACCATCCTTTCTAAAATCCCAATTCCTTTGCGCCCATCTTGCCAAGCAGCCAGGGAATGAGAGGAGGTTGGCAAGAGGATGCAGAAAAGTCCAGAGGAGGAAGGGAGGCTGGGAGGAGGATGAAGAAAGGCCCAGGGATGGAGAGGAGGCTGGGAGGAGGATGAAGAAAGGCCAGTGGAGGAAGGGAAGATGTGAGGATGATGAAGAAAGGCCCAGGGATGGAGGGGAGGCTGGCAGGAGGATGAAGAAAGGTCCACGGATGGAGAGGAGGCTGGAAAGACTATGCAGAAAGGCCCAGGGGAGGAGGGGAGATGGAAGGAGGATGAAGAAAGGCCCAGGGACGGAGAGGAGACTGGGAGGAGGATGAAGAAAGGCCCAGGGGAGGAAGGGAAGATGGGAGGATGATGAAGAAAGGCCCAGGGATGGAGAGGAGACTGGGAGGAGGATGAAGAAAGGCCCAGGGGAGGAAGGGAAGATGGGAGGAGGATGAAGAAAGGCCCAGGGATGGAGGGGAGGCTGGGAGGAGGATGCAGAAAGGCCCAGGGGAGGAAGGGAAGATGGGAGGATGATGAAGAAAGGCCCAGGGATGGAGAGGAGACTGGGAGGAGGATGAAGAAAGGCCCAGGGATGGAGGGGAGGCTGGCAGGAGGATGCAGAGAGGCCCAGGGGAGGAGGGAAGATGGGAGGATGATGAAGAAAGGCCCAGAGGAGGAGGGAGGCTGGCAGGAGGATGAAGAAAGGCCCAGGGGAGGAAGGGAAGATGGGAGGATGATGAAGAAAGGCCCAGGGATGGAGGGGAGGCTGGCAGGAAGATGCAGAGAGGTCCAGGGTTTGGAGGGGAAGATGGGAGGAGGATGAAGAAAGGCCCAGGGGAGGAAGGGAAGATGGGAGGATGATGAAGAAAGGCCCAGGGGAGGAGGGGAAGATGGGAGGATGATGAAGAAAGGCCCAGGGGAGGAAGGGAAGATGGGAGGATGATGAAGAAAGGCCCAGGGGAGGAAGGGAAGATGGGAGGATGATGAAGAAAGGCCCAGGGATGGAGGGGAGGCTGGGAGGAGGATGCAGAGAGGCCCAGGGGAGGAGGGGAGGCTGGCAGGAGGATGCAGAGAGGCCCAGGGGAGGAGGGGAGGCTGGCAGGAGGATGCAGAGAGGCGTGGGCAGGTGTGAGAAGTGCTGGGAGCAGCACAAAGCTGCTAACAGAAATAAACCTGTGCCTCCACAGGAGCTGACAAACACAACAGCTCTGCTGGGTTTGCAGACAGGAGACACCACGTGGGACGCACCACCCCCGGCTCTGGGGCTGGAGCTGCAGGCCTGGATCAGCCAGCACCTCAGGAGAACCCTCAGACTTGTTTAAACCCTCAGGCTTGTTTGAACCCACAGAATTGTTTGTGTGATTGCAATTAAACACATCAGGGCAGACCCTGCAGCAGGGAAATACCCACACACCCAGAAGCTGGACAGAATATTTCCCTGAGCAGGAGCATCAGCGGGCTCTGGCACAGGATTTAGGACCTCTGTGGGGTTCCCCATTGAGGTTTCAAGCCAAATCCCACCACCAGACATGGGGATGGCCCAGCAAGAGGCCTCAAATTACCCAAAATTAAGGCAAAGGGTTTAGGGTTTAGCTCTCACAGGCTGTCATTGGTTTGGCTGCAAGTGAGAGAGGAAAATGGACCTAAACCAGGGAAATTTGGGAAGCTGGAGGAGAGCAGGACAAAGGAGAAGCTGTAGTGCCAGTCTGGCTCCCACGACAACTGCAGAACATTTTTGTGTTTATCATTCCAGCATCCTCCAGGACGGGGCTGGCAGCCCCAGGCACAGCTCTGAGAGAGCCCCAAAACCACAGCCAGCAATGGCTGACCCTAAATGGAGCCCCAAAATCACAGCCACCAATGGCTGACCCTAAATGGAGCCCCAAAATCACAGCCAGCAATGCCTGACCCTAAATGAAACCCCAAAATCACAGCCACCAATGCCTGACCATAAATAAAGCCCCAAAATCACAGCCAGCAATGCCTGACCCTAAATGGACCCCCAAAATCACAGCCATCAATGCCTGACCCTAAATGGAGCCCCAAAATCACAGCCATAAAAACCTGACCATAAAAAAAGCCCCAAAATCATCACTAGTACAAGCATCAATGCCTGACCCTAAATGGAGCCCCAAAATCACAGCCATCAATGCCTGATCATAAATAAAGCCCCAAAATCAACTCCAGCACAATCAACAAGTGCCTGACCCTAAATGAAACCCCAAAATCAGCACCAGTACAATCATCAATGTTTGACCCCAAATGAAGCTCCAAAATCAGCACAATCATCAATGACTGACCCTAAATGAAGCCCCAAATCACAGCCATCAAGGCCTGACCCTAAATGGAGCCTCAAAATCATCACCAGTACAATCATCAGGTTCTGACCCTAAATGAAACCCCAAAATCAGCCCCAGCACAGCCATCAATGCCTGACCCCTAAATGAAACCCCAAAATCAGCACGAGCAAAATCATCAATGCCTCACCCTAAATGAAGTCCCAAAATCAACTCCAGCACAGCCATCAAGTGCCTGACCCTAAATCATCACCAGCAAAATCATCAATGCCTGACTGTAAATGAAACCCCAAAATCAGCACCAGCACAATAATCACGTTTTGACCCTAAATGAAGCCCCAAAATCACCCCCCAGCACAGCCATCAATGCCTGACCCTAAATGAAACCCCAAAATCACAGCCAGCAATGCCTGACCCTAAATGAAACCCCAAAATCATCACTAGTACAAGCATCAATGTCTGACCCTAAATGAAACCCCAAAATCATCACCAGCACAATAATCATGTTCTGACCCTAAATGAAGCCCCAAAATCAACTCCAGCACAATCAACAAGTGCCTGACCCTAAATGAAGCCCTGAAATCATCACCAGTAATCATCAATGCCTGACCCTAAATAAAGCCCCAAAATGAGCACCAGCACAGTCATCAATATGTGACCCTAAATGAAACACCAAAATCAACTCCAGTACAGCCATCAATGCCCGACCCTAAATGAAAACCCAAAATCAACTCCAGCACAATCAACAAGTGCCTGACCCTAAATGAAGCCCCCAAATAATCACCAGTAAAATCATCAATACCTGACCCTAAATGAAGCCCCAAAATCATCACCAGTACAATCGAGTGTCTGACCCTAAATGAAGTGTCTGACCCTAAATGATGCCCCAAAATTAACACCAGTAATCATCAATGCCTGACCCTAAATGATGCCCCAAAATTAACACCAGTAATCATCAATGCCTGACCCTAAATGAGCCTGGTGGAGCAGGGACAGAGCTCCAGCTCCTTTTGGCCTCTATAATATTTAATTTTATCTTTAAATTAAAGTTTAAAATACAGATCTCAGCCTCTAGCAGGGAGGATCCTGCTGTTCACCGAGAGACAGACTCCAGACTTTTGGGATCCAGGCCAGGATTTCAAACAAATTTCAAACCAACTGTTCAGATAATTCCAAATAAACACTTGAAGGTGTGAAAGAGAGAATTCCCCAGTGAGAGCGCACCTGACCCACTCAAAATTTGCAAGAAAATCATTTATTTCAAAGACTCCAGCACTAAACCCAAATATTTTTAACTCCACTCTGCACCTGCATGCCCAATGAAGATTTATCAGAGCGTGGAAGCGCAGGAGAGCTCCTGATTTGCATCTCATTTGCATAGATGTTTATTGCACTCTGCAGCTCCAGCTCTGATTCCAGGGCAAAATTGGGATAAACTTCAACCCTTTGGGACAAGCAGAGTGTGCACAGGGCAAATGCAGGAGCAGGAAGATAAAAATGGAAAATTGGAAGAAAAAATTGAATAAAAATTGGGAAATATGGTGTTATAATCAGCAATTTTACTTTTTTGGCTCAAAAAATAAAATATGCCATAAAACCACTGAAAATTTGACAATTTCAGTGCACAGGGCAGCTGAGCTCCAAATGCAGGAGCAGGAAGATAAAAATGGAAAATTGGAAGAAAAAATTGAATTAAAAAATTGGGAAAGGTGGTGCTATAATCAGCAATTTTATTTTTTGGCTCAAAAAATAAAATATGCCATAAAACCACTGAAAATGTGACAATTTCAGTGCACAGGGCAGCTGAGCTCCAAATGCAGGAGCAGGAAGATAAAAATGGAAAATTGGAAGAAAAAATTGAATAAAAATTGGGATATATGGTGTTATAATCAGCAACTTTACTTTTTTGGCTCAAAAAATAAAATATGCCATAAAACCACTGAAAATGTGACAATTCCTTGTGGGACTGCTGAGCTCCAAATGCAGGAGCAGGAAGATAAAAATGGAAAATTGGAAGAAAAAATTGAATAAAAATTGGGATATATGGTGTTATAATCAGCAATTTTACTTTTCTCATCAAAAAATAAAACAAGCCATAAAAACACAAAATGTGACAATTCCTTATGGGATTGCTGAGCTTTCTCCCTCTTTTTTTCCTGCTGTGTTTTTTACTTTTTGCTGCTTCACATTTCTCCTCATCCCAGGTGAAGATTTTTTTTTAACTTAACCAAGAGCCCACAACTCCAACAACCTCAGCCCTTATCAAATTTATTGCAAGAGAAATCTTGCATAAATCAAATTTTGTGCAAGAGAAAAGCTTGAAAATCTGGAATTATGGAATAAAAAAATGGAATAAAGAAATCATGAAGAAAACACCCCAAAACCCCCATGAGTGTGAATATTTCTAGTAATGTTAAATAAGATATAAATATAAGTTATTCATTTTATTAAAGAGCAACAAGTGTTTTGAGTTCTCTGTAAAACAGATCAAACTCATGGCTTAAATTCCCCTAAAATCCACATTATTCACAGGCAATTCAACTGCAAGTTATTTGTCTTTTGTAAATGGAATTTTTGCTGAAAATTTAGCAAAACCACAACAGGATTTTTCCCTCTCAGGTGCTGCCCTGTGTTTCCTTCTCCTCCTCTGGGTTTCCTTCAAGACTCAGAATTTTTTGGAGACATCAGGGAATCACTCCTGGTTTTGAAAATATCTCATATTATTCTATTATTAAAAATTAAATTAAAAATTAAATTAAATTTAGATTTAAATATCATTCTGTTATTCACTTGTTAGTTATCCTGGTCTTGGTTAGGGGCCCAAAATTTAGAATTAAATATTAAATTATTCACTTGTTAGATATCCTGGTCCTGGGGTACAAAATTTAGAATTCAATATTATTTTATTATTCACTTGCTATTTATTCTGGTCTTGGTCAGGGGTCCGAAATTTAGAATTAAATATTATTCAATTATTCACTTGTTAGTTATCCTGGTCCTGGGGTACAAAATTTAGAATTCAATATTATTCAATTATTCACTTGGAGGAGAAAAGTCAACAGGAGCTTCAAGGCTCAAACTTTTGGTTTTCCAAGATCAAAAGTTTATATTTATTAATGTTTATATTCACAAAATATAGGTTGGAAAAGGAAAAACAATAACTATTCATCTAGTCCAGATAAAGCAAGATGCAGATGGTCATTCATAAATAAATGAAACTCTGTAAAAACAATTTACATAAATGAAAGAAATGTATTTTACTAAACGAATGTATTTTAATAAATAATTTTACTAAATATAAATGAAATAAATTGGGGTTTTTTTGTATTTTAAATGAATAAATGTTATTTATTTAACATTTACCCAATAGTTTCAGGCTTCTTGTGTGGAAAAGGTCAAAAGCAGATGATGGTAACAGCCCCTGATATCTCCATATTGGCCTTAAATTTCTTTTTTCCCTCTTTTTCTCAGCGTGTTCTCATGAAAAATGCACAGAAGCAAAATGGATCAGATATGAAATCAGACAGAATTTTGGTTTGAGATAAATAAAATACAAGCTCTGGTCACCAACCAATGCTCTGGCATGGAAATTCCATTTACAGCCTTGCAATTGCCCTGAGCAACAGGACATGAAGCTGTGGAGAAGATTAAAAAGGAAAAAAAGGGAATTTTTCCTGGATTTCAAATAATTTTTTCCTTTCAGTGGGACATTTCTATCCAGATTAAAAAGGAAAAACAGGGAATTTTTCCTGGATCTCAAGTGATGACTTTTGCTTTCAGTGGGACATTTCTATCCAGATTTTAAAAGAAAGTGAATTTTTTCTGGATCTCACGTGATGATTTTTGCTTTCAGTGGTATATTTCTATCCAGATTAAAAAGGAAAAAGGATTTTTTCCTGGATCTCAAGTGATGATTTTTGCTTTCAGTGGGACATTTCTATCCAGATTAACAAAAAAAAAAAAGGGAATTTTTCCTGGATCTCAAGTGATGATTTTTGCTTTCAGTGGGACATTTCTATCCAGATTAAAAAGGAAAAAAAAGGGAATTTTTCCTGGATCTCAAGTGATGATTTTTGCTTTCAGTGGGACATTTCTATCCAGATTAACAAAAAAAAAAGGGAATTTTTCCTGGATCTCACGTGATGATTTTTGCTTTCAGTCGGACATTTCTAACCAGATTTTAAAAGAAAGTGAATTTTTCCTGGATCTCAAGTGATGAGTTTTGCTTTCAGTGGGACATTTCTAACCAGATTAAAAAGGAAAAAAAAAAAAGGAATTTTTCCTGGATCTCAAGTGATGATTTTTGCTTTCAGTGGGACATTTCTATCCAGATTAAAAAGGAAAAAAAAGGGAATTTTTCCTGGATCTCAAGTGATGATTTTTGCTTGCAGTGGGACATTTCTATCCAGATTAACAAAAAAAGAGGAATTTTTCCTGGATCTCAAGTGATGACTTTTGCTTTCAGTGGGACATTTCTATCCAGATTAACAAAAAAAAAAAAGGGAATTTTTCCTGGATCTCACGTGATGATTTTTGCTTTCAGTGGGACATTTCTACCCAGATTAACAAAAAAAAAAAAAAAGTGAATTTTTCCTGGATCTCAAGTGATGATTTTTGCTTTCAGTGTGACATTTCTAACCAGAGTTTTAAAAGGAAAAAAAGTGAATTTTCCTGGATCTCACGTGATGACTTTTGCTTTCAATGGGACATTTCCATCCAGATTAAAAAGGAAAAAAAGGGAATTTTTCCTGGATCTCAAGTGATGACTTTTCCTTTCAGTGGGACATTTCTATCCAGATTAAAAAGGAAAAACAGGGAATTTTTCCTGGATCTCAAGTGATGATTTTTCCTTTCAGTGGGACATTTCTATCCAGATTAAAAAGGAAAAAAAAGGGAATTTTTCCTGGATCTCAAGTGATGATTTTTGCTTTCAGTGGGACATTTCTATCCAGATTAAAAAGGAAAAAAAAGGGAATTTTTCCTGGATCTCAAGTGATGATTTTTGCTTTCAGTGGGCCATTTCCCCCCAGATCCCAGCAGTGTGGGAATTCTGCAATTCCTGCATCCCCTGCACACTGCTCATATTTCAGAAAGGTTTTCTGTCAAGCATCCGGAGAATCCCAGCTGGTAAAAACCCCAAAATTCACGGTGTCATCTTTTATTCAGGGCCTGCTGCTGCTCCTGAGATTAATGACTGTTAATGAGATTAACTGGGTGTGCTCACACAATAATCAATGCCCGGCCAAAATCCTGGCCCAGGCTCAGCCCAAACTCCAGCCAAGGATTTTTTGGCAATGTTTGTTGCTCTCCTCTCAATATTTGTGTGAATTATAGAATATATTTGGGTTCAGTCTGAAAGCACACAAACAATTGGCTGTAAAAAGTGTGGTACCACTGATATTAATTACAAAAGCTGTTCTGGGAACTCAAATGAGAGGTCTGGACCAACTTAAACCTGAGAACTCCTATCAAAATGCTATTTCAGGGCAATCACCTCCAAAAGGAAGCTAGGAATACCTGATGGCAGGCAGAAAAGCTGCTCAAGAAAAGAAAAAATCAGAGGAAAACTGCCACAGAATGAAAATATGAGAGCAGAGCGAAAGGTTCGGTTTGAAAACTGAGTAGGTGCACAAGTGGTTTGGAATATCGAGGAGGTCCAAAAATATCCAAAATTATCCAAAAAATATCCAAAAAATATTTTAAAAAATTAAAAAATCAAAAAAAAAAAACCAAAAAGTACTGTTTATCAGAGCTGTCTGAACACCCCATCCTTCCTGAGCCAGCCCTTGGTTTGGAGGCTTTTGGTGCTCCAAGACACTGAAATCTTGTGGGATGAGTACAAAAGTGCCTGAATTTTCAATCCCCTCTCAAGCCCCATCACAGCCTGGGTCCATGTTAATAAATCCAGTTGATATTAATAACTTCAGTCCATGTTAAGAACTCCAATCCCTCCCAAACCCATCACAGCCTGAGTTCATGTTAATAATTCCAATCCATGTTAATAATTCCAATCCATGTTAAGAATTCCAATCCCTCCCAAATCCATCACAGCCTGGGTCCATGTTAATAACTCCAGTCCATGTTAATAATTCCAATCCATGTTAATAATTCCAATCCATGTTAAGAACTCCAATCCCTCCCAAACCCATTACAGCCTGAGTCCATGTTAATAATTCCAATCCATGTTAATAATTCCAATCCCTCCCAAGCCCATCACAGCCTGTTCCTCAGTCCATGTTAACAGCTCCAAACCCATCACAGCCTGTTCCTCAGTCCATGTTAACAGCTCCAAACCCATCACAGCCAGTTCCTCAGTCCATGTTAATAGCTTTACCAGCAGCAGGGCTGGGTTCTCACTGCACCCTCCAGAGATTTGTACTTTTTATTCCCTCATTTGTCCGCCTGGCTCCGCACCAGGGCCGGTCCTGCTGCTGTGGCAGTGCCTGAGGTGAGGATGGAGCAGGAACTCGGTTCTTACCTGGATCCAGGTGCTGTGGCATTGCCTCAGGTGAGGATGGAGCAGGAACACGGTTCTTACCTGGTTCCGGGTGCTGTGGCATTGCCTCAGGTGAGGATGGAACAGGAACAGGGTTCTTACCTGGTGCTGTGGCAGTGCCTCCAATGAGGATGGAGCAGCAGCTCGGCTCTCACCCATTTCTCACCCGGTGCTTTGGCAGTGCCTGAGGTGAGGATGGAACAGGAACTCCGTTCTTACCTGGTTCCCGGTGTTGTGGCAGTGCCTGAGGTGAGGATGGAGCAGGAACTCCGTTCTTACCTGGTTCCCGGTGTTGTGGCACTGCTCCCAATGAGGATGGAGCAGGAACACGGCTCTCACCTGGTTCCCAGTGCTGTGGCAGAGCCTCCCGTGCCGGTGGGAGCAGCAACTCGGTTCTTACCTGGTTCCCGGTGCTTTGGCATCCCGTGAGGATGGAGCAGCAGCTCGGCTCTCAGCTGGTGCTGTGGCAGTGCCCCCAATGAGGATGGCAGCAGGAACACGGCTCTTACCCCGTTCCCAGTGCTGTGGCAGTGCCTCCAGTGAGGATGGAGCAGCAGCTCGGCTCTCACCTGGTTCCCGGTGCTGTGGCAGTGCCCCCAATGAGGATGGCAGCAGGAACACTGCTCTTACCCTGCTCCCGAAGCTGTGGCAGCGCCTCAGGTGAGGATGGAGCAGGAACTCGGTTCTTACCTGGCTCCCGGTGCTTTGGCATCCCATGAGGATGGAGCAGCAGCTCGGCTCTCACCTCGTTCCCGGCGCTGTGGCAGTGTCCCCAGTGAGGATGGAGCAGGAACTCGGTTCTTACCCCCTTCCCGGTGCTGTGGCAGCGTCCCCAGTGAGGATGGAGCAGGAACTCGGTTCTCACTCCGTTGCCCTTGCTATGGCAGTGCCCCCCGTGCAGATGAAGCAGGAACTCGGTTCTTACCCCCTTCCCGGTGCTGTGGCAGTGTCCCCAGCGAGGATGGAGCAGAACACGGCTCTCACCTCGTTCCCGATGCTGTGGCAGTGTCCCCAGTGAGGATGGAGCAGAACACGGCTCTCACCTCGTTCCCAGCACTCCGGCAGTGTCCCCAGTGAGGATGGAGCAGGAACACGGCTCTCACCTCGTTCCCAGCGCTCCGGCAGTGTCCCCAGTGAGGATGGAGCAAGAACACGGCTCTTAGCCCGTTCCCGGCGCTGTGGCAGTGCCCCCCGTGCCGGCGGCAGCAAGAACACGGTTCTTACCCCGTTCCCGAAGCTGTGGCAGTGAGGATGGAGCAGCAGCTCGGCTCTCACCTGGCTCTCATTCACTCAGCAGCCGCGGCCAGCGGGATATCCCATCGCAGGGAGCAGGATGCGCTCCGGGGGAACCAGAGGCGGCCCAGGCAGCGCAGCCCCCCGTGCCGGAGCTCATCCCAGCGCCGAGGACACGCAGAGCCCCCGCACGGCGGCTCGGAGCCTGGGAAAGCCTGTTAACCCTTGCCTGGCTGCGGCGGCGCTCCCGCATCTCCGGGGACGCTCCCTCCGTGCCCGCCAATCCCGGCGCTCGCAGCCGCCTCTCCCACAGCCGGTGGGATTTGGAGGCTGAAAAGGCGTCAAAGCGGCGATCCCCGCTTTGAAAACGCTCCAAAATCCCTGATGGAGAAGATACAAAAACCCTGATTATCAGCAGAACGAGGGGCTGTGTGATGGTGTTCACAGGGGTCCGAGGATGAGGGAAGAGATGAGGATCTGACTCCGTGTTTCAGAAGGCTGATTTATTATTTTATTATATGTATTACATTAAACTATACTAAAAGAATAGAAGAAAGGATTTCATCAGAAGGCTGGCTAAGAATAGAAAAAGAATGATAACAAAGGCTTGTGGCTGGAACAGAGTCCGAGCCAGCTGACTGTGATTGGCCATTAATTAGAAACAACCACATGAGACCAATCCCAGATGCACCTGTTGCATTCCACAGCAGCAGATAACCATTGTTTACATTTTGTTCCTGAGGCCTCCCAGCTTCTCAAGAGGAAAAATCCTAAGGAAAGGATTTTTCATAAAAGATGTCTGTGACAGAGGTGCCTGGACTGACTGAATCCCAAACCCACAGGACTGGAGGTGGAAAAGTGGCTTGGACCTTACAGAGGAGGGGTCTGGATGTTTATATTTCCTCCTTTCACAGCAGTATTGGAGAGATTTGGAGCACCTGTGCCCACCAAGATTACTGATCTTGGGGAATTTAAGGATTTCTTTGTCCCCAGAATCAGAGGGGTGAGGGCAACACCTGAGAAACACCTGGCAGAAATGTCACAGAGGAGACACGGAAACAGATCAGGTTAATGGGAAATCGGGTCCATTTTTAATGGGAAATCAGGTCCATTCCAGAACTTTTAATGGGAAATCAGGTCCATTTTTAATGGGAAATCAGGCCCATTCCAGCACTTTTAATGGGAAATCAGGTCCATTTTTAATGGGAAATCAGGCCCATTCCAGCACTTTTAATGGGAAATCAGGTCCATTTTTAATGGGAAATCAGGCCCATTTTTAATGGGAAATCAGGCCCATTCCAAAGCCCTTGCCCTGGGGCACACCAGCCCTGCTGCCAGCACAGGCTCAGAGCTCTGATTGATCCTCTCTCCCTCACTGTGATCACCTTCCCTTTGCACATTGCCTTGATTCAATGACAAGGCCCACTCCATTTCCCTCTCAACAATGTTTATCCTCTTTAACATTTCTAAATCAACATTTGTTATCTCAAAGCTAAGAAATTTGAGAAGAAATTTGTATACAAACACAGACCATGTAAACCTTCTGTCAAGCTTTAAAAATTCCCTACAAATCCATTTCCCACAAATATATTCCTTCCCTAAAAACACACCCTGGGGGCTTGGATGCCGAGCTGTCATTGACTGTAATGAATCAAAATCCACTGTGGGGGCTGAGGTTTAAGCACAGCTCAATACAAAACCTGAGACTTCCAGCCCTGACAGAAAAACCATCTCCCACCCTGGGGTTGCCAAATCTCAGGGGACAGCGTGGATTGTACAATGTCAGGGAAATCAGACTGGTTTGGAGCAGGCTGGCACAGAGAAAGAAAAAAAATCAAAATTCCTTCCCCTCCAGGACTGGCTGATTCAGGGTTTCCTCCTCCTGTTTGTTCCCAAAGCAAACCTCAGCCTTCCTCTCTGAGTTTGGAGGCAGACATTGGCAAACTCCATTATATTATATAATATAACACAAAACTGTTTTTGATATAATATAATATAATATAATATAATATAATATAATATATATAATATAATATAATATAATATAATATAATATATATAATTATATAATGTTATGTTATCTATATCGCATTACATTACATTACATTATATTATATTACATTATATCATATAATATAATATCATATCATATTATATAATATTATATTATATGATATGATATATGATATGATATGATATGATATATTATATTATGTTATATTATGTTACATTATGTCATATTATGTCACATTACATTACATTACATTATATTACATTACATTATATCATATCATATCATATCATATTATATAATATTATGTTATGATATGATATGATATGATATGATATTATATCACATTATATTACATTATATTATATGATCACATCATATCATATTTTATTATATTATATTACATTACATTATATAACATTATATTATATTTATTATATAACATTATATTATATTATCATATAACATTATATTTTATTATATTATATTATATTATATTATATTACATTATATTATATAACATTATATTATATTTATTATATAACATTATATTATATTATCATAAAATAATAAATTAGCCTTCTAAGAACACGGACTCAGATTCACCATTCCCCCCTGCCCTGAAAATCCCACAGCCACCAGCAGCACGCCCATCCCAAAAACCTCGCTCAGGTTGTTCTCTTTGATGTCAATGCAGAAAATTTGCTTAATTAACTTTTTGCTGTGAGTTTGTCTCCTCAGGAGCGCGGCCAGCATGAAGCCCATCACAGCATCCAGTACCAATAACAAACACAGCACAGCTCCATCTCTTGGTGTCTCACTGAGGAAATTCCTGGCCTGGAATTTAAAACATTTAAAAGCTTAAAAAAGCCCAGAACAGGCAGGGGGTGTGGAGCATTTCTCGCTCTCTTCTGCAGGCAAAACAATCAGACCGCGAGAAACCACCCTGAAATTCCACATTTTAATCAGAGTTTTGGGTTATTTCTGCCCAGACTTGAGTAAAAAATGGTGCTGAGGAGCCAGAATTTATCAGGAAAACGCAGCAATTATTCAAGCACAGCCCTCACTCCTTGCTCTGCTGTCCCCATCCCTCTTGCTTTGATGCTCTACAAAAAGCAAATCTGACCCTTGGCACAGCCAAGCCCTTCGTGCATCACCTGAGCTCAGAAAAACATCCTGGGAGGAGCTGTCAATGCAGAGCTTGAAACACCCCCAGGATGGCAGAGTTACACAGGATTCCCACGGGAGGCGACAAACACAGCACCAGCACCAAAAAAATCACATTTCTTGTGCTCCCAGCCAGCGGGAAATCGGCCATCAGGCTCCCACCTGCCTGTTTTCAGGTCTAAATCTCTTCCCTTGGAAAAAAGGAAATAAAATTTGCCCTGTTTTGCCTCCCCCAGGCTCTAATCTGTGTTCTGCAAAGCAGGGAGTCAACACAAAGGCAACCCAGGGCTCCTGAGAAAGGAATTTGGCCTCACAGACTCATGTGGATGTTGATAAGCTGCAAAAGAAAAACGGTTTCACAAGCAGGATTAAAAATGCCCCAAACCTCAAACATTTAACCGAGCCCACCTAGACATGGGATTAAGTCTGTCTGCACAACAGGTTTGTATTTATTCCCCTCAAATATTGAGTTCTCTGCTAAGACTCAGCTCTTAAAACCCAAATATGTGGGTTTTAACAACGGAAAAAACAATAATGGTGAAAAAATCAGTCAAAGCTGCCTTATCACTACACAACCAGAGTATTCTTTATTTTCTGAGCAGAATCAGCACTAAATTGTCTCCAAATGCTGCAGTTTCAGCCCTTCAAGGCAGGATCCCATAAAGGCAGAAACCAAACTGGGATCAGAATTTAGGAGCAGCCCCTGGCCGGGCTGGAGAATTCCCAATTTTCCCATTGCTTTGCTCTCCACACATCATTTTTAGGGCCGCACGTTCATTTCTGTCCTGGAGCAAGCAGGGAACGCAGCTGGGAGCTCAGCCCTGCAAGAACAACTCCAAAATTATAAATTATACATGATCCTAAATTCCAGCCAGCCAGGAACTGCTGCTGGGGTTCACTCCACAATTCGAGGGAAAAACCAAAATAAATAAAAAGGTCTCATTCTTCACTTGTGATTCTTCAGGGAGATCTGGCACAAAGTGAAATTTGTCCCTCTGGTTCCAGCTGCAAAGAGAGCTCTGGGGATTTTGGAAGGAGTTTTGAATGAGTTAGAGATCAAATTTCAGAGGTTTGATGTGATGTGGTTTATTTTCCTTATTTTTTATATAGGTAAAACAAGTGAGTTTGGTTTACATCTTCACTATATGGTTTAGAAGGTCACAGGTCTCCTAGTTATAAAATTTTTTAAAGGATTTATTGATTAATAAAATATTGTCAACAAGGTATGGTTTTGACTTCATTCTTAAATATTTCATTTTTAAAATATTTCATTTTTAAATATTTCATTTTTAAATATGAAAATATGTATTAAAATATGAAAATATGTAATATGTAATATGAAAATATGAAAATATGTATGAAAATATGTATTTAAATATGAAAAATATGTATTTTAGGACTTACAGTGTAAGGTTTTTTTTAGCTAGTCATATTATGACACACAAACTTATAGCACTGCCTTTTAAACTTCTTGTTTATTTTTGTAACTACTTCTATTTTTTTTATATCTTAAACTCTAAAACTCTAAATTTTCTTCTACTTGTCATATTTCCGCTTTAAATTATAAATTTACATTCTCGCTTTTAACGCTTAAGTTTAGAAATCTTTTCTAAGATCTCAAATTAAATGTTGTGTTTAAGCTTTACCTTATAGACCCAAAATTCTGAGAATTCCCTTTATTTCAGATTCCTATAGAAAGCAGAGGGATTTATCTCCCCTCCCACCACCCATAAATTGGAATTTGAGGATTGGAGCAGGGAAAAAGGAAACTCAAGAAGAAATTGAGCAGATTCTGGTGGTTGGGATGGGGATCCAAGAGATTTTAAATTATTTAAGAAGTCATTGGGCATCAACTCAATCCCCTTGGGCAGAATTCTGAATTCTCGGGCAGAATCCTCTGAAAAGGATTTTTTCTCTTCCATAATTCTATGGAATTCTATTCAGTAACACTCAGATTTTTAGGTGAATGACCTCATCCCTGCTGGGGATGGGTGGAAAATGCAATTCCAGTGTCCAGGAGAGTCTGGCTGTGCTCTCACACAAAAAAATGGATTTATCTCCTCTCCTGGGAATCCACATTGCACCCACACCCTGCTCATAGAAAATGTCACCCCAAAAACTTTATTGTCTGCTGGCCCCTATTGTACAAGTTAAACTGCCCAAACAGCTGCACAGAAAAATAAAAAGCTGCTTCAGCTGCTCACAAGGTTGAATTCACAATCTGTCAGCTCATAATTGCTGCACAAACATAAAAGGAGTTCCTCAGAAATGGGATTTTTTCCTGAGACCCAGTGCTTCTATTAAAAATCCAGCTCTCAAGCTTTGTTCCCATTTCCTTCTGTATTTTATTTTTTTGCCACGGGACCAAATTTAGTTTCAGATAAATCAGAAGTCAAATTTGTCTGCGAGTGCTGAAAATGAGAAATTAAAGCACAATTAGGCTGTGGAGAACTTGACCACACAAACATTGATTTTCCCCCTGAACCATTTCCGTGCAGCATTCTTGGTTTAGATGGTTTGGATTATTGGTTGGTTTAGATAGTTTAGATTTTTGTTTTAACATTTTCCACAGAAGAACTGAACATTCCTCAGGTTGTGGAGGTCAGGACAGATTTGAAGGAAACTTTGAACAGATTTCTATTTTCTACAGTTCAAAACTCTTTTCAGAAACATTCAGAATTTCTCCAGTGAACCATTCCACCCTGCTCTGAACCCATTTTTACTGCAGGCTGCCCACTTAAAACAAGGAAAATAAAATCACAGATGGGTAATTGGAAGCAAAAAGGGATTTTTTTTTTCTCAGACCCAGTGCTTCTATTAAAAATCCAGCTCTCAAGCTTTGTTCCCATTTCCTTCTGTATTTTTTTTTTTGCCACGGGACCAAATTGAGTTTCAGATAAATCAGAGGACAAAATTTGTCTCAGTACCTGCGAGTGCTGAAAATGAGAAATTAAAGCACAATTAGGCTGTGGAGAACTTGACCACACAAACATTGATTTTCCCCCTGAACCATTTCCGTGCAGCATTCTTGGTTTAGATGGTTTGGATTATTGGTTTAACATTTTCCACAGAAAAACTGAACATTCCTCAGGTTGTGGAGGTCAGGACAGATTTGAAGGAAACTTTGAACAGATTTCTATTTTCTCCAGTTCAAAACTCTTTGTAGAAACATTCAGAATTTCTCCAGTGAACCATTCCACCCTGCTCTGACCAAATCAAATATTTTTCCTCAATATGCCTCTGAAAAGGATTTTTTTCTCTCCCTATGAATAGTAGCACTCTGATTTTTAGGTGAATTAGGTGCATTGTTGAGGAACCTCTTCACTCTCCCATTTCCTGAGAAACTGGGCTCAGCATTGAAGATCAAGCCTGGTTTATAATCAGGGCCTTCCAAGATTTCCAGCAATAAAAAGAATTGCAAAAAACACACCTGAGGAAAAAGGGCCCCATCTCCCTTTTGAGTTTGAGCTGTTTGGATTTATCCAAGAGGATGACAAAAATCTGCTCTCCAATTTTCAATCTCACCTCAGCATTTGGCAGCTCTAGGTCTGCACTTCCAACCCTTCATCCTCAAATTTTACTTTTTTCCTTTCAAAATCCTCAAATTGTACCTTTTTTTTTTTTTTTTTTTTTTTTTTTTTTTTGGTGAGAAAAACTAGAGCTTTGTGCCAAGTTCTGCACCAATAAAAGCCTGGTGAAACTCCAGATTTAACCTTGGTGCACAAAAAGTTGATTCTGCTTAGTTGTGCTTTGGGGAGGGAAAATAAATCCCAGCTCAGGGCAGAATTAGGAGCTGCCCTCTTGAGCCAGAATTCAAGTTATTTTTCAGAGTAATGGCTTGAGGAAAAAGGGCCCCATCTCCCTTTTGAGCTGTCTGGATTTATCCAAGAGGATGACAAAAATCTGCTCTCTAATTTTCAATCACACCTCAGCATTTGGCAGCTTTAGGTCTGCACCTACAACCCTTCATCCTCAAATTTTACATTTTTCCCTTCATCCTCAAATTTTACCTTTTTTGTGTGAGAAAAGGCAGAGTTTTGTGCACCAATAAAAGCCTGGTGAAACTCCAGATTTAACCTGGGTGCACAAAAAGTTGATTCTGCTTAGCTGTGCATTAAGGAGAGAAAATAAATCCCAGCTCAGGGCAGAATTAGGAGCTGCCCTCTTGAGCCAGAATTCAAGTTATTTTTCAGAGTAATGGCTTGAGGAAAAAGGGCCCCATCTCCCTTTTGAGCTGTTTGGATTTATCCAAGAGGATGACAAAAATCTGCTCTCTAATTTTCAATCACACCTCAGCCTTTGGCAGCTCTAGGTCTGCACTTTCAACCCTTCATCCTCAAATTTTACATTTTTTGGTCAGAAAAGGCTGAACTTTGTGCCAAGTTCTGCCCCAATAAAAACCTGGTGAAACTCCAGATTTAACCTGGGTGCACAAAAAGTTGATTCTGCTTAGCTGTGCATTAAGGAGAGAAAATAAATCCCAGCTCAGGGCAGAATTAGGAGCTGCCCTCTTGAGCCAGAATTCAAGTTATTTTTCAGTGTAATGGCTTGAGGAAAAAGGGCCCCATCTCCCTTTTGAGCTGTTTGGATTTATCCAAGATGATGACAAAAATCTGCTCACTAATTTTCAATCTCACCTCAGCCTTTGGCAGCTCTAGGCCTCCAACCCTTCATCCTCAAATTTTACCCTTTTTTGGTCAGAAAAGGCTGAACTTCGTGCCAAGTTCTGCACCAATAAAAGCCTGGTGAAACTCCAGATTTAACCTGGGTGCACAAAAAGTTGATTCTGCTTAGTTGTGCATTGGGGAGGGAAAATAAATCCCAGCTCAGGGCAGAATTAGGAGCTGCCCTCTTGAGCCAGAATTCAAGTTATTTTTCAGAGTAATGGCTTGAGGAAAAAGGGCCCCATCTCCCTTTTGAGCTGTTTGGATTTATCCAAGATGATGACAAAAATCTGCTCTCTAATTTTCAATCACACCTCAGCATTTGGAGATTTAGATCTGCACTTACAACCATTCATCCTCAAATTTTACCTTTTTCCCTTCATCCTCAAATTTTACCTTTTTTTGTGTGAGAAAAGGCAGAGTTTTGTGCACCAATAAAAGCCTGGTGAGGCTCCAGATTTAACCTTGGTGCACAAAAAGTTTGTTCTGCTTAGCTGTGCATTGGGGAGGGAAAATAAATCCCAGCTCAGGGCAGAATTAGGAGCTGCCCTCTTGAACCAGAATTCAAGTTATTTTTCAGAGTAATGGCCAAAATTGAGGACTTTTGCTCTAAAGTCAGGCAGAGAAAAGAATCACAACATCTCCACCGTGTCCCTGTGGTCATTGCCACCAAGGCCAGGAAAAGCAGAAATCTGAAATTCTTCAATTCCATCAGAGCCAGGCAGGCAGCAGCAAACAATAAATACCAGAGATGGAAAAGTTCACCAGGCCTCAAGGCTTCTTCTTCTTCTTCTTCTTCTTTCGAGGGCTGGGGTGTTAAATAATAAATGTGAGATTAATCCAGCTCTCCATCAGCAGGGCAGGCCCTGGGGGAGAGCTCAGGGATGGAGGCTGATTTTATTGGAGCCATTTATTTGGAATATTCCCAGCGTCTGCTCCGCCCCACACGGATAAACACAGCACCCAAATTTCCCTCTCTGGTTTCCCCCCTCTTCCCAGCACTCCCACAAACAAAACCTTGGTTCAAAAAAAAAAAAAAAAAAAAAAAGATTTTTTGCGGCAGCAAAGAGAACAAAGGGAGTGGAAAACCAGCAGGGTGTCAAGGGTGCTGCTCCTGCTAAGCAGCAAAATTTCTCTTCAAAATGAGATGAGAAAATTCCAGTGTGAGAGGGGGGATTGCGTGGGGCATTTGGGGAGAGCAGCTCTTGGTTTGGGGTTTTTTTTAACTTTTTCTGCCACATTTTTGCCTAAAGTCCCCTTGAGCACCACCCAAGGCTGCTTTACCCCATCTCCCCTCCAAGCACATCCCAAACCCCCCTGCAGGATTAGCAAACAGAGATATTCCCATTATCAAGCACAGAAATTCCCATTATCAAACACAGAAATTCCCATTATCAAACTCAGATATTCCTATTATCAAACACAGAAATTCCCATTATCAAACACAGATATTCCCATTATTAAGCAGAGATATTGCCATTATCAATCACAGATATTCCCATTATCCAAAATAGATATTCCCATTATCAAACACAGAAATTCCCATCATCGAACACAGATATTCCCATTATCAAACACAGAAATTCCCATTATCCAACACAGAAATTCCCATTATCAAACACAGAAATTCCCATTATCCAACACAGATATTCCCATTATCAAACACAAAAATTCCCATTATCAAACACAGAAATTCCCATTATTAAACACAGAAATTCCCATTATCAAACACAGAAATTCCCATTATCAAACACAGAAATTCCCATTATCCAAAATAGATATTCCCATTATCAAACACAGATATTCCCATTATCAAACACAAAAAATTCCCTTTATCAAACCCAGAAATTCCCATTATCACACACAAAAATACCCATTAGCAAACCCAGAAATTCCCATTATCCAACACAGAAATTCCCATTATCGAACAGAGATATTGCCATTATCAAACACAGAAATTCCCATTATCAAACACAGATATTCCCACTATTAAACACAGATATTCCCATTATCACACACAAAAAAATCCCATTATCAAACACAAAAATCCCCATTATTAAACGCAGAAATTCCCATTATCAAACACAGAAATTCCCATTAAAATGCTCCCTATTCCAGCCAGATCTGCTGCTGCCCTGGGAAGGCTCCGGGGGAGGAATCCTTTTTGGGTTTAACCGAAGTGACTTTGTGTGTGTCACCTGGGGAGCCCTGCCAGAGGCACAGATGGAGCTCAGCTGAGTTCCTGCTGCCTCCTTTAACTCCTGACCATCAAATTTTATTTTCTTGCAATTCATTGCAGAGCTGTGTCCAGCCAAGGACTAAAATAGAGTTAATAGACCACTGTTTCTTTTTTATTATCCCTTTGGAAAGGAAAATCTCAGCCCAAAACCCCAAAAATCAAAGTTCCTTTGCCGTGGCTTCCTCCCATTGCTGCAGGGAGAATGAAGGATTGATAAAATGATAAAAAGCTGAACAAATAAATGTGATTTTAGTCCTGGAAGGCAAACCCGCCCCAATTCCTCAGGTATTCAAGGTACAGGCACTAAATTGTGTGGCTGGAACAAAAATTCTGTTTTATCCAAGGGAGAAACCTCCCTGTCCTCTCTCTTCCGTCTCCCCACAGGATTATTGCACATTCTGATTATTCCAGTGGGCTCCAACCACCCTGCTTCCATCAGGAAAGGGAAATTCCTCGTTCCACAGGAATTGAACAGTTCCTTGTTTCAGTAAATCCAGGATTTGCTGGCACCTGGAGCAGCCGCCAGTCCCACTCAGGAGCATCAGTGAGGTGTAAATCAGCTGAAATCCAGGATGGGAATTTCCTTCCTGACCCTCATTTCCTCATGGATTGGCTTTCCCTCTTTTCCCTCTTTTCCCTCATTTCCCTCATTTCTCTCATTTCCCACATTTCCTTCTGGATTGGTTTTCCCTCATTTTCCTCATTTCCATCATTTCCTCGTGGATTGGTTTTCCCTCATTTCCCTCATTTCCTCATGGATTGGCTTTCCCTCATTTCCTTTTGGATTGGCTTTTCCTCATTTCCCTCATTTCCCTCATTTCCCTCATTTCCTTTTGGATTGGTTTTCCCTCATTTTCCTCATTTCCTCATGGATTGGCTTTCCCTCATTTCCCTCATTTCCCTCATTTCCCTCATTTCCTTTTGGATTGGTTTTCCCTCATTTCCCTCATTTCCTCGTGGATTGGTTTTCCCTCATTTCCCTCATTTCCCTCATTTCCTCATGGATTGGCTTTCCCTCATTTCCCTCATTTCCCTCATTTCCTTTTGGATTGGTTTTCCCTCATTTCCCTCATTTCCCTAATTTCCTCATGGATTGGCTTTCCCTCATTTCCCTCATTTCCTTCATTTCCTTTTGGATTGGCTTTCCCTCATTTCCCTCATTTCCCTCATTTCCCTCATTTCCCTCATTTCCTCATGGATTGGCTTTCCCTCATTTCCCTCATTTCCCTCATTTCCCTCATTTCCTGCTGGATTGGTTTTCCTTCATTTCCCTCATTTCCTTCTGGATTGGCTTTCCCTCATTTCCCTCATTTCCCTCATTTCCTCGTGGATTGGCTTTCCCTCATTTCCCTCATTTCCCTCATTTCCTTCATTTCCTCGTGGATTGGTTCTCCCTCAGTTCCCTCATTTCCTCGTGGATTGGCTTTCCCTCATTTCTCTAATTTCCAACATTTCCTCATGGATTGGTTTTCCCTCATTTCCCTCATTTCCTCGTGGATTGGTTTTCCCTCACTTCCCTCATTTCCCTCATTTCCTTTTGGATTGGTTTTCCCTCATTTCCCTCATTTCCCTCATTTCCCTCATTTCCTCGTGGATTGGTTTTCCCTCATTTCCCTCATTTCCCTCATTTCCTCGTGGATTGGCTTTTCCTTGCACACACAGAGGCAAAAAATATTGTCCCTCTTGCAAACATCCAAAATTATTCTTCAAACAAACCTTTAAACCTGATAACTGACAAAAAAAAAAAACCAACGAGAAGGGCACGCCAGGCTTAGCTGTGTCAAGCCAAAGGAATCCTTTCCTTAACACAACACACCTGGCACAAATAATCCAGTGCAGCAGCAAATTCGCTTCTTGTGGAGATAAAGATTGGATTACTTCAGTGGGAGGCAGAGAAAACTCGATGTTTAATCTGAGGATTGTGCTAATCCAATGCAAGAGAAAAGCCCTCACATGGCAGAATTGAGGGAGAAAAGCACTTGCCTGTCTCAATAAAAAAACTGGAGAAACCTGGCAGGAAAAATTCCCTTCAGTTCCTCCAGGATGAAGTGCAGGATTTGAATTTTAAGCTTTCCAGTACAAGAGATTTCCATGCAAATTCTTTATTCTGTTGTCTAGATCCAGGCTAGCTGAGGTGGGATTATTTATTCGTTGTTCAGCCAATGGAAAGTGTTAATGTTGCACAGGTTCCTGGGGTAACAGCATTTCAGTCTGTTGAGCAGCAAAATAAAATATTCACAGCAATTAGTCTGTGAGGAATTATCAGCAAAATAAAATATTCACAGCAATCACTCTGGATGTATCAGCAAAGCAAAATATTCTCAGCAATCATTCTGGGAGGATTTACCAGCAAAATAAAATATTCACAGCAATCAATCTGGATCTATCAGCAAAATAAAATATTCACAGCAATCAATCTGGATCTATCACAAAATAAAATATTCGCAGCAATCAATCTGTGAGGATTTATCACAAAGTAAAATATTCATAGCAATCACTCTGGAGGATCTACCAGAAAAATAAGATATCACAGCAATCAATCTGGGAAGATCTATCAGCAAAATAAAATATTCACAGCAATCAATCTGGATCTATCAGCAAAATAAAATATTCACAGCAATCAATCTGGATCTATCAGCAAAATAAAATATTCACAGCAATCACTCTGGGAAGATTTATCAGCAAAATAAGATATTCACAGCAAACAATCTGGGAGGATCTATCAGCAAAATAAAACATTTACAGCAATCACTCTGTGAGGATCTATCTATCAGCAAAATAAAATATTCACAGCAATCACTCTGGGGAGGTCTACCAGAAAAGTAAAATATTCACAGCAAACAATCTGGGATGAACTCTCAGCAAAGTGAAATATTCACAGCAATCAGTCTGGGATGATCTATCAGCAAAATAAAATATTCACAGTAATCAATCTGTGGGGATCTATCAGCAAAGTAAAATATTCACAGCAATCACTCTGGGAAGATTTATCAGCAAAATAAGATATTCACAGCAAACAATCTGGGAGGATCTACCAGCGAAATAAAATATTCACAGCAATCAATCTGGATCTATCACAAAGTAAAATATTCACAGCAATCACTCTGGATCTATCAACAAAATAAAATATTCACAGCAATCAATCTGTGAGGATCTATCACAAAGTAAAATATTCACAGCAATCACTCTGGGAGGATCTACCAGAAAAATAAGATATCACAGCAATCAATCTGGGAAGATCTATCAGCAAAATAAAATATTCACAGCAATCACTCTGGGAGGATTTACCAGCAAAATAAAATATTCACAGCAATCAATCTGGATCTATCACAAAGTAAAATATTCACAGCAATCACTCTGGGAAGATTTATCAGCAAAATAAGATATTCACAGCAAACAATCTGGGAGGATCTACCAGCAAAATAAAATATTCACAGCAATCACTCTGGATGTATCAGCAAAGCAAAATATTCTCAGCAATCATTCTGGGAGGATTTACCAGCAAAATAAAATATTCACAGCAATCAATCTGGATCTATCAGCAAAATAAAATATTCACAGCAATCAATCTGTGAGGATCTATCACAAAGTAAAATATTCATAGCAATCACTCTGGGAGGATCTACCAGAAAAATAAGATATCACAGCAATCAATCTGGGAAGATCTATCAGCAAAATAAAATATTCACAGCAATCACTCTGGGAAGATTTATCAGCAAAATAAGATATTCACAGCAAACAATCTGGGAGGATCTATCAGCAAAATAAAACATTTTCAGCAATCACTCTGTGAGGATCTATCTATCCGCAAAATAAAATATTCACAGCAATCACTCTGGGGAGGTCTACCAGAAAAGTAAAATATTCACAGCAAACAATCTGGGATGAACTCTCAGCAAAGTGAAATATTCACAGCAATCAGTCTGGGATGATCTATCAGCAAAATAAAATATTCACAGTAATCAATCTGTGGGGATCTATCAGCAAAATAAAATATTCACAGCAATCAATCTGTGAGGATCTATCACAAAGTAAAATATTCACAGCAATCAATCTGTGAGGATCTATCACAAAGTAAAATATTCACAGCAATCAATCTGGATCTATCAGCAAAATAAAATATTCACAGCAATCAATCTGTGAGGATCTATCACAAAGTAAAATATTCACAGCAATCACTCTGGGAAGATTTATCAGCAAAATAAGATATTCACAGCAAACAATCTGGGAGGATCTACCAGCAAAATAAAATATTCACAGCAATCAATCTGGATCTATCACAAAGTAAAACATTCACGGCAATCAATCTGTGAGGATCTATCAGCAAAGTAAAATATTCACAGCAATCAATCTGGATCTATCAGCAAAATAAAATATTCACAGCAATCAATCTGTGAGGATCTATCAGCAAAATAAAATATTCACAGCAATCAATCTGTGAGGATCTGTCAGCAAAATAAAATATTCACAGTAATCAATCTGTGGGGATCTATCAGCAAAATAAAATATTCACAGCAATCACTCTGGGAAGGTTTATCAGCAAACAGCCTCAGGGGGGAAGAAAGATGTGGTGGCATTTGCCAATATTCCCCTTCAGTGTGACAAATTCAAAAATACACCCTAAACCAGGACACCACAGAGGCCTTGCCACAAGTTTTTATTTACCCCCTGCTTTCTGTTGTGTTTTTTGGCTGCATTGCCACGATTTTGTGCACACTCAGGTCACACTGATCTCTCCCCAAGGCCATTTTCTGGGTGAAATTCTCCAAAGAACGGGAGTGTGAGCTGTCTGTAGGGACAGAGTTGAAACCTCTCTTGTGGGTCCCCCTGATGGGGAGAACCCCAAAAAGTTCTGCGCCAGGAATGAGAGACAGGTGGGATTTTTGGTTTTTTGGCCTTCAGGTTGTTTAATTTTCTCTTATTGAAGTTCAGCACTCTGCCTACATCTCAGACAGTGTAAAAAGAGAAGGCACCAAAAGCCACCAGACACACAGGCTCAAGGTGTTTTAAAGCTATTTTGTCCAATTAACTCTTAAAACGTACTTTATTTCTACCAATAACTAATTATTTGTCTGTCAACACAACCTCTTTCTAACCAATCACTCTGTGCCCCAACAGTGCAGAAAATGGAGCAGATGAAGAGCAAGAAGGAGATCAGACAATGCTCAAAATCCTTCATTTTGTCTCCTCACCACCTCTGTGGAAACCCAGAGCACACAGGGAATATTTCTGTGTCTGCTCTGGGGTGCCCTGACCCCCAGGGGAACTCTGACCCTCATCCATGCAGAAAGTTTCCTAAAGACTTCAAGATAAACTGGAATCCACAAAAGTGTGAAATAGATTATACACAGCAATGTAGGTGCGTCACTGGGTGAGAAATTGAGGATTTGGGATTTTTAGTGTGTTGTGGATGGCAGCGAGATGGAGGGCACAGGGTTTGTCCTGGGTTTTTCTTCTTCCTTTTTCTTGGGTTTGGGTGGCATTTTGTAATTGGGCAGGAAAGTCCACATTGGGATCAGTTATTGGGTTAAAAGAGGAAATAATCCAGGTATCAGCTCTTAATTGGATGGTTTAGTCTTGAAAGACTTTGGAACAAGAGATTGTTGCCATTTTGTGCCTTGCTGCAGAACTCAGAGAAGTGAGACATTTATACTGATAAGAAATAATAAACACCTGAGTCTGAACATGAATTACTGTCTCAAATGCCTTCAATCCAGACCTGACTCATTCTCCCATTTGAGGGTTTGGGATTTTTAGTGTGTTGTGAATGGAGGGCACAGGGTTTGTCCTGGGTTTCTTCTTCTTGGGTTTGGTGGCATTTTGTAATTGGGCAGGAAATCCACACTGGGGGCTCTTGGGGATCAGTTATTGGGTTAAAAGGGTGTCATTTCTTAATTGGATGGTTTAATCTTAAAAGACCTTGTACCAAGAGATTGTTGCCATTTTGTGCCTTGCTCTAGAACTCATGGTTGTGAGGCTGTTTCACTGATAAGAAATAATAAACACCTGAGTCTGAACATGAATTACTGTCTCAAATGCCTTCAATCCAGACCTGACTCATTCTCCCAGTTTGAGGGTTTGGGATTTTTAGTGTGTTGTGGATGGGAGCAAGATGGAGGGCACAGGGTTTGTCCTGGGTTTCTTCTTCATGATTCTTCTTGGGTTTGGTGGCATTTTGTAATTGGGTGGAAAGTCTGCGCTGGGGGCTCTGTGGGATCAGTTATTGGGTTATTATAAGGGGAAATAATCCAGGTGTCAGTTCTTAATTGAATAGTTTAGTCTAAAAAAGATCTTGTTAGTCTTAAAAGACCTTGGAACAAGAGATTGCTGCCATTTTGTGCCTCGTTAATGAAAAGCTGCAGAACTCATGGTTGTGAGACTGTTTCACTGATGAGAAATAATAAATAAATACCTGAGTGTGAACATGAGCTACTGTCCCAAGTGCCTTCAGTCCAGACCCAGAGAAACCAACATTCCCCAGCCTGGCTCATTCTCCCAATTTAGGGTTTGGGATTTTTAGTGTGTTGTGGATGGAAGCAAAATGGAGGGCACAGGGTTTGTCCTGGGTTTCTTCTTCGTGCTTCTTCATCCTCCTTCTTCTCCATGGATTTGGGTGGCATTTTGTAATTGGGCAGAAAAGTCAGTTCCTAATTGGATGGTTTATTCTTAAAAGACATTGGAACAAGAGATTGTTGCTATTTTGTGCCTTGCTGTGGAACTCATGGCTGTGAGGCTGTTTCACTGATAAGAAATAATAAATAAATACCTGAGTGTGAACATGAGCTACTGTCCCAAGTGCCTTCAGTCCAGACCCAGAGAAACCAACAATTCCCCAGCCTGACTCATTCTCCCAGTTTGAGGGTTTGGGATTTTTAGTGCGTTGTGGATGGCAGCGAGATGGAGGGCACAGGGTTTGTCCTGGGGTTCTTCTCCATGGGTTTGGTGGCATTTTGTAATTGGGCAGAAAGTCCACATTGGGATCAGTTATTGGATCAGATATGGGAAATAATCCAGGTGTCAGTTCTTAATTGGTCTCTTAAAAGACCTTGGAACAAGAGATTGTTGCCATTTTGTGCCTTGTTGCAGAACTCATGGTTGTGAGATTGTTTCACTGATAAGAAATAATAAACACCTGAGTCTGAACATGAAATATCATCTCAAGTGCTTTCAATCCAGACCCAGAGAAACCAACATTCCCCAGCCTGACTCATTCTCCCAGTTGAGGGTTTGGGATTTTTAGTGCGTTGTGGATGGGAGCGAGATGGAGGGCACAGGGTTTGTCCTGGGTTTCTTCTTCTTCCTTCTTCTCCATGACTTTGGGTGGCATTTTGTAATTGGGCAGAAAATCCACACCGGGAGCTCTGTGGGATCAGTTCTTGGGTTAAAAGGGAAAATAATCCAGGTGTCAGCTCTTAACTGCATAGTTTAGTCTTAAAAGATCTTATAACAAGAGATTGTTGCCATTTTGTGCCTTGTTAATTAAAGCTGCCAAACTCGTTGTTGTGAGGCTGTTTCACTGGTAAGAAATGACAAACGCCTGAGTGTGAACGTGAGCTACTGTCCCAAGCGCCTTTAATCCAGACCCAGAGAAATGGATACGCCTCCATACTTATTGAAGTTTACCATATATTGAAGTTGGAGGGGAGACGACCCACCTTGCGTTGGTCAGCCATCGACTCCAATTTATTAATCAATCAATCACCTTTTATAACAGTTTTAATCAAGTTCATGCATATTGCAAAATCTGAGCTCACAATAGGTCAGAGATTACACACCAACTCCTCCTTATGTTTCCAATACCAAGATTTGGGTTCTCAAAATTATTCTTGCTTTCCCAAAACAGCCAAAGATAGAACATCCACTTGTTATGAGAAAGCTGCCTGAGAACTCTGATGTGCAAGGCTCTCAAGGCCTTCATGTTTGCCACTTTTACCTGTAGTTAAAAATAACCTGAGAACCTCTGCTGTTCACAGAAGCAGGCTGTGAGAACCTGCTCCTCACAGCTGCCTTCTAGGCCATCCCTGAAAAAATCTCCAACACATACTAAAACCCCAAACTCCAAGTTGTTCACCCTGTGACAAACTCCATCTATTTCCCACACTCACAGATCCCAATTCATCCCAAAGCCACGGCAGCTCTCCCCATGGATGAAGGTTCAAAGCAGAGCTCTCCTGGGGCACAGGACACCTCAGGACAGGCAGAGCAATATCCCCTGTGCCCTGGCTTCCAACAGGGCAGAATCACCCTGAGATTTCTGCCATAATTCCCTTTTTCACCATCCTTCCTTCGGGATTTGGGAGATCCAGAGCAGCCTCCTGGCTGATGGGAATTTGGGTGGCAAGAAGCATAAAGACGTGTCTGCTGCAATCAGAGAGTGTTCAGCCATTCTCCAGAGAGCAGAAGGAAAATCAGGATGAGGTTGGGAGCCCTGAGGGGGCAGAATTGTGGCTTGCTTTGACTGCTAAAGGTTGTGGCAGCAGCAGGTCTGCCAGCCTGCAACAATCCCAATTATTTCCAGTGCTGTGGCAAATTGTGGCCCTTCCAAGGAAGGATCCGTGCCAAACCATCTTTTCATAGCTACGGGGGATGCAGCAAATGTGGAAGGATGAAATTCTTGTTGCTGGTGTTACCCAGACTTGTGTTTCTGCTGCAGCTGTGCCCTGCTAGGCTCTGTTACATAAGCACAGCCAGTGCTTTGCCAGAGGCTGAATTTCTCTTTTTATAGAAAAAAAAAAAAGTTGAATTTCCCTTTTTATAGAAAAAAAAAAGCAGGCAGATGCACTCGCCAGGCTGAGCAGGGGGGAAATGAAGCTCTATCACATCAGAGTAGGGAGAATCTGCTTTACCTTGACAATTTTCTGTCACAGGCTCCAGCCCTTCCAGCCTCCTTCAGCAGATCTGAGTTTATTTATCTGAACTGGAAAAGGGAATGAGCTTTGCTTCATTTTGCTCTGAAAAGAAACTGGGAGCAGGAGAGAAGCTTTGAATAAAAATAATCCATGGGGCCCGACCCAGCCACTGAAAAATAAGGAGGAATTTTGAGGCAGATGATGTTAAATGTGGATTCAAACAGATCTTGTCCCCCAAAACATTTTGTAGAAGCATCTTAATTTTCAATCAGGTTCTGAAAGCAGGGTGGTGTTGATGTCTTATGAAGGCTGGCCTAGAACAGAGGATGGACAGAGTTACAGAATAAAGCAGGGATTTATTAAAAGGATCTCCTCAATGGATGCACCTTGGGCAGCACAAGAGCCCAGCCAGGGCTGCACCAAAGATGAACCAAAATGGTCCCAAAATGAACCCAAAATGGTCCCAAAATGAACCCAAGATGACCCAAAATGGCCCCAAAATGCACGAGCGCTCCCGGGGTCTCTCCCTGGGATCAGTTCTGCTCCATTTGCACCTTGCAGTTCATTGTCCCATTCCAGCTTTAGCCCCTGCAGTCCCACCCTGCTTGTTTTTCTCTCTCCAGCCCACGGGGTTTGTGCTCCCGGGCTGAGATTTGGATCATTTGTCCTTGGTGCCCAGCTGGAGCAGGAATTGTTTTGTCTCCCTGCTCTGTGCACAGAGCTCACCATCCCCTGATGTGAACCCAGACCCACACACTAAAGCAGCACAGAATGTGAAAAATAGAAAAGCTCCAACCTGAGGTATCACTGTGACACCTGGCAGCTCAGGGTGGGGAATTCTGTGTCCCCCTGGGAAAGTCCTGGTGGGGATCTCTGGCTCAGGCCCAGCTTTAATTTTAACATTTTGGGGTGCAGATTTCAGCTCTTCCCCCATTTTTCATTCACACCCACGGCAGCTCCTCATCACCACCTTCCAGCTCAAATTTGCTTTTCTCTCATGCTCACACCCTTCCCCGCCACCAACACCAACCATCAGGACCTTGTTCCTCCACACCACAAACGCATCTCACGCTCACCCAGAGCCATGAAGAAGAAATCCAACATAAATAATCCATCCTCAGACTTTCCGGGGTCCATTTAAAAGTCTTTATTCACTTGTTAACCCAGCCTGGCCTTGCTTAACTTCCACTTCCAGATAAAAATCATGACCTAGAAAAAAATTTTTGCTGTGGGAAGCAGCAACGTTGGTAATTGAAGTGCAGGGGAAGGAAAGATAAAAGCGCTGGGGAAAGGCATTAAGTTCCTTTGGAGGCCTGGGGAGGAGCATATTTCAGCTTTAATGTGGGATGACATGTGCAGACTTAATAACGAGATGTTCGATCATGATCCGGCTCCCTGCATCCTCTCCCCTGAATTCCAGGCCCTGGTCAGAAACACTTCTGCTTTCTCTTTAGGGGCACTGGGTTTGTTTGCCAGGACATTTTGGGTTTTTTAATCTCTGTTCATCCCGTGCAGCAATTCCGTTATCTCCTGGATCAGCTCCTGCAAAGAAATCAGCTGTAATTCCTGCCCTTTCCTCCCTGGCCCTTGTGAAAAATGTGCATTTTGTGATTGTTTTTTTGCAAATATTCAAATTATTATTATATGTGCATTATGTCAGAAAGTGATGCTGTGTTAATTTTCTTAAGTAGTGTGTTAAATATAGTTTTAGGTTATAACAAAATGTTAAAATAGAAACTATGCTATGTAAGATACTTTTTTTTAAAGAAAGGACTTGCACTGAGACAGCAGCCACAGGACACCTCAATCTTTCAGAGAAAGAGAATTTATTGCTCCATTATCAGAAGAAATTAATTTCTTCCTGCCTTGCTCAGCCATGAGGAGCTGTCAGGATTCAGAGGAAGAAGCTGGCACTGCCCAGACAGAATCCTGTTTTTCAATGGAATTTATGCATCATGGATGAGGTGTATGAATATGCAACAGGCTGTTGCTTTTAAGGGTTAATCCTCTGTTAACGTGGGTCCTTTTTTGGGCTTATTTTGCCCAGAAAGAGACACCCGGCCTGTCCACAACTCTTTGTTTTTATTGTCTCGTGTTGTCCTAATCCAAACTGTCCAAAATTATTATTACTCCAATTATATTACTATTTTTATAACCATTTTATTACTATTAAACTTTTAAAATTTTAAAGACAAGTGATTGGCGTTTTTCACAGCCCTTCCCAGACTTTTTCCTTCAAACCCTTCCGAGATTTTTTGCTTGCCAGGGTGTGTTGGGCAGGACTGGAAAAGTTACCTGCTACATTTCAGAGCTCATTATGAGAGAATTGAACCACTCCAGGAAAACCTCACATTTCCTTGGTGTCTTCCCTTTTATTTCCTTGGTGTCTTTCAGTGACCGCGCTCACAGGGGTCTGAGGATGAGGGGAGAGAGGAGGATCTGACTCCATGTTTCAGAAGGCTGATTTATTATTTTATGATATATATTACATTAAAACTATACTAAAAGAATAGAAGAAAGGATTTCATCAGAAGGCTGGCTAAGAATAGAATAATAAAGAATGATAACAAAGGTTTGTGGCCCGGACAGAGTCTGGACAGCTCACTCTGATTGGCCATTAATTAGAAAACAACCACATGAGACCAATCCCAGATGCACCTGTTGCATTCCACAGCAGCAGATAACCATTGTTTGCATTTTGTTCCTCCCAGCTTCTCAGGAGGAAAAATCCTAAGGAAAGGATTTTCCATAAAATGCGTTTGTGACATCTTTCCTGTCATTTCCTTGGTGCCTTTGCTTGCTTTTCTCCGGAGCTTTCAGAAGCAGCCCGATGGAAACAGCGTTAAAGCCAAGAGTCTGTTGCGTGTAAGAAAAAAATAAAAGTTTAGAATTCCCTGTAACATCCATGAGATATAAAATTAAAATTAAAATTAAAAATACTTGTATGGGTGGTGAATGTTTTCGTTATTTGGGGTTAGGGTGAGCTGTAAGCTCCGCTTTGCAGGAGGTGCAGAGGTTCCAGCTCGGCTGGGGCTCCACCTGCTGGGACCCGGGACAGCCTCGGGCTGTGGACGAGAATGAAAAATACACAATGAAAAATGATTGTATTTTTGAGAGCAATGAGGGATTTGTCTTTCCGAACAAGCTGTGGGGCTGCTGGGGGATAAAAGCAGCACTGGGAGAGAAAAAAAAACAATGGGAAGGATCCCACTGAGTGATGAATGGAAAAAGAGATTTGCCTTTACAAATAAACTTTAGGTTTGCTGATAAATGAAATTGGACATTGAAAGGTGAAAGAAACAATGGGGAAACCCCCTAAATTCCATAATGATTAAAAATTAAAAGGGAGGGTTGTACATTAGAGGGGAATCTCTGGGATCAGATGTTCTGGGGAGTCTGAACCTCTCAAGTACCTCAGAAATGGGGAAAAACCCCTAAATTCCATAAGAAATAAAAATTAAAAGGGAGGGTTATACATTAGAGGGGAATCTTTGGGATCAGGGAGTCTGAAGCTCTCAAGTGCCTCAGAAATGGGGAAAGAGAGAAGGGAAATGGTGCTGGAAATTGGGATTAAAAGGAGGCTGAGTCCTCCAAAAATTGGAGAGACCCCAGGGGATGCCCCATGGCCTCTGCCTTGATTGGAATAAAGTTCCAGGACTGCTCTGTCTCCTTTTTGGACACCAACCTCTGGTGTTTGTGGATTGATTTCCCTGACAATTTTCACAAGGATGAAGAAATATATATTCATTCTTGTTATATTTATTTTTTTTAACAAGCGCACAGAAAAATCAAATTATTTCATTTTTCAAAGGCATCTCATCAATCGTGGGGAGTGGAAGCTTTTCAGGCCAGACCCAGTTGTTGGGAATATCAAGGAGCTCCTTCTCCATGCCTTGTTTTTTGTACATTTTTGAACTAAGTTGATTAAAGTAGTTAAAAAGCGCTTTGAAATCTTCAGCACAGCCCCAACACCCAGAGTGTGTGTGATTAAAATTTCCAACTAACGAGCTGCGCTTGGCGCTGCTTTCCTTTGATATGGATTTGCTGGAATCGCCCAGAAACTCCTTTGAAAAATGCGAATTAAAATCGACCAAATAACCCTTGTCTGGCTACAGCAGAAAGAAGAGTAAAAAAAAATAATTGTTAATGAGAAAATTGTTGTAAGGTGAGGCTGAAAAATGGGAATTAAAGGGTTGGGAGCATCCCCTGCTCGCTGGATTTCAGCTCTTCCTCCCTTCTGAGCCCACGAGGTGGCGCCGTTACTAAAAGAATAAAAACAAGAATTAATTATTTCATAATCCATTAACAACTCCCGAGTTTGGAGAAGTTGGGAGCTGGGTTTTCACCTAAAAAAACAGCTTTAAATTCCAATTTTTCCTTTAAACCGATGCTGAGAAAGAAAGAAAAAGTTGGATTAAAAAGAAATAAAAAGTCAGAAAAAAAATTTTATGCATTGAATAAAGCACTGATTAAAATAATAAAAAATAAATAAAAGCATTGAATAAAAATATTAAGAAGAAATAAAAAATATAAATGAGAAAATTAAAATTATGAAAGAAAAATAAAAATAAAGATTTTAATGAAATAAAAATAATAAAAGAGAAAGAAAGAAAGAAAGAAAGAAAGAAAGAAAGAAAGAAAGAAAAAAGAAAGAAAGAAAGAAAGAAAGAAAGAAAGAAAGAAAGAAAGAAAGAAAGAAAGAAAGAAAGAAGAATATTATAAAGAAATAAAAAATAGAAATGTAGAAAAAAAATATAAAATTATACAAGAAAAATAAAAAGTAAATATTTTCCTGAAATAAAAATGAAAATAAATAAAAGTAAAGAAAAAATATTATTAAAAAAAATTAGAAATGATAAAAAATTAAAAATATAAATTTATAAAAATATTTTAATTAAAAATAAAAATAAAGAAAAAGAAAGAAATGAATAAAAATGTTACGAAGAAATAAAAATAATAAATGAGAGAAAATTAAAATGATAAAATTATGAAAGAAAACTAAAAAATAAATCTTTTTAATGAAATAAAAGTAAAAATAAAGAAAGAAAAATATTATCAAGAAAGAACAATTATAAATGAGAAAAAATTAAAATTAGAAATTTATTATTAAAATTATTATATTATATTATATTATATTATATTATATTATATTATATTATATTATATTATATTATATTATATTATATTATATTATATTATATTATATATAGAATATATATAATATAGAATATATTATTATATATTACATATAATATATATTATTATATATTATTATTAAAGTTATTATTATATAATTATTATTTAAAATATTATTATTAAGAAAAATAAAAAATAACTATTTAATGAAAAATAAAAATAAAGCAAAATAAATAAATAAATAAATAAATAATAAAGAAATAAAAATTATGAAAGAGGAAAAAAAATTAAAATTATAAAATGATAAAGAAAGGAAAAGTCTATTCAGCATTTGCAGAGCAGAGCAGGGAGCTCATTCCCACAGCAAAGCCACCAACACGGGCGCCCCCATCAGCTCCATTGCTTGTGACATCCCCTCAATATTTCATGCTGGAACAGCCCCTGCCTTCATCTTCCCAGCCCTCGCTCCCATCCTCACGTTTTTACCCATTTCCATCCCCAAATGATAAAAATTCTCCCGTTTTTTCTGCTCAAGTGCTGAGGAATGTTGAGTTTCCATTCAGCGAAATAATCCTGATTTTCCCCTCTCCCAGGAGCGGTTTGGCGATGTCAGTGCTCACACAACATTTCCTGCAGGGTCTAATGAAAATTAAATTGTCCCCACCACAGATGAACAGAGAAGGAGGGAATTGAAAAGCCTGATTTAAGTACATTGAATTAACACGTCCTAATTCCTGAAATTCCAACCGTGGTGATGCCACCCTGGAATTCCGCTCATCCTCACAACCTTCAGCTGACACAAAGCTGAGACCAAAGTTAAAATCAGTCCTGGCCTTCAGCTCGTTCTTCTGAGCTCAAGGGACAAGTGCTGCTCATTTGGGTGATTTATCCATCAATATTGCAATGACAGGAAGAGAGAATTTATCCTTAATTAACAAAATTAATCATAAAAATAAATAAAAATTAAATAAAAATTAAATAAATAAAAATTAAATATAAATAAATAAATATTAAATATAAATAAATTAAATATAAATAAATAAATAAAAATTAAAATAAGTAAAAAAATTAAATAAAAATAACAAGGAATTGTTTTTTATAATAGTAATAAATTAAATTAAACTGTTTAAATTTATATTTAAAATCATAATAACAATAAATTAAAATAATAAATTATAATAATGAAGATAAGTTAAAAATAATGAATAATATAATAATAAATTAAATTGATAATAAAGTAATAATGAAATAAATAAAAACTAAAAAAATAAATAACAATAGTAAATTAAAATAATAATAAATTATAATAATAATAAATTAAAATAATAATGAATTAAAATAATTACATAAATAAAAATTAAAATTAAAATAAATTAAAAATAAAATAATAATAAATAATATAAATAAAATTAAGAATAAATAAAAATAATAATGAAATAAATAGACAAAAATCGTAGTAACTAGAATTAATTATAATAAATAATGTATTAAATTAATAAAAAATAAAATAATATTAGAATAAAATAGTAATGAAATTACAATGATTAATAAATAATATAAATTGTTTATAAAATAAATAATGAGTGGTCTTGTTTTATTTCAACTCCACTGGATATTCCCAGCCAGGCTGAAGAATCCCAAGGGTTTCCTGCAGAGCATGAAAGCTGCAGGAGCCCTGAGCTTGTGCTGTTAAAGATCACCCTGCCCTTCTCCAGGCCGGCTGTAATCGATGTGACAGAGGAGAAGCTGAAACAAGGTGACATTTTCTACCTCACTGTGCAAAACACCAGCCAGGAGTGGGTTTGCATTCCCAAAGCACCACGAGCACCTTCCCAGCCCCGGGGAAACATCTCCAGAGCTAACCCAGAACATCCCCAGAGCTCCTCCTAGAATATTCCCAGAACACCCCCAGAACTTTCCCAGAAATCCCCCCAGAACTCTCCCAGAACATCCCCAGAGCTCCCCCTAGAATATCCCCAGAAATCCCCTCAGAACATCCCCAGAACATCCCCAGAACATCCCCAGAACATCCCCAGAACATCCCCAGAACTCCTCCCAGAACATCCCCAGAACTCCCCCAGAACACCCCCAAAACACCCCCAGATCATCCTCAGACCTCCCCCAGAACATCCCCAGAACATCCCCAAAACTCCCCCAGAACTCCCCCAGAACATCCCCAGAAATCCCCTCAGAACATCCCCAAAACTCCCCCAGAACATCCCCAGAACATCCCCAGAACATCCCCAGAACTCCCCCCAGAGGTGTTCCCCAGAAATCCCCTCAGAACATCCCCAAAGCTCCCCCTGAACATCCCCAGAACATCCCCAGAACTCTCCCCAGAACATCCCCAGAAATCCCCTCAGAACACCCCCAGAACATCCCCAAAACTCCCCCAGAACTCTCCCCAGAACATCACCCGAAATCCCCCAGAACTCCCCCCAGGACATCCCCAGAACATCACCTGAACTCCCCCAGAACTCCCCCCAGGACATCCCCAGAACATCCCCAGAACTCCCCTAGAACATTCCCAGAAATCCCCTGAGAACTCCCCTCAAAACATCCCCAGAACCCCCCCCAGAACTCTCCCAGAACATCCCCAGAACATCCCCAGAAATCCCCTCAGAACATCCCCAGATCATCCCCAGAACATCCCCAAAACTCCCCCAGAACATCCCCAGAACATCCCCAGAACTCCCCTCAGAACATCCCCAGAAATCCCCTCAGAACGTCCCCAGAACTCCCCCAGAACTCCCCCAGAACATCCCCAGTGCTCCCCCTAGAATATCCCCAGAGCTCCCCCAGAACACCCCCAGGTCATCCCAGAACACCCCAGAACTCCCCCAGAACTCCCCAGAACATTCCCAGAACATCCCAGAAATCCTCAGAACATCCCCAGAGCTCCCCTCAGAACATCCCCAGAGCATCCCCAGAACTCCCCCCAGAGGTGTTCCCCAGAAATCCCCCCAGAACATCCCCAAAACTCCCCCTGAACATCCCCAGAACTCCCCCCAGAACATCCCCAGATCATCCCAGAAATCTTCTCAGAACATCCCCAGAACTTCCCCAGAATATCCCCAGGAATCCCCTCAGAACATCCCCAAAACATCCCCAGAACATCCCAGAGCTCCTCCCAGAACTTCCCCAGAACATCCCAAAACTCCCCCAGAACTTCCCCAGAACATCCCCAGAACATCCCCAGAACACCCCCAGAACATCCCCAGAGCTCCCCCAGCTGCTGGGGCCCACTCAGGGATGGCAGAGCCCTGCAAAGCTGCAGGCTGAGGTTCCCTCCACAGCAATGACAAAATCAGGCCCAAATCCTGCTCAGGTTTTCCCCATCCATGCCAAATTCCTGTTTTCAACCACTAAAATCTTCCCTCACCTCATGCCCTTCCCCTGACAGCCGGGCAGGCTGTGGCCATCTCCTCATTTCTCCTCCCCATCATTTTCCAGCAGCTTTTCCCTGAGCTCCTGGGGAAAGGAGTCCCCAGACAGGCCAAAAAATGTCTGGCTACACCTTCTCCCAAAAATTCCCTTTCCTTTCCAAGAGAGGGCCATCCCATCTCCCAAAATTCCCTGTCCTTTCCAAAGGACATCCCTTCTCCCAATATTCCCTGTCCTTTCCAAGAGAGGGCCATCCCATCTCCCAAAATTCCCTGTCCTTTCCAAAGGCCATCCCTTCTCCCAATATTCCCTGTCCTTTCTCCTCAGCAGAATGAGTAAATCCCAAGACCCAGCTGGATAAAGCAGCTTGGAGTTCTGTTCTCATGCCAGACTGAGGGCAATGAAATAAAACAGGAGAAGACTTTTCCCTTTGGTCAGAATTGGGGGATTGAGTTGTAAAAACTGGGAGCTCTAATTAACACAAGGAGCAGAATCTAACAATGTTCACAGAATCACAGGATCAGAGAATCACAAGATCACAGGATCAGAGAATCACAGAATCAGAGAATTACAAGATCACAGGATCAGAGAATAACAGGATCAGAGAATCACAGAATTAGACAATTACAGGATCAGAGAATCACAGAATCACGGGATCAGAGAATCACAAGATCACAGGATCAGAGAATCACAGAATCAGAGAATTACACTATCACGGAACCATAGGATGAGAGGATCGGAGAATAACAGGACCACAGAATCAGAGAATCGTAGAATCAAAGGATCACAGAATCACAGGATCGCAGAATTACAGGATCAATCAGAGAATCACAGAATCACAGGATCAATCACAGAATCACAGAATTGCAGGATCAGAGAATCACAGAATTACAGGATCACAGAATCACAGAATTACAGGATCACAGAATCACAGAATCACAGAATCACAGAATCACAGAATCACAGAATCACAGAATCACAGAATCACAGAATCAAAGAATCAGAGAATCACAGAATCACAGGATCAATCACAGAATCACAGAATCAGAGCATCACAGAATCACAGGATCAATCACAGAATCACAAAATTGCAGGATCAGAGAATCACAGAATCACAGAATCACAGAATTACAGGATCACAGAATCACAGAATCACAGAATCACAGAATCACAGAATCACAGAATCACAGAATTACAGGATCAGAGAATCACAGAATCACAGGATCAATCACAGAATCACAGAATCACAGGATCACAGAATTACAGAATCAGAGAATCACAGAATCACAGGATCAATCACAGAATCACAAAATTGCAGGATCAGAGGATCACAGAATTACAGAATCACAGAAACACAGAATTACAGGATCACAGAATCACAGAATCACAGAATCAAAGAATCAGAGAATCAAAGAATCAGAGAATCACAGAATCACAGGATCAATCACAGAATCACAGAATTGCAGGATCAGAGGATCACAGAATCACAGAATCACAGAATCACAGAATCAAAGAATCAGAGAATCAGAGGATCAGAGGATCACAGCATCACAGAACGAACTAGCTCAGAAGAGATCTTGGAGATCACCAAGCCAAAGCCATTTTCAGGTGTTACAGCACTGAGCTGATGCTGCTCTAATGGGTGGTTTCCATCCAATTCTCAAATCCATGATGTGCTCATCAGAATTTCTGGAAGATAAACGAATTTTCTCCCTTTTATCTTTCACCAGATGAACTCAGCTCCTTCAGAGCTGTGACTGTTCTTGCACTTCTCCTCCATCTGACCCTGAAACTTATAAAAATTAACATCCAGGAACCACGATTGCAACAGAGGAAACAGCAATGCTGACACTCAGTTAGGGGCACGAATCCCAGCGGAGCACAAGCTGTGAATTATTCACCAAGCCACATTTTCCTCTCCTTTTTGTGGCCAGGCTCTGAAAAAGGATGCGGCAAATGGTCTGTAACAATCTCCATATCTGGCTGGAACGCTTTTTCCTTTTTAACAGGCTTTTAGTTCTGTTCAGTGGAGTGAGGAGCTTTATTCAGACACCAAGGGACAGCTCCCAAAAAGTCCAAATGTCCCACAGAGAAAGCAAATTTTTAATGTGCACATCCAGCTTTAAATTCATGTTCAGCAGAGGGAGGAGCTTTATTCAGACACCAAGGGACAGCTCCCAAAAAAAAGCAGCTTTGAGTTCTGTTCTCATCCCCATTTATGAGGGCAATTAAATAAAATGGGAGAAGATTGTTCCAAGTCCAGAATCCACAACATGGAGAAACCGAAATTTTGAGAAATTGCAAATTCTTAAAGGACATTCAGCATCCAAATTCATGTTCACAAAAAGAACTATTAAATGAAAAAATGAAAGATTGTTCCAGTCAGAAGTCCACCAACATGGAGAAACACAAATTTTGAGGTGCACATCCAGCTTTAAATTCATGCTCAGTAGAAGGAGAAGCTTTATTCAGACACCAAGGGACAGCTCCCAAAAAAAAGCAGCTTTGAGTTCTGTTCTCATGCCCGTTTATGAGGGCAATGAAATAAAATGGGAGAGGATTGTTCCAAGTCCAGAAATACCACCAAGCATGGAGAAACCCAAATTTTGAGATGCACATCCAGCTTTAAATTCATGTTCACTAGAGGGAGGAGCTTTATTCAGACACCAAGGGACAGCTCCCAGAAAAAGCAGCTTTGAGTTCTGTTCTCATGCCCATTTATGAGGGAAATGAAATGAAATGAAAAGAATATTGAATGAATAAAATAAATGGGTCGAAATTTTTACCCGGGTTTCCAGAAGGCCCACCAAATGGGGAGAGAAACTTGAAATGATGCAATTGTTTAAATTCATTTTCTGGGCAAGCTTGATTAGAACCAGGGCAGAGCACCCAAATGCAGCTATTCCATCCTGGGCAACTTAATAAAATGGGAGAGATGTTCCAGTCCAAATACACAAGCATGGAGTAATTTCCAATATTTTGAGAGCTAAAAATTCAATTTAAATTCAGTTCAATACAGGGAAGGCCAGACCCAAGGGCCCCTTTCAAAAAGCACTTTTCAAGTTCCTTGTCATCATGACATTTTATGGAAAATACTTCAATTGAATTTTTCCTCCTGAGAAGCTGAAAGCCTCAGGAACAAAATGAAACAATGGTTATCTGCTGCTGTGGAATGCAACAGTGCATCTGGATTGGTCCATGTGGTTGTTTCTAATTAATGGCCAATCACAGTCAGCTGGCTCGGACTCTGTTCCAGTCACAAACCTTTGTTATCTATTCCTTCTTTTTCTATTCTTAGCCAGCCTTCTGATGAAACCTTCTCTTCTATGCTTTTAGTATAGTTTTAATGTAATATATATCACAAAATAATAAATCAGCCTTCTGAAACATGGAGTCAGATCCTCGTCTTTCCCTCATCCTCAGACCCCTGTGAACACGGTCACAATCCTGTGTCCCTCTGTCCCAGAAAATGAGTTTCTGGTGAGTTTTCTGTGCCAGAAAATGAACTTTGGTGAGTTTTCTGTCCCCAAAAATGAACTTTGCTGAGTTTTCTCCCCGTTCCCCTCTCCCCGTGAGGGCTGGGAGGCAGCAGCAGGGCAAGGCTCCATCTGCACACTCTGCAGCGCCAGCTCCCGCCCAGCATCCCCCTGCTCGCACACAGCAGGGCACAACTTCCTACAATTTATCTCCCCAGGAGCTTTTCTGCTTCATCATCTCCCAGACATGTTATTTTGTCTTCAGCTCCAAAGGGACACACCATGTTCTAGGGAAAGATATTTGCATTTTGAAAGCATTTCCATTAACTGGCTTTTCCTCTTTTTTTTTTTTTTTATATTTATTTTTTTTTCCCTTTGCTTTTTTGAAGGTCACATAAATAATTCAGAGCTACATGCTGCAAGAACATGCAAAGCTCAACTTTGGACATGGACTGGAGCTAAAGGAGAGATTTCCATGAGCAGAGGATCACAGCTCATCTGAGAGCTGCTGCACTCAGCATGGGAAGCTGTGAAAAATGCCAATCACTTGGTTTTGAAAATTTTAAAAGTTTAATAGTAATAAAATGGTTATAAAAATAGCGATATAATTAAAGTAATAATCATTTGGGCAATTTGGATTAGGACAATATGAGACAATAAAAACAAAGAGTTATGGACAGTCCAGGTGGGAGATAAAAAATGAAGCTATGAATAGAGCAGATCAAAATAATTTGGTTTATCTTTTATTCCCCCACCTCTATTGAGTGAAAATTGTTTGGTTTTTTGTCCAATCTCTTAAGGCCGTGTACAGAAATTAGCTGTAAACTCTGCTGGTTATTAAACAAAGCTGCTTCCTCAAAAAAATCATTACACAGGAGCCCTCCAAAAAAATCAATACACAGGAGTTCTCCAAAGATATCGATACACAGGAGTGCTCCAAAAAATAAAATACACAGGAGCCCTCCAAAAAAATATCAATACACAGGAGTTGTCCTTCATCTGGAGCCAGAAAAATTCCAGGTTGAATTTACACACTCCTTGTAGGAATTTACACACTCCTAGCAGGAATTGACACACTCCTTGCAAGAATTTACACACTCCTTGCAAGAATTGACACGCTACTTGCAGGAATTTACACACTTCTTGCAAGAATTTACACACTCCTCACAGGAATTTACACACTCCTTGTAGGAATTTACACACTCCTTGCAAGTGACTGCCTGAAAGCAGCTGATGGGGAGATTCCCCTGGGACTGGGGCTCCCATTTTTGGGATTTTCAGGCAACCCCAACAAGGGAAGAGATGAGAATTTTGACTCCACGTTTCAGAAGGCTGATTTATTATTTTATTATGTATATTGTATTAAAAAGGCTCTACCAAAACTACGCTGAAAGAATACAAGAAAGGATTTCATCAGAATGCCAGCAAAGAAAGGAATCAATAATAAAATCTTGTGACTGCTCACAGCCTTGACACAGCTGGGCTGTGATTGGCCATTAATTAGAAACAATCACATGAGCCCAATCCCAGATGCACCTGTTGCATTCCACAGCAGCAGATAATCAGTGTTTACATTTTGTTCCTGAGGCCTTTCAGCTTCTCAGGAGGAAAAGCCTAGGAAAAGGATTTTGATAAAATAAAATTCACACCCCAAACTCTTCAGCCACAGCACAGTCACTCAGTCCATGGTTCAGCACAGCCTCAAGCCCTAAAAGGCTCCATCTCACCCCAGCCACGCTTTGCAGCTTGATTAATTCCCTGAAACTCATTGCCATGACAAAAGACACGAGCGCTGCCCAGGCCAGAGCCGTCGGGTTTCTGTTGGGAGCAGGAAATGAGTCACTGAAGCCGGGATCCGCTTTGCTGCAGCATCTGTTCCTGGCGTGGGGGCAGAGCGGCGGCTCCGAGCATCGTCTCACGCTCGGGATACACGGGCTGGATGCGGCCAACACGGCAGGTGCAGCTGGTACCCCGAGGGCTGAGCCAAGGGCTGCTGCTGAGCCGCTTGCTCCGCTGCCAGCACAAGGAAAATCCGGCTCCGCTGCCAGCAGAATGGAGATCCTGCTCCTGGAGAAGGAAAATCCCTGCTCCTGCCAAAGGCAGAGTGTTCTGAGTGAAAGGAATGGGATGAGGATGAAGAAAAGGAGATTATTTCATGCACAACCTCCCTTTCCACCCCTCCACACCCCAGCCCTGTGGGGTGTGAATTTATTTTTCTAGAGGAAACTCCCTTAGAGGGGGTTCCCCTTGGAGAGCAATGAGGGATTTGTCTTTCCAAACAAGCTGTGGGAGATAAAACCAGCACTGGGAGAGAAAAGAAACAATGGGAAGGATTCCACTGATGGATGAATGGAAAAAGAGATTTGCTTTTACAAATAAACTTTAGGTTTGCTGATAAATGAAATTGGACATTGAAAGGTGAAAGAAACAATGGGGGAAAACCCTAAATTCCGTAAGAATTAAAAATTAAAAGGGAGGGTTGTACATTAGAGGGGAATCTTTTGCATCAGATGTTCTGGGGAGTCTGAACCTCTCAAGTGCCTCAGAAATGGGGAAAGAGAGAAGGGAAATGTGGCTGGAAATTGGGATAAAAAGGAGGCTGAGTCCTCCAAAAATTGGGGAGACCCCAGGGGATGCCCCATGGCCTCTGCCTTGATTGGAATAAAGTTCCAGGACTGCTCTGTCTCCTTTTTGGACACCAACCTCTGGTGTTTGTGGATTGATTTTCCTGACATGAACGACTGTGCTGCAGTGTACAAAGCACATTTCTCCCCCACGCTGAACCATTTCCATTCCTGACCTCTCTGTCCTTTCCCCTCCCCTCCACCTTTTAAAAATATTTTGCATTTTAAGTCGCCGGCGACAAAAATGTTTGCGTTTGGAGCTTTTCCAGGTTGGAGCCTTCACGTCCCTGTCAGCAGAAGCCTCTGAGTTAAGAGAAAGAAATTTGCAAAAATCTGACACCTGCCACTTTCCATTGAGCTTTGGGTGGAAAATGTCCCTGGCCTCTTCCATTTTTAACGTCAGAGCCAGCCTGGCGGAAAAGATTACCTCAGGTAAAGTCATTGGGAGCAGGAGCTGCTGCCAAAGCCCTCCCTGCACGCAGCTCCTCCTTCTGCAGGGATGATCCTCCACCCTGGGGAGCTGCACCCACAGCCAGGGCCTCTGCTCTCAGGGGGGATTTGGGAGCACAGGGACCAATTTTCATGGGATTCTCCTCACCAGGAATGGGGCAGGGTGTCCTCTTTGAAATCCTTCACAAGAAAAACCAGCCAATTTCGGGAGAGAGAACAGAAGGGGATTTCTGCTCTTGGGGGTTATTTGGAAGCCCAGGAATCCTGGCAGGATTCTCCTGGGCAGGAATGGGGCAGGGTCTTTTTGAAACTCCTTCACAAGATAAAACAGCCTATTTCAGGATCTGGATGAGAACAGAATAGGATTTCTGGTCTCAGCGGGTAACTGGGAGCCCAGGACCCAATCCTGACAGGATTCTCCTCCCCAGGAATGGGGCAGTGTGTCCTCTTTGAAATTCCTTCACAAAAAAACCCAGCCCATTTCAGGAGCTGGAAGGGAACAGAACAGGATTTCTTCCCCTCCTGGTGTATTTGTGTGGCCAGAACCCAATCCTGATGGGATTCTTCTCACCAGGAATGAGGCAGAGTGTCTTTGAAATTCCTCCACAAGAAAAACCAGCGAATTTCAGGATCTGGAAGAGAACAGAACAGGATTTCTGCTCTCAGGGGGTATTTGGGAGCACAGGAACCAATTTTGATGGGATTCTCCTCACCAGGAATGGGGCAGGGTGTCCTCTTTGAAATCCTTCACAAGAAAAACCAGCCAATTTCAGGAGAGAGAACAGAAGGGGATTTCTGCTCTTGGGGGTTATTTGGAAGCCCAGGAATCCTGGCGGGATTCTCCTGGGCAGGAATGGGGCAGGGTCTTTTTGAAATTCCTTCACAAACAAAAACAACCAGTTTCAGGAGCTGGAAGGGAACAGAACAGGATTTCTTCCCCTCCTGGTGTATTTGTGTGGCCAGAACCCAATCCTGATGGGATTCTCCTCACCAGGAATGAGGCAGAGTGTCTTTGAAATTCCTCCACAACAAAACCAGCGAATTTCAGGATCTGGAAGAGAACAGAATAGGATTTCTGCTCTCAGGGGGTATTTGGGAGCAGAGCACCCAATTTTGATGGGATTCTCCTCGTTAGGAATGGGGCAGAGTGTCCTCTTTGAAATCCTTCACAAGAAAAACCAGCCAATTTCGGGAGAGAGAACAGAAGAGGATTTCTGCTCTCCTGGTGTGTTTGTGAGCCCAGGAATGAATCATGGTGGGATTCTCCTCACCAGGAATGGGGCAGGGTGTTTTTAAAATTCCTTCACAAAAAAAAACAACCAGTTTCAGGAGTTGGATGAGAACAGAATAGGATTTCTGCTCTCAGTTGGTGTTTGTGAGGCCAGAACCCAATCCTGATGGGTTTCTCCTCACTAGGAACAAGACAGAATGTCTTTGAAACTCCTCCACAAGATAAAACAGCCTATTTCAGGATCTGGATGAGAACAGAACAGGATTTCTGCTCTCAGGGGGTATTTGGGAGCACAGGACCCAATTTTGATGGGATTCTCCTCGTTAGGAATGGGGCAGTGTGTCCTCTTTGAAATTCCTTCAGAAGGAAAAACATCTCATTTCTGGAGCTGGAAGAGAACAGAAGAGGATTTGTGCTCTCCTGGTGTATTTGGGAGTGCAGGACCCAATCCTGATGGGATTCTCCTGGGCAGAAACGGGGCAGGGTGTTTTTGAAATTCCTTCACAAAAAAAAACAACCAGTTTCAGGAGCTGGAGGAGAACAGAATAGGATTTTTGCTCTCAGTTGGTGTTTGTGAGGCCAGAACCCAATCCTGATGGGATTCTTCTCACCAGGAATGGGGCAGAGTGTCTTTGAAATTCCTCCACAAGATAAAACAGCCTATTTCAGGATCTGGATGAGAACAGAACAGGATTTCTGGTCTCAGCGGGTAACTGGGAGCCCAGGACCCAATCCTGACAGGATTCTCCTCCCCAGGAATGGGGCAGTGTGTCCTCTTTGAAATCCTTCACAAGAAAAACCAGCCAATTTCAGGAGAGAGAACAGAAGGGGATTTCTGCTCTTGGGGGTTATTTGGAAGCCCAGGAATCCTGGGGGGATTCTCCTGGGCAGGAATGGGGCAGTGTTTTCTTTGAAATTCCTTCACAAAAAAACCCAGCCCATTTCAGGAGCTGGAAGGGAACAGAACAGGATTTCTTCCCCTCCTGGTGTATTTGTGTGGCCAGAACCCAATCCTGATGGGATTCTTCTCACCAGGAATGGGGCAGGGTGTTTTTGAAATTCCTTCACAAGAAAAAGCAGCCCACTTCAGGATCTGGATGAGAACAGAACAGGATTTCTGCTTTCAGGGGGTATTTGGGAGCCCAGGACCCAATCCTGATGGGATTCTCCTGTGCCCTCTGCAATTCCTTCAGAAGAAAAACCAGCTCATGTCAGGAGCTGGAAGAGAACAGAAGAGGATTTGTGCTCTCCTGGCGAGCCCAGGAATGAATCCTGACAGGATTCTCCTCCCAGGAATGGAGCAGTGTCCTCTTTGAAGTCTTTCGGATGAAAAACCAGCTCATGTCAGGAGCTGGAAAAGAGTAGAACAGGATTTCTGCTCTCAGGGGATATTTGGGAGGCGAGAACCCAATCCTGATGGGTTTCTCCTCACTAGGAATGGGCAGGGTGTCTTTGAAATTCCTTCACAAAAAAAAAAAAAAAAAAAAACCCAGCCCATTTTAGGATCTGGAAGAGAACAGAAGAGGATTTCTGCTCTCAGTGGGTATTTGTGAGGCCAGAACCCAACCCCGATGGGATTCTGCTGGGCAGAAATGGGGCAGAGTGTCTTTGAAATTCCTTCAGAATTAAAACCAGTTCATTTCAGTAGTTAGAAGAGAACAGAAGAGGATTTCTGCTCTCAGTTGGTGTTTGTGAGGCCAGAACCCAATCCTGATGGGATTCTCCTCACCAGGAATGGGCAGAGTGTCTTTGAAATCCTTCTCAAGAAAAACCAGCTCATGTCAGGATCTGGATGAGAACAGAAGAGGATTTCTTCCTCTCCTGGTGTATTTGTGAGGCCAGCACTCAATCCTGGTGGGATTCTCCTCTCCAGGGATGGGGCAGGCTCTGTGGCCTCCCTGAAATTCCCTCCCAATAAAAACCATCTCATTTCAGGAGCTGGAAGAGATGCCAATGCAGGAACCTCCACTTCACAGGCATTTAACAGCTCTCAAATGCCCTTTGTAGTCTTCAAGGGGAGAATCTCCTTAGGAAAAAGTTTGGTTTGATCCCAAATCTGTAGGATTGAGTATTTTAGCCCTCCCCAGCCTGGGGTCCAGTAATAATTAATGAACATCCTCCTGCTCTTCTACATATCAGCACTTCCAGAGCTGTTTCTGATGCTCAACCTGGGGAGGAAAAAAAGCATCTAAGAATCTATCAGAGCTTCCTAGAGCCGTAAAATGATTTGGTATATTCCACATTTGTATAGAGGCTGCTCAGGTTCAGGTTTAAATCCATTTGGATTAGAAGTGAATCCCATGGAAACCCTTGGATTCCACCTCAGGTCCCTGGAGAGACCAAGATCTCCATCCCAGCAGAGACTGGAGACCTGGCAGGACAGAATTCCTCCTCAGGAAGGAGCTCCAGAACCATCAGGGCTGTGCCACCAAGCTACAAGGAAAACAGGTAATTCCAAATTAAAATAATGCTGCCTTGGAGGGGATGCATTTCTGATCAGGGCTCAGCCCAAAGCCTGAAGGATGCCTAAATCTTACTAGGCAACAAGCAGGTCACTCAGACATGGAAACCTGGAAGAAACAAGGAATTCCTGAAGGAAACTCAGTAACAGAATAGCTGAAAAATGATTCCCTTGTTATCTGTACAAGATAGAGGAGTTGTGGCACGACTAGAGCAAGATTTTACCAGGTAGCACAGTAAATACAGCTCATCTAATTAGTACTGGACTAATTGCATTTAAAAAAACCTTGATACTTCTGGAAAAAACAGGATTTCAGTTCTGCCACTCAGACATGGAAACCTGGAAGGAGCAAGGAATTCCTGAAGGAAACTCAGTAACAGAATAGCTGAAAAATGGTTCCCTCATTATCTGTACAAGACAGAAGAGTGGTGGAATGACTAGAGCAAGATGTTACCAGGTAGCACAGTAAATACAGCTCATCTAATTAGTACTGGGCTAATTGCTTTAAAAAAACTTTGATCCTTCTGAAAAATATCAGATTTCAGTTCTGCCAGAGCTCCCATTCCTGCCAGCACATGGAGAATCCATCTCTGCTGTCGCAGACATCTTTTATGAAAAATCCTTTTTTTGGGATTTTTCCTCCTGAGAAGCTGGGAGGCCTCAGGAACAAAATGTAAACAATGGTTATCTGCTGCTGTGGAATGCAACAGGTGCATCTGGGATTGGTCTCATGTGGTTGTTTCTAATTAATGGCCAATCACAGCCCAGCTGGCTCGGACAGAGAGTTCGAGCCACAAGCCTTTGTTATCATTCTTTCTTTTTCTATTCTTAGCCAGCCTTCTGATGAAATCCTTTCTTCTATTCTTTAGTATAGTTTTAATGTAATTTATATCATAAAATAATAAATCAGCTTTCTGAAGCATGGAGTCAGCTCCTCGTCTCTTCCCTCACCCTGGGACCCCTGTGAGCGCCACCATCACTCTGCTGCCTTCCCTGCATGGGCTCTTTGGGTGTTCCTGCATTCCTGCTCCCCCAGGACTCTCCAGCCCGGACTGAGCTCCTGGCAGGGCTGGACTCTCTGGCTCAGGCAGGAGGAGCCCATGGAGAGGGTTCAGGGCAGGCTCACACAGCCCCCTCTCAGCTTAATGGATTCCTTTAGCACAACACAAATTGCCTTTTTTAATCCAGCCCTCAGAACCGCGCTCCAAGTGCCACTTGGAGCTGAATATTATAACTTGAATGCTCCAAAATAGAAGGAAATAAAAGCAAAAGAGATGTCATTCTTTCCTCTTTAATGCCAAGAGATACTGATGCTCTTTATTTATTGATGGAGCGCTCTCACTCCAGCCTAGCAATCTCAACATCCTCATGAATATTTCTGTGCACAGGGGAAGGAGATCCTTCTGCTTCTTGCCTTTCTGCTGGGACCATGAGAAAAAAAATTGGTTTTCCTTTGAGATGCTGGGCTATTGTCATTTGGCTGCCAGGAACAGGAGCAAACTCTGAGGCAGCACTCTTGCTTATTGCTCGTATCTGGTTGTCTCTCGGTTATCTTGGTTATCTGCTCCGGTTACTGGTTATCTTGTTGTGTTATCTTGGTATTGCCTGGCTATCTTGGTTATCTTGCTTATCTGCTCTGGTTATCGTGGTTATCTTGGTTATCTGCTCTGGTTATCTTGGTTGTCTTGCTTATCTGCTCTGGTTATCTTGGTTATCTGCTCTGGTTATCTTGGTTATCTTGGTTATCTGCTCTGGTTATCTTGGTTATCTTGGTTATCTGCTCTGGTTGTCTTGGTTATCTTGGTTATCTGCTCTGGTTGTCTTGGTTATCTGCTCTGGTTATCTTGGTTATCTTGGTTATCTGCTCTGTTTGTCTTGGTTATCTGCTCTGGTTATCTTGGTTGTCTGCTCTGGTTATCTTGGTTATCTTGGTTGTCTGCTCTGGTTATCTTGGTTATCTTGGTTATCTTGCTTATCTGCTCTGGTTATCTTGGTTATCTGCTCTGGTTATCTTGGTTATCTGCTCTGGTTATCTTGGTTATCTTGGTTGTCTGCTCTGCCCAAACTCCTTGTAATCCACAGAAATCCAGGCAACCAGTAGCCAGGAAGATCTTGGAGAAATATTCATTTAATAATTAATCATTCCCGGCACGGCAGGGGCTGTTCCAAACCCTTGAACCAGCAATGGTGACAGGAGGAGGAGAGGAACAGAACAGGAAATTCCTGAGGGTGATTTATCAGCCCCATGTGAAGGAAAAAAGGGGAATGGGATTGCCTCATGAATGGCACTGGATGGGTCAGTCCAGTTAAATTAAATATTAATTTAAATAATTATTGAATAATGATTCATTCCCAAGTCAAGGGAGGAAAAAGCAGCTCCTGCTGCCTGGCCTGAGCAGCTATCCAAATATTCCCAATATTCCAAATATTCCCATTGTTCCCTGTGGTATTTTATGGGTCTCTCATGGCAGGAAGGAAAGATGAATCTGACTCCATGTTCTCAGAAGGCTAATTTATTATTTTATGATATTATATCAAAGAATACTATACTAAACTATACTAAATAATACAGAAAGGATGCAGACAGAAGGCTAAAAAATAATAATGAAAAATTTGTGGCTCTCTCCTCAGAATCTGACACAGCTTGACAGTGATTTGTCATTAAGTAAAAGCAATTTACATGAAACCAATCAAACAGTGACCAGTTGGTAAACAATCTCCAAACACATTCCAAAGCAGCAAAACACAGGAGAAGCAAATGAGAGAATTATTGTTTTCATTTTTCTCTGCAGCTTCTCAGCTTCCCAGGAGAAGAAGTTCTGGCAAAGGGATTTTTCAGAAAATATGACAGCGACAATCCCCATTATTCCCACTCCTGCCTCTTCCACGCTGCCCCAATGCCCAAACAATTTGCTCAGAGAAGAACAGGGGAGCGTGAGGGAGGGGGTGAGACATTTCCTGCTGTGTTCCTGCCTTTTTATTCCACTGCTCCAGCTCTTTGAGGGCTGAATTTCACCCACTCCAAACACAGACAGGGAAACCTCTAAATTGTACTAAACTATACAAAAGAATAGAGAAAGGATGCAGAGAGAAGGCTAAAATATAATAATGAAAAATCTGTGACTCTCTCAGAGTTCCACACAGCTTTGCAGGGATTGGTCATTAAGTTAAAACAATTCACATGAAACCAATCAAACAATGACCAGTTGATAAACAATGTCCAAACACATTCCAAAGCAGCAAAACACAGGAGAAGCAAATGAGATAATTATTGTTTTAATTTTTCTCTGAGGCTTCTCAGCTTCCCAGGAGAAGAAGTTCTGGCAAAGGATTTTTCAGAAAATATGACAGCGACAATCCCCATTATTCCCACTCCTGCCCCAATGCCCAAACAATTTGCTCAGAGAAGAACAGGGGAGCGTGAGGGGGGAGGTGAGACATTTCCTGCTGTGTTCCTGCCTTTTTATTCCACTGCTCCAGCTCTTTGAGGGCTGAATTTCATCCACTCCAAACACAGACAGGGAAACCTCCACGAGCAGAGCTCGTTCAAGATTTCTCCTCTCCCGTGTCCTCTGGGTTTAAATGGCTCTGATTGGTGCACCTGGGGCTGTCAGGAGAGGTTCAGGGAATGAAATGCTAATTTATATAATTATTAGTTGTGGGATCTCAGGATCTGAGTCCTGAGATGCCGAGCCACCGAGACCACCCTTGGGGGGCCCGGGAGTCCTGGAATGTTCCAGAAGTGTCTGGTGGCTGGACTTTGACCCTACACGGGAGACGACACCTGTATGAGGGTTTCACCGGGGTGAATGGTGAAGGGATTGGTTAATTAGAGAGTGAGACACAGGGTTTAGGATTTCTGTACAGGGGGGTTTAGAGAAGTAAGATGGAGGAATTGGGGCGTGTCCTGTCCTTCTTCTTCTTCTTCTTCTCCTCCATCTTCTGTGGTGATGGTGGCACTTTTGGATTGGTCATTACTGAAAGTGCACCGAGTAATAAGAATAAATGGTATTGGGGAAAAATGATAAATATTGTACACGTAACAATGGGTATAAAGATAGGTGGCTTTACGGAGGGCGGACACAGTGTGCTCATGGCTGGCTGCTGAGCAGAGCTCTGTCAGGCTGAAAGAACATCTTTTAGATAAACAATTAATAAACATAAAAACCGAAAGAAGAACTGAAGCCTCTTCTCGTCCTTCGATACGCGGGCTGCCCCAAGGCCACTCCGGGCCTTTCCAGGCCCTTCAAACAGCTGAGAAAAACCCGACAATTAGTGAGCGGGAAAGTTCCCAGGTGTCCTTCAGTCAGTGTCACCAGGGCAGTGACCATGCCGGAGTCCTGATGGGAGCTGAGGGAGCAGCTCTGGGAGCCCTCACTGCTGGCACTTCACATTAAATTAGTAATACCCGTTAAATGGTGATCTTAGCTGGCATTATTTAAACATAACCTCGCAGGACATTGGCCTGGAGCAGCTGCAGCACGGAGCTGGGGGATGATGCAGCTCAGCTATGCATGAGTGTGCAGCAGCTCCTCCGCACGTGGGGCTGGGGCAGGAGCTCCAGCAGCTTCCCAAGGAAAAGTGAAAATCAGGATTTTGTAATGGATAAAGTCATTTTTTAATGGATTTGGAGTTTTATTTGCATTTGGAGTTTTATTTGCATTACCCCCAGACGAAGGAAGGAATGATGAATCTGACTCCATGTTCTCAGAAGGCTAATTTATTATTATATTATATTATATTATATTATATTATATTATATTATATTAAGAATACTAAACTATACTAAAGGATACAGAAAGGATACAGACAGAAGGCTGAAAAGATAATAATGAAAACCCGAGACTCTGGAAAGGGTCCTGACACAGCTGGGCTGTAATTGGCCAAAGAGTGAAAACAATTGACATGAAACCAATGGAACAATCACCTGTGGATAAACAATCTCCAAACACATCCCAGCTATGCAGGAGTGTGCACCACTGCTGTGGCCAGGCCCTGCAGGAGCTCCAGCAGCTTCTCAAGCATATGGACACCCAAACTCATTAAACCAGGCTGAAAATCAGGATTTTGTAATGAATAAAGTATTTTTTTGACATATTTGATATTGTATTTACATTGCCCCCAGACAGAGGAAGGAATGATGAATCTGACTCCATGTTCTCAGAAGGCTAATTTATTATTTTATGATGTTATATTAAGAATACTAAACTATACTAAAGAATACAGAAAGAATACTTACAGAATGTTAAGAAGATAATAATGAAAACTTGTGAATCTTTCCAGAGTCCTGATGCAGCTTGGCTGTGATTGGCCAAAGAGTGAAAACAATTCACATGAAACCAATGAAACAATCTCCTGTTGGATAAAGAATGTCCAAACACATCCCGGCTATGCCTGAGTGTGCAGCAGCTCCTCTGCACGCGGGGCTGGGGCAGGAGCTCCAGCAGCTTCTCAAGCATATGGACACCTAAACTCATTAAAACCAGGCTGAAAATGAGGATTTTGTAATTGATAAAGTCATTTTTAACAGATTTGATATTGTGTTTACATTGCCCCCAGACGAAGGAAGGAATGATGAATCTGACTCCATGTTCTCAGAAGGCTAATTTATTATTTTATTATATTATATTATATTAAGAATACTAAACTATACTAAAGGATACAGAAAGGATACAGACAGAAGGCTGAAAAGATAATAATGAAAACCTGAGACCCTGGAAAGAGTCCTGACACAGCTTGGCTGTAATTGGCCAAAGAGTGAAAACAATTGACATGAAACCAATGGAACAATCACCTGTGGATAAAGAATGTCCAAACACATCCCGGCTATGCCTGAGTGTGCACCACTGCTGTGGCCAGGCCCTGCAGGAGCTCCAGCAGCTTCTCAAGCATATGGACACCCAAACTCATTAAACCAGGCTGAAAATCAGGATTTTGTAATGAATGAAGTAATTTTTAACAGATTTGATATTGTATTTACATTGCCCCCAGACAAAGGAAGGAATGATGAATCTGACTCCATGTTCTCAGAAGGCTAATTTATTATTTTATTATGTTATATTAAGAATACTAAACTATACTAAAGAATACAGAAAGAATACTTACAGAATGTTAAGAAGATAATCATGAAAACTTGTGAATCTTTCCAGAGTCCTGATGCAGCTTGGCTGTGATTGGCCAAAGAGTGAAAACAATTGACATGAAACCAATGAAACAATCTCCTGTTGGGTAAAGAATGTCCAAACACATCCCGGCTATGCCTGAGTGTGCAGCAGCTCCTCTGCACGCGGGGCTGGGGCAGGAGCTCCAGCAGCTTCTCAAGCATATGGACACCTAAACTCATTAAAACCAGGCTGAAAATGAGGATTTTGTAATTGATAAAGTCATTTTTAACAGATTTGATATTGTGTTTACATTGCCCCCAGACGAAGGAAGGAATGATGAATCTGACTCCATGTTTTCAGAAGGCTAATTTATTATTTTGTGATACTATATTATATTAAAGAATGCTATACTACATTGAAGAATACAGAAAGAATACTTACAGACTATATTATATTAAAGATATACTAATCTATACTAGAGGATACAGAAAGGAGACTTATAGAATGTTAAAAGGATAATAATGAAAACTCGTGACTCTTTCCAGAATCCTGACTCAACTTGTCACTGATTGACCAAAGAGTCAAAACAATTCACACTAGAAACCAATAAACCAATCTCCAAACACATTCACATGAACACAACACAGGAGAAGCAAATGAGATAAAAATTGTTTTCCTTTTTCTCTGAGGCTTCTCAGCTTCCCAGGAGAAAAATCCTGGGTGAAGGGATTTTTTCTGAAAATGTAAATGTGGCAATTTGAGGCTTTCCATTTGAAGGCACCTTCCTTAAATATCAAGAATCTGAGATTAGGCACTCAAAAATCTCAGGTATTTTAGGGAATCTTAAAATAAATAGAAGGAATATGGAAGGAAATAGAAGGAAAATGGAAGGAAATAGAAGGAAACTGGAAGGAAATAGAAGGAATGGAGAAGGAAATAGAAGGAATATGGAAAAAATAGAAGGAATAAAAAAAATAGAAGGACTATAGAAGGAAATAGAAGGAATATGGAAGGAAATAAAAGGAATATGGAAGGAAATGGAAGGAAATAGAAGGAATATAGAAGGAAATAGAAGGAATATGGAATGAAATAAAAGGAATATGGAAGGAAATGGAAGGAATAGGGAAAGAAACAGTGAGTGCTGAACCTCACTGAAGGGATATTTTCCTGCTGATACCAAATGACTAATTGTGCTTTTATAATCAATTATTGAAGCCTGGATGAGAGAGGAGAGCTCCTTCAACAGCCACTGCTTTACAAATCAGGCTCTGGCTGCCACAAAACACAAATCAGCCTTTCCTCCAGTGGCTGGTTGTGAAAAGAAATCTGTGTGAAGGGTTTTATTTCTCCCCTAGCATTTTTTTTTGTTTTTTTTTTTTTTTTTGTTTGTGTCATTGGTGATTTTTTCCCTGTGTGTTCTTGGTGTTTTATTTGAGTTGCAGCCCCAAAAATGGAACAGAAATGGGTTTTTGCTCAAGGGATTCAAAGTGATGAATGAATTTTGTTCTTTTAGTGATTTTATCAAGAGGCTGCTCAGATCATTTAAACTGAGTGAGGGAACATAGAAGGAAATAGAAGGAAATCTTGAAATATGGGGAAATAGGAGGGAATCTTGGACAAGGGACCAAAAGGAATCAGCACCGGTGGGGAGTCAGCAGAAATAGAGGGAGTTTTGGGGAAAAAATGCAGGTTTTTGATAAGTTTTGGGTGATGGGGACATTAAAACACCACTGAGAAGAGAATTATTAGCTCTGCAGCACTGGGGGACAGCTCAGGCTCAAGGAGGTGTTTCCTTGGAGGAGGAAGAGCAAACTGAAAGGAATAAATTGTCAGGGGGGCAAAAAAAAACTTTTTTAAAATAAAGTTTAAAAATTTTAAGCCTTATTTAAAAATGAAGTTTTGTTTGGGGGAGGTGCCAGCACTCCTCTGCCTCTCCCCGGGGAGGAATTGATCCCATTAAATCCATCAGGGAATTCACAGCAGAGCCAGGGACATCTTCTGTCACACCCCTAATGCACAGAGACAGGCTCAGTGCTGCCTGGCCTGCAGAAAAAACGAATTTTTCTCCATTGATTCGTGTCCTGCTCTGAGAATCAAGGGGGGTTTAGGTGCATTCGTTAAGGAAATCAGGTTTGGTCAAGCGTGTGGGGGAAAGTTCTGGAGGAACCTTGGGATTGGGTTATGTGGGAACTGTGACATCCACCTAATCTAGATTGGATTTGGATAATCAGTCTAGATTAGATAAAAATGCTGTTTAAAATGTTGTGATACAGAGAGAAAATCTGTTCTGGGGAGGAGGAGCCAAAATGCTGCTCCTGTGTCCATCTGAGGCTGGGAGGGGCAAACAGAACTTGGATGAAACTGGGTGCAAAAAGATGATTTTTGTTCCTTTTATTCTCTCTGGATCTTTTCAGATTTTGGTTCCAGGATTCAAAGATGTAGGTTTTGATCTTTGTTGTCTTGCCATAAATACCTGCAGAGCTCTGCCATCAACACCAAATTCCTTCAGAGCTTCCAAGAGTTGTGGCCCTCACTGAGGGCTTCATAAATATTTCTGTATTTCATAAAAAATACAATATCCTGAACTGAAGGTGACCAAAAGAATCCCTGAGCCCAGCTCCTGGCTTTGCACAGGGTTTGCTTGTAAAATCAGCATTTTATCCCTGATTTTATTTTTTTTGGGAAAGTACAGGGAAATGGTGTGTGGGTGGAGTAACACAGGGAAAGGAGAGAAAGCTGGGAAAAGCAGAGTGTGATGTCCCAAACCACAGGCTGGCAGCCTTGCCCATGCTTTGCTGCCTTCCTCCAGGCTTTACAAACACTTCCATAACTGTGCTGAGGGGAGGAATTTCTGCTCTGCCCTCCAAGGCACCGAGGTGGGTGAATCCGCTTTATTTCCCTTCTGCTGTGCGGGCTGGCTGTTTCTCTATGGGGTACCTGAGGTAATTTTGAAAATTTGCTCCCCTGCACGAGGGTGAAGCTGAAGCTGGGCTCTAAAGGTGTCTCTGTGTGCCTTAAAGCGCCCTTTGGGAGGGAGTTCAAGCTCACACCCCGTAGCCACCAATTTCTGCTTGATTGAGCTTTGCCCTCATCGGTGAAGCGCGGCTACGACGTGAAATTAAATCAGTTTTTAGGGGATTTCTTTCCCTCCTAAAAACACAAAAAGAAAGCCACGCAGCAGGCAGAGAGAGGGTTCAGCAAGCCTGAAATCTCCAATTTCCAGTGCAGAAAAGAGCCCAAAGCTAATGAATCCATGGGAGTGTGTTTGTCCTCCTGAGGAGCTTTTTCCAAGAGTCTCCCTCCAACCCCTGAGTGTCGAATCTGATTTTTTTTTTCCATGCTGGATTTTTTCCCCCTTTTTTTTTTTTTTTTTTTTTTTTTGCTGCCTCCAAACTTAACTGTTTTGCCACTGGAGAAACCCTCTTGTTTTCTCTGTTAAATATCCGTGTTCTTGCTGGAAATCTACCTCACCCACATGACTGGTCCTCACTATTAATCCCAGCTGATGGCAGGGAGGGGCTCCAGTGGGAGGCAGCCATGTGGTGAACATTGAGCTCAGTGTTTCCCCCCTGCTTCTCTCCTCTCCACACAGGCAAAATTGTTCTGTGCTGCCGTGGATGTGAAGAACTCTCCGTGCTGCTTCTCCCCCAGAAACTCCCAGGGCCTTGAATTTGCAGCCCTCAAAAAAAAAACCAAAAAACAAATAAAAATAAATCCATCAGGATCTGGATGGAAGATGGAGCAGGGGGTGGATAGCAGGAGGGAAGAAAGAGTGAAGTTGGTGATTTTTCTGGCACATGGATGCAATTACACTCGGTGCATTCCAGAGGCGTTCCTGTGAACGCTCCGCAGGTCTGCCTGCCGTCCTTGGGAGAGAGGAAGAAAAAGGGAGGACAAGTCCCTCGTGCTGCGAGACGGAATGTCTGCATTTCCAATCCTCTTCTTAGGTAGGCTGGCTTTTTTTTTGGTGTTGTTCGCTTTTTATTTAATCAAACTTCCACCGGTCTGCTCCGTGTGTGTCTGAAATTCGTCGCTGGCGAGTTGGAGAAAAGGGGTTTGTAAGGAGGAAACTTTTGTGCAAAACTGTAATTTTCAGTGGTGTTGGAGTTCTTATCCTTTTCTGGTCACTTTATGAGCAGGTTGACAGCCAGAGATCTCTGATTAATCCAGATTAATTTTAAAAAGTGCTGCTCAAAGAGACTCATTTGTGTTTGTTGTTTGAAGAGAGCAGCGCTTTTCAGGGATAAAGGAGAGAAAGGCTTGCAGCTCTTGGGCAAAACAAGGTTGAATAAAATGTCTTTGTTTCAGGCAGAGTGTCAAATTTGTGTAACTGTGTGGAATTGCTGGGCGCTGAGCGTTCAGATGTTGAAAAGAAAAAGGAGTTATTGTCTGCAAGGGGCGGCTGAGATTAGAAACAGATGTGCTGGAGTGCAGCAGGGGGAGAAAGGGATGAGGGAAGGGGGAAGGAGGGAGAGAAAAAGGGGGAGAGAAAAGCGAGAGAGGCTGATTTGGTGAGGAGGAGAGAGTGGAAAAAGAGGAAGGAGGAAAAGGAGAGTGAAGGGAAGCTGGAGGGAAGAGAGTTGGCAGCCCTGAGGGCTCCTGTGCCTCCCTCCTGCTCACCCCGCGCTGCTGACAGTGCCAGCCCTGCCTGGGCAATGCCTGGGCAGTGCCAGCCCCTTCCAGGAGCCGTGGGCGCTGGCACCTGGCACAGGTGTGACAGCGGGGCTGGCTCTGCCTCCCTGGGAGGGGCTGAGGGCAGAAATGGCATTTTTGAACGGCTCTAAAGGATTGTGGCGGGGAAAACCCAGTTTAGGGCTCCCAGGTGTGGGATGTGGACTGGGGAGGGAGGTTTGGTGGTCAAATTCAACATTTGTGCAGCTGCTGATAAATGGGGAAGTGGCTTTGGACCTGGGGATTGGGAAGGTTTTTCTCTGTGGGGCTCTGGGGTTTGTAGGGCTCCAAGGTTTCCTCTGTGGGGCTCTGAGGTTTGTCCTCTGTGGGGCTCTGGGGTTTTTCCTCTGTGGGGCTCTGAGGTTTTTCCTTGTAGGGCTTTAAGGTTTTCTTTGTGGGGATCTGAGCTTTTTCCCTGTAGGGTTCTGGGGTTTTCCTCTGTGGGGCTCTGAGATTTTTTTCCCTGAGGTTTTTCCTTGTAGGGCTTTAAGGTTTTCTCTGTGGGGCTCTGAGGTTTGTCCTCTGTGGGGCTCTGGGGTTTTTCCTCTGTGGGGCTCTGGGGTTTTTCCTCTGTGGGGTTCCAAGATTTTCTCTGTAGGGCTTTAAGGTTTTCTCTGTGGGGCTCCAAGGTTTTCTCTGTGGGACTCTGAGATTTTTTTCCCAGAGGTTTTTCCTTGTAGGGCTTTAAGGTTTTCTCTGTAGGGCTCTGGGGTTTTCCACTGTGGGGCTCTGGGGTTTTTCCCTGTAGGTCTTTAAGGTTTTTCCTCTGTGGGTCTCTGAGGTTTTTCCTTGTAGGGCTCCAAGGTTTTCTCTGTGGGGCTCTGAGGTTTTTCCTCTGTGGGGTTCCAAGATTTTCTCTGTAGGGCTTTAAGGTTTTCTCTGTGGGGCTCCAAGGTTTTCTCTGTGGGACTCTGAGATTTTTTTCCCCTGAGGTTTTTCCTTGTAGGGCTTTAAGGTTTTCTCTGTAGGGCTCTGGGGTTTTCCACTGTGGGGCTCTGGGGTTTTTCCCTGTAGGTCTTTAAGGTTTTCTCTGTGGGGCTCTGAGATTTTTTTCCCAGAGGTTTTTCCTTGTAGGGCTTTAAGGTTTTTCCCTGTGGGTCTCTGAGGTTTTTCCTTGTAGGGCTCCAAGGTTTTCTCTGTGGGGCTCTGAGGTTTTTCCTCTGTGGGGTTCCAAGATTTTCTCTGTAGGGCTTTAAGGTTTTCTCTGTGGGGCTCTGGGGTTTTTCCCTGTAGGTCTTTAAGGTTTTTCCTTGTAGGGCTTTAAGGTTTTTCCTTGTGGGTCTCTGAGGTTTTTCCTTGTAGGGCTCCAAGGTTTTCTCTGTAGGGCTCCGAGGTTTTCTCTGTGGGAATTTAAGGTTTTCTCTGTTTTCTCTGTGCTGATGGATGTGGGCACTGCAGGCAGCACTTTGTGCCCGGCACATCTGCCCGTTTGTGCCTCTCTGTGGTGGGCAGTGCTTGGGAGAGTGCTCAGCCCTTCAGGAAGTGGCTCTGTGGAAATTTGGGATACAGAATTGTGGGTTGCTCACCTCGCTGGTGGAGACAATGGGGATTTCAATCTGTGATCCCATTCAGCTGCTGAATGTTCCCATTTGTGGAAGGTTTGGAGAGAAAAGAACAAACTGCTGCTGCAGAAAAGGTGGGTTTGTCTGTGATATAACAGCAACTCACCTTTGCTGCTTTTATCTATAAAACACCAGTGGCTTTATCAATTTTCTTGGTTTACAGGGCAGCTGTTTGCTGGGGAAGGCAGAAAGCCTTGCTGGGATGGAGAATTTAAATTTTCAATGTTTTCACAGTGATAGGAACACAGGAATGACCAACAAAATACACTTTGCCCTCACCTGCAGCCAGCTTTCTCAGCCTCTCCTCTCCAGGCACTGCTCAGGGGAGAATTGTCCTCAAAACTCAGAGCAAAACCTGGAATTTTTGTTTCCTGGCCCTGCAGTGGGCACTGAACTTCACCTGAGCTTTACCTGCCCTTTACCTGCTCCTTCTGCTCCTTGTCCAGCTTCGTTCACCAATATTAGGAGCAAGTCCAGGGAAAAGGAAGGAAATGTTGTGGTTCCCTGTTCCTGGATCCTCTTGAACACAGGGAGGCCGGGGAGTCTGATTCTGCCCAAAGCCTGGATTTTCTGCAGTAAAAATCTACAAAACTGCCAGGGATGTCTTGCTCTTTGGGTTTTTGGGTTTTTTGGGTTTTTTTCTGATAAAGTGAAGACTAATGTGGAAAAACCCAGGTTTTAGAGAAGCCTGGAGAGGAAGGTTTGTGTTTTCATCATTAAACATCCCAAAAACGTGGCTAATGTACACAAGTCTTGCCTTTTCCACTGTTTACCTCTCTGGGGCACACGAGCAGCTGCGTGAGGAGACAGGAAACAGGGGCCAAGCTGCTTGAAGGAGACTTTATTAAAACAGGACAAGATGAAAGGCTTGGCTGAGTGTGGACAAGAGCTCACTTTGCCAGGGAGTGTGAGGAGGGGAAGGTGGGCCTGTGGGTTCTGTGTGATTGTGACCGGCTGGGCAGTGAGAATCAGGTGCCACAAACTCCCTTTGTGCCACTGCACCCTCGAAAAGCAGAATTTTCAAGTGGTTCTTCACTTCAGAGTGGAAAAAGTTCGTGATAGGATGTTGCATTTTTCACCCAATAAAGAAGTAGCCGGTTCTTTCATTGAAATGTGTTCCTGAAGTGGTTTAAATTTTATGGGGTGGGAAATCTCTGCCTTTCCCCCACTCCAAGTCAATCATGAGTGTGAGCGTGTTCACAGGGATCTCAGGTTGAGGGAAGAGACGAGGATCTGACTCCATGTTTCAGAAGGTTTGATTTATTATTTTATGATATATATTATTAAAACTATGCTAAAAGAATAGAAGAAAGGATTTCATCAGAAGGCTGGCTAAGAATAGAAAAAGAAAGAATGATAACAAAGGTTTGTGGCTCGGACTCTCTGTCTGAGCCAGCTGACTGTGATTGGCCATTAATTAGAAACAACCACATGAGACCAATCCCAGATGCACCTGTTGCATTCCACAGCAGCAGATAACCATTGTTTACATTTTGTTCCTGAGGCCTCCCAGCTTCTCAGGAGGAAAAATCCTAAAGAAAGGATTTTCCACAAAACACGTCTGTGACACATGAATGTTTTTAATGATTGACAATGAAGGAAACAATGAAGGAAAAAGATGATTTTCTTGTGATCAGAACGGCTTGGAGGGGTGATTATTTGTATGCCTGGCTCTGTCATTGGTTCCCTGTGCTCTGTCGCTGGTCTCTTGTGCTTTACTGGTTCCATGTGTTCTGTCACAGGTTCCATGTGCTTTTCCTGCCTTTTCCTTGGCTGTGAGTGCTCTGCCCTGCAGGAGCTGTGCCAGCCCCTGCCCCTCACCCACCTCTGCCATCCTGCTGTGGGCACTGACCCTTCCACACCTCACCAGTGACAGGAACAGTGGATTTGTCTTTCCAAACAAGCTGTGGGAGATAAAAGAAACAATGGGAAGGATTCCACTGAGTGATGAATGGAAAAAGAGATTTGCTTTTACAAATAAACTTTAGGTTTGCTGATAAATGAAATTAGACATTGAGAGATGAAAGAAACAATGGGGAAAGCCCTAAATTCCATAAGAATTAAAAATTAAAAGGGAGGGTTGTACATTAGAGGGGAATCTCTGGTATCAGGTGTTCTGGGGAGTCTGAACCTCTCAAGTGCCTCAGAAATGGGGAAAGAGAGAAGGGAAATGTGGCTGGAAATTGGGATTAAAAGGAGGCTGCATCCTCCAAAAATCGGAGAGACCCCAGGGGATGCCCCATGGCCTCTGCCTTGATTGGAATAAAGTTCCAGGACTGCTCTGTCTCCTGTTTGGACACCAACCTCTGGTGTTTGTGGGTGAATTTTCCTGACACCAGTGACTCTGTGGGAGCCCTGTGGGAGCTGGGGGTCACTCTGGGGTGCTGCTGAGGGTGAGGGTCCCTGCAGAGCCGCTCAGCCCTGCCCTGCACACTCTGAGCTCAGGGATCTCTTTCAGCGCCATCCCAGGGCTCTGACCCCGCCGTGCTGAGCCCCAGCTCCTCCTGTCTCACTGCTCAGCCAAAAAGGTTCTGGAGCAGCTCCTGGCAGGGCCTGCTGGCGTGAGGAATTGCCTCTGACAGCCGGCATTTGCCCAGGTATCCACGGCTGGTAGCTGGGAAATGCGAGCTGATGCAGAGCTGGGGCTGCCCGGGGCTGTGCTCTGCTGGGAACGGCTCCAGTTCCTGCTGGGAGAGCAGAGCAAACAGCAACTCATGGCCTTGGCATCCTGCTCCCCAAACCCTCCTAATCCTGCTGGGAGAGAACAGCCAACCCTGGCCTTGGCATCCTGCTCCCCATACCTTCCTGTTCCCCAAACCTTCCCATTCCTGTTCCCCAAACCTTCCCGTTCCTGCTCCCCAAACCTTCCCCTTCCTGCTCCCATACCTTCCTGTTCCCAAACCTGCCCGTTCCTGTCCCCAAACCTTCCGCTTCCTGTTCCCCAAACCTTCCCATTCTTGCCCCCCAAACCTTCCCGTTCCTGCTCCCCAAACCTTCCCGTTCCTGCTCCCCAAACCTTCCCGTTCCTGTTCCCCAAACCTTCCCATTCCTGCCCCCAAACCTTCCCGTTCCTGCTCCCCAAACCTTCCTGTTCCTGCTCCCCAAACCTTCCCGTTCCTGCTCCCCAAACCTTCCCGTTCCTGCTCCCCAAACCCTCCCGTTCCTGCCCCCCAACTTCCTGCTCCTGCTCCCCAAACCTTCCCTTCCTGTTCCCAACCTTCCCATTCTTGCCCCCAAACCTTCCCGTTCCTGTTCCCCAAACCTTCCCGTTCCTGCTCCCCAAACCTTCCCGTTCCTGCTCCCCAAACCTTCCCCTTCCTGTTCCCCAAACCTTCCCCTTCCTGTTCCCCAAACCTTCCTGTTCCTGCTCCCCAAACCCTCCTGATCCTGCTGTGAAATAACAGCCAACCCTGGCCTTGGCATTCTGCTCCCCATACCTCCTGTTCCCAAACCTTCCCGTTCCTGCCCCCCAAACCTTCCCGTTCTTGCCCCCCAAACCTTCCCGTTCCTGTTCCCCAAACCTTCCCGTTCCTGTTCCCCAAACCTTCCCGTTCCTGCTCCCCAAACCTTCCCGTTCCTGCTCCCCAAACCCGTTTGTTCCTGCTGTGAGAGCACAGCAAACATGTGAGGTGTCCTGGCCTTGGAATCCTTCCCAAACCGCCCTGTTCCTCCTCCCCAAAGCCTCCCATTCCTGCAGTGAGAGCACAGCAAACAGCAACCCGTGCCCTTGGCATCCTGCTCCCCAAACCCCCCTGTTCCTGCTGGGAGAGCACAGAGTGCCCTGGCCTTGGCATCCTGCTCCCCAACCCCTGGCCTGGGCATCCTGCTCCCCCAAACCACCCTGTCCCTGCTCCATAAACTCCCCTGTTCCTGCTGGGAGAGCACAGTGTGCCCTGCCCTTGGCATCCTTCCTCCCAAATCTTCCCATTCCTGCTCCCCAAACCCTCCTGTCCCTGCTGTGAGAGCACAGCAAACATGTGGGGTGCTGGTCTTGGAATCCTCCTTCCCAAACTCTCCTGTTCCTGCTCTGAGAGCACAGAGTGCCCTGCCCTTGGCATCCTGATCCCCAAACTGAGAGTGCACAGCCAATCTGTGGGATGCCCTGACCTTGGCATCCTCCTCCCCAGTCCCTGGCCTGGACATCCTGCTGCCCAAACCGTGAGAGCACAGCCAACCCTTTCCTTGGCATCCTGTCCCCCAAACCTTTTTCCTGCTCCCCAAACCCCCCTGTTCCTGCTGGGAGAGCTCAGCAAACAGCAACCCCTGACCTTGGCATCCTCCTCCCCAAACTGTGAGGGCACAGCCAACCTGTGGGGTGCTGGCCTTGGAATCCTCCTCCCCAAACTTCCTGTTCTGCTCCTCAAACCTCCTGATCTGCCCCAAACCCCTCTGTTCCTGCCCCCCAAACCTTCCCGTTCCTGCCCCAAACCCTCTGTTCCTGCCCCCAACCTTCCGTTCCTGCCCCCAACCCCTCTGTTCCTGCCCCCAAACCTTCCGTTCCTGCCCCCAAACCTTCCCGTTCCTGCCCCCAAACCCTCTGTTCCTGCCCCCAAACCTTCGTTCCTGCCCCCAAACCCTCTGTTCCTGCCCCCAAACCTTCCCGTTCCTGCCCCAAACTTCTGTTCCTGCCCCTAAACCTCCTGTTCCTGCCCCCAAACCCTCCGTTCTGCACTGAGAGCACAGCAAACGTGGGATGCCCTGACCTTGGCATCCTCCTCCCCAATCCCTGGCCTGGACATCCTGCTGCCCAAACCGTGAGAGCACAGCAAACCCTGACCTTGGCATCCTGGTCCCCAAAACCCTCTTTTTCCTGCTCCCCAAACCCCCCTGTTCCTGCTGGGAGACCACAGCCAACAGCAACCCCTGGCCATGGCACCCTCCTTCCCAGCCCCTGGCATCCTGCTCCCCAAACCCTCCTGTTCCTGCGGGGAGAGCACAGTGTGCCCTGCCCTTGACATCCTTCCTCCCAAACCCTCCCGTTCCCGCTCCCCAAACCCTCCTGTTCCTGCTCTGAGAGCACAGTGTGCCCTGGCCTTGGCATCCTGCTCCCCAAACTGTGAGGGCACAGCCAACTTGTGGGGTGCTGGCCTTGGAATCCTCCTCCCCAAACCCTCCTGATCCTGCTCTAAGCACGCAAACCTGTGGTCTGACTTGGATTGCTACAAAGCCCTGCCCGAAACATCCTGTTCCCCGGAGAGCATAACCACCTGTGGTCTGCCCCTGCAAACCTGCCCCCAAACCCCATCCTGCTGGTGGCTCGCACACAAACCCTGCCTTGGATCCTGCCCCCACAAACACCACCTGTGGTCGGGCCTGAATCCTGTCCCAAACCCTCCTGATCCTGTCCCCAAACCCCTCTGTTTCCTGCCCTCAAACCCTGCTGTTCCTGCCGCCGCAAACCCTCCTGATCTGCCCCCCAAACCTCCTGTTCCTGCCCCCAAACCTTCCTGTTCCTGCCCCCAAACCCTCCTATTCCTGCCCCCCAAACCTTCCTGTTCTGCCCCCAAACCCTCCTTTCCTGCCCCCCAAACCCTCCGTTCCTGCCCCCCAAACCCTCCTGTTCCTGCTCCCCAAACCTTCCCATTCCTGCCCCCCAAACCCCTCTGTTCCTGCCCCCCAAACCTTCCTGTTCCTGCCCCCCAAACCTTCCGTTCTGCCCCCCAAACCTCCTGTTCCTGCTCCTCAAACCTTCCTGTTCCTGCTCCTCAAACCCTCTGTTCCTGCCCCCAAACCTTCCTTCTGCCCCCAAACCTCCTGTTCCTGCCCCCAAACCTCCTGATCTGCCCCCCAAACCCTTCCTGTTCTGCCCCCAAACCTTCCTGTTCCTTCCCCCCAACCCTCTGTTCCTGCCCCCAAACCTCTGTTCCTGCCCCAAACCCTCCTGTCCTGCCCCCAACCCTTCTGTTCCTGCCCCCAAACCTTCCCGTTCCTGCCCCCAAACCTCCTTCCTGCCCCCCAAACCTCTGTTCCTGCCCCCAAACCTTCCTGTTCCTGCCCCCCAAACCCTCCTGTTCCTGCCCCCCAAACCCTCCTGTTCCTGCCCCCCAAACCTTCCTGTTCCTGCCCCCAAACCTTCCTGATCCTGCTCCCCAAACCCTCCTGATCCTGCTCCCCAAACCCTCCTGTTCCTGCCCCCCAAACCCTCCTGTTCCTGCCCCCAAACCTTCCTTTCCTGCCCCCAAACCTTCCGTTCCTGCCCCCCAAACCTCTGTTCCTTCCCCCAAACCTTCCTGTTCCTGCCCCAAACCCTCCTGTTCCTGCTCCCCAAACCCCCTGTTCCTGCCCCCAAACCTTCCCATTCCTGCCCCCCAACCCTCTGTTCCTGCCCCCAAACCTTCCTGTTCCTGCCCCCAAACCCTCCTGTTCCTGCCCCCAAACCTTTCCTGATTCTGCCCCCCAAACCCCCCTGTTCCTGCCCCCCAAACCTTCCTGTTCCTGCCCCCCAACCCCTGTTCCTGCCCCCCAAACCTCCTGTTCCTGCCCCCCAACCCCCTCTGTTCCTGCCCCCCAAACCTTCCTGTTCCTGCCCCCCAAACCCTCCTGATCCTGCCCCCCAACTTCCCTCCTGTTTCCTAGCCCCCCAAACCCTCCTGTTCCTGCCCCCCAAACCCTCCCGTTCCTGCCCCCCAAACCCTCCTGTTCCTGCCCCCCAAACCCTCCTGTTCCTGCCCCCAAACCCTCTGTTCCTGTCCCCCAAACCTCTTCCCCAATCCTGTCCCCCCAAACCTCCTGTTCCTGCCCCCAAACCCTCCTGTTCCTGCCCCCAAACTCCCGTTCCTGCCCCCAAACCCTCTGTTCCTGCCCCCAAACCCCTCTGTTCCTGCCCCCCAAACCTTCCTGTTCCTGCCCCCCAAAACCTCCTTTCCTGTACACAGCAAAGCAAAACCCCTGGGTCAGTTGGTTTTTCAAGAAGTGCCCCTCTCTCAGTGAGAATTCGAAATTTCCTGGGTGCTGCTGCCTAGGAGTGGTGGAAACCAAAGGAGACAGAATCCAGGGTGCTTAAAACAAAGCCTATGAACCTTTATTTCCCAAAAAATCAACGGAGAGCTTGCAGGTTCCTTAAAACAAACTTTATGGATTTTTATTTCCCAAAAAACCCAAAGAGAGAGGTTTCAGGTTCCTTAAAACAAAGCTTATGGATCTTTATTCCTGCTGGTTTTCCAGAAGTGGTGAAAAACAAAAGGAGAGTTTTTAGGTTCCTTAAAACAAAGCTTGTGGACCTTAATTGCTGTTAATTTAAAATTTAAATAATAAAAATCCAAAGGAGTGTTTTCAGGTTGCTTAAAACAAAGTTTGTGGACCTTTATTTCCCAAAAAACAAAGGAGACAGATTTCAGGGGGCTTAAAACAAACTGTGTGGATTTTTATTTCCTAAAAACCAAAGGAGAGTTTTCAGGTTCCTTAAAACAAAGCCTATGAATCTTTATTTCCCAAAAAACCAAAGGAGCATTTGCGGGTTCCTTAAAACAAAGTTTATGAACCTTTATTTCCCAAAAACCAAAGGAGACAGATTTCAGATTCCTTAAAAGAAACCTTATGGATTTGTATTTCCCAAAAACCAAAGGAGAATTTTCAGGTTGCTTAAAACAAACTTTGTGGTTCTCTATTCCTGCTGATTTCCCAGGAGTAAAAACCAAAGGAGAAAGTTTTTAGGTTGTTTAAAACAAAGCTTGTGGACTTTTATTCCTGCTGATTTCCCAGAAGTAGCAGGAAGCAAAGGAGATTGTATTCTTTTCAAAACCAAAGTTTAGGGGCCTCTATTTCTGCTGATTTCCCAGGTATTTCCAGAATTTCTCAGTGACAACTGGAAAATAGCAAATATATTATATATTTTTTGTTTTCTTTGCCCTTTCTCTTGCCTTTAACTGTTCCATGGCGTTGCAGGTTGGTGGTACAAGAGCTTTGCCTCACTTTTTTCTAACATTTAAGCACAAAGCTTGGCTCAGAATTGGTGTAAAAAAACAAAAAAAAGGGAAAAAAAAGCTGGGAAAAGGAGTTCTGTGTGTGATTTTGTGTCTTGATTTCACCTCCCCTTTGGCTCCTGAAGGAATGCAGGGAATTTGGTGCTGTATTTAACTTTTTAAAAAAGGGTTTAAAGCCCAGTGCAGCTTCGTGGAATTGATCATAATTCTCTCAGAGCAGGCAACAAAACACCAACTGTGAGATGTTCAGACTGTTAGAGGAATGAAATTTGGGTTTAATTCCAAGTTTTTATGAGAGCACAGCTCTGGGAATACCTGAGGAAAGGGAATAAAGGAGAGGGAATTAAAATGAGCCAGATGTAAGTGAGTTGTTCTCTCAGAATATCAGGGTTAACTCCAGTTCTTCCAAAGCCAGGGATGGTTTGCATCAAATATTTGCTGTCGAGACACTTGATGATAAATTGCCTGTTTTTCCTCCAGTGCTGCTTTGTTTTGTATGAAATAGTTGGGATTTTTAACATCTAACACCAAATAAACTTGATTTTGGAGAGGTGTTTTTTAATCCAGAAAGGATATTTTACCATGAGGAGGAAAAGGGAGAAAAGATTAACCAAAAGCAGCCAGATTTGTGGAGAAAAATTCATTTTTATGGGAAGTAGAGGCAGAGGGAAGGCAACTTTTCTGAATTTCCCATGGAAAATAAATAGTATTTTGCTTTTGTACCCACCAGGGCTTTGTCTCCTCCATGCAGAATTAATGGTTTGGTTTTGAAAAGATGAATGGGTCTGGTTTGGTTGTTTTTGTGTTTGGGATTTTTGGTTTTGTTTTGTTTTCTGGGGTTGGTTTTTTGTTTTTTTTTTTTTTATTATTGTCATTATTTGTGGGTTTTTTTCTTTTTTTTGTTTGTTTGGTTTTTGTTGATTGTTTTGTTGTTGTTGTAGGGTTTTTTTGGGGTTAGTTTTTTGGTTTTTTTTTTTGGTTGGCGTGTTTTGTTTTGGGTTTTTTGGGGGTTTTTTTGGGGTTTTTTTGTGGGTTTTTTTGGTTTTTTTTGGTTGGGGTGTTTTGGGTTTTTTTGGAGTTATTTGTGGGGTTTCTTTGGGGTTGTTTTTTTTGGTTGGGTTGTTTTGTTTTGGGTTTTTTTTGGGTTTTTTGGGGGGTTTTTTTGTTTGGTTGGTTTTTTTGGGTTTTTTGGGGTTTTTTTTTGTGGGGTTTTTTTGTTTGGTTGGGTTTTTTTGGTTGGGTTTCTTTGAGTTTTTTTTGGTTTTTTGGGGGGATTTTTGTTGTTTTTTTTTTTTTTTTTTTGTGGGTTGTTTTGTTTTGGGTTTTTTTTTTGTTGTTTTTTGGGGGTTTTTGGGGTGTTTTGTGGGTTTTTTGGGGGCGTTGCTTTTTTGGTTGGGGTGTTTCATTTTGGGGTTTTTTGGGTTTTTTGGGGGTTTTTTTGGGGGTTGTTTTTTGGTTGGGTTGTTCTGTTTTGTTTTGGGTTTTTTGGGGTTGGTTTTTTTATTGGGATTTTTTTGGTTTTTTGGGGGGTTTTTTGTGGGGTTTTTTGGTTTGGGTTTTTTTTGGTTGGGTTGGTTTTTGTTGGTTTTTTTTTTTTGAGTTTCTGAGCAGCAATGGAGCTGCTCCTCCTTGCCAGAAACACCCTGGAAAAGCAGGATGGGCACCAGGCCAGGCTCTCCTAAACCTCACCTTGGCACTTTCCATTGTTTATCCGAGCTCTGGCTCACGTTTGCACCAAGTTGTAAAGAGAACGGAGCAGCTCTGAGGCACTGATGTGCCAGAAAGCCACAAAACCCATCCTGCCCTCATCTGCTCCTCGCCTTCCTCCAGGAAATCATTTTGGGGAGGCCCTGGCCCATTTCAAAAGGAGATTTTGGGTGGGAGCAGCGCAATTTTCTGCCCAGAAATGCCCCTGCACAATTGGCATTGGGAAAGATCCTGGTGTTTGTCCTGAGGAGCACGAGCAGCTCTGCTGTTCCTCCAGGCAAACACAGGCTTGAAGGGGATTCAGCAGCTTTGCAGCCTGGGATTTGTTTCCAGAACCAAAAATCACCGGGTTTGTAGGGGATTCAGCAGCTTTGCAGCTGAAAAAAAAAGGCAAATATTTAACAGAGAACTTCCCAGCCCCAGGGTATCAGAATTGCTGACACAATGATCAATACCCATCACAGCCTCTCTGGAGCTGCCAGGTTTGGGGTTTTTTGGTTTTTTTTTTGTGGCAGAAAAACTGTTGGGATCTTTTGCTTGTCAGAGTGACCCTGAGAAGGGTTCCAAAGTCTCTTTTCCCAGCCTGGTGCTTGAAGAAGGAGTCAGGGCTGTTTGCCCCAGCCCATTTCAAAAGGAGATTTTGGGTGGGAGCAGCGCAATTTTCTGCCCAGAAATGCCCCTGCACAATTGGCATTGGGAAAGATCCTGGTGTTTGTCCTGAGGAGCACGAGCAGCTCTGCTGTTCCTCCAGGCAAACACAGGGTTTGTAGGGGATTCAGCAGCTTTGCAGCCTGGGATTTGTTTCCAGAACCAAAAATCACAGGGGATTCAGCAGCTTTGCAGCTGAAAAAAAAAGGCAAATATTTAACAGAGAACAGGATTGCTGACACAATGATCAATACCCATCACAGCCTCTCTCTCCTCTCTGGAGCTGCCAGGTTTGGGGTTTTTTGGTTTTTTTTTGTGGCAGGAAAACTGTTGGGATCTTTTGCTTGTCAGAGTGACCCTGAGATGAGTTCCAAAGTCTCTTTTCCCAGCTAGGTGCTTGAAGAAGGAGTCAGGGCTGTTTGCCCCAGCCCATTTCAAAAGGAGATTTTGGGTGGGAGCAGCGCAATTTTCTGCCCAGAAATGCCCCTGCACAATTGGCATTGGGAAAGATCCTGGTGTTTGTCCTGAGGAGCACGAGCAGCTCTGCTGTTCCTCCAGGCAAACACAGAGTTTGCAGGGGATTCAGCAGCTTTGCAGCCTGGGATTTGTTTCCAGAACCAAAAAACACCGGGTTTGCAGGGGATTCAGCAGCTTTGCAGCTGAAAAAAAAGGCAAATATTTAACAGAGAACTTCCCAGCCCCAGCGTGTCAGGATTGCTGACACAATGATCAATACCCATCACAGCCTCTCTGGAGCTGCCAGGTTTGGGGTTTTTTGGTTTTTTTTTGTGGCAGGAAAACTGTTGGGATCTCTTGCTTGTCAGAGTGACCCTGAGATGAGTTCCAAAGTCTCTTTTCCCAGCCTGGTGCTTGAAGAAGGAGTCAGAGCTCTTCATTTCTCTGTCTAAAAGTTGTTTATTGTTCCTTATCTATAAAATTCTTTCTCCTGCCCTGCTGAGGTCCATCCAGCAGGACAGTTCCAGGCACTCTGCCTGCACCCAGGGCAGTGTTATGGCTTCATAGTAAAAATTCATGTACAATATTTACAATTCCTTCCCAATACCTATCACCTGTGTTAGACAGTGAGCTTCTACTCTAGACCAATCCCAAAGTGCCACCATCACAGCAGAAGATGGAGGCCAAGAAAAAGAAGGAGAAAGGCTGGACATGCCCAAATTCTTCCATCTTGCCTTCCTGAACCTCCATTCTAAAAACCCCAAAATCTACTTTTTTACCCCGTGATAACTTCATTATTACTCTGTCTAAACTGTTGTGGCTTGCTGATCTTCATCTAAAGTTGGTAATTTGCTCATAATCAAACCCACAGGGGCATTTTGGGCTCTGTTTCAGGGTCTCTGAGCCTCTGGCAGGGTCTTGGACAGAGGGATGCTCTGGGTTCCCACACCCAGGATTTCATCTGTGTTAGACAGGGAGCTTCTGCTCTAAACCAATCCCAAAATGCCAAAATCACAGCAAAGAAGAAGAAGGAGAAATGCAGGACATGCCCAAATTCTTCCATCTTGGCCCTGAACCCGCATTCTAAAAACTCCAAAATCTTTTTCACCTTGTGATAAATTCACTATCATTCTAGTTAATTTGTCATGGCTTGCAGGTCTTCATCTAAAGTTCGTAATTTGCTCATAATCAAACCCAGAGGTGTTCTGGGCTCTGTTTCAGGGTCTCTGAGCCCCTGGCAGGGTCTGGGATGCTCAGGACAGACAGAGGGATGCTCTGGGTTCCCACACCCAGGATTTCACCTGTGTTTGACAATGAGCTTCTGCTCTAACCCAATCCCAAAATGCCAAAATCACAGCAAAGAAGAAGGAGAAACGCAGGACATGCCCAAATTCTTCCATCTTGGCCCTGAACCCGCATTCTAAAAACCCCAAAATCTTTTTCACCTTGTGATAAATTCACTATCATTCTAGTTAATTTGTCATGGCTTGCAGATCTTCATCTAAGGTTCGTAATTTACTCATAATCAAACCCACAGGGGCATTCTGGGCTCTGTGCCAGGGTCTCTGAGCCCCTGGCAGGGTCTGGGCTGCTCAGGACAGACAGAGGGATGCTCTGGGTTCCCACAGCCAGGATTTCACCCATGTTAGACAGGGAGCTTCTACTCTAACCCAATCCCAAAATGCCAAAATCACAGCAAAGAAGAAGAAGGAGAAACGCAGGACATGCCCAAATTCTTCCATCTTGGCCCTGAGCCCCCATTCTAAAAACTCCAAAATCTACTTTTTCACCCCATAATATATTCACCATCATTCTAGTTAATTTGTCATGGCTTGCAGATCTTCATCTAAGGTTGGTAATTTGCTCATAATCAAACCCAGAGGTGTTCTGGGCTCTGTTTCAGGGTCTCTGAGCCCCTGGCAGGGTCTGGGCTGCTCAGGACACACAGAGGGATGCTCTGGGTTCCCACAGAGAGCCAGGGCTGGGTGGAAAGGTTGGAGCTCAGGTTTGTGCCTGCAGCCGAGGGAAAAGGTCACTGAGGATGGGGCTGGGTTGGTGACACTGCCTGGCAGCCGGGAGGCTGCGCTGAAATGGAGCGTGCAGGGTTGGAGGCAAGGGATGACCACGGCTTGGTCACTCCGAGAGAGAGATTTTATTCCCTTTTTATTCACCCCACGTTGCACAGAGAACATTTAAAGCACATCTGAGACAGGGGGAAGCTCACACACAGGTGGGTGCACGCTGCTGGTGGTGCTGGAGCAATTGGAACACATCTAACTTATCCACATTTTAATTTAAAGGCGTTTTCCTCCTGACCCATCCCCAGTTGTGGGCACAGCAGTGATGTGCAGATCATTAACAAACAGCTGAAATCCTTCACCTGCCACCTGGAGGGACTTGGCTTTATTTTCTAAAAAATTTCTGATATTTATCACCTGTTAATGGATTTTTTGGTACCACTGTGCTGATGTTAAAAGCAGGACCACACTCCTGGTACTGCATCTCTTATAACTCCTCTTTTAACTCCTTTAAAAATAACCAAACTAACAGGGTATTCTTAACAATTATCAACTATTTTACCACTATTTTACGTTTCTAAGCCATTTTTAACACTGAGGAGCTCCACTGGTGGTGTGAAGGGCTGCTGTGCTCTCAGAAAGGAAATCCTGGGCTCTGAATTGCTTCACGCTGCTGATGAAAAAAGGAAAATGAGATTTTCACAAAAATGCACGGAGTGTATTGTGGCTGCGAGGTCTTTTGAACAGATTCCTTCCCTAAGTGCCTGGATGGGCTGTTAGGAGCCCTTTTCAGAAATGTAAAACAAAAAGAGAATTACTCCATTCCGCTCCCTTTGTGCTTCAGCAAAATATTGGAATTAGGTGGAGTTCCTAATTGCAGTATTTGGAATATTTGAGATGGGTGCTGGTGAGTGTCACAGATTACTCAGGCTGTGGTTTTCCTTGCAGATGTGACAGAATTTCAAAGCTCACAGCAATGTTTAATAAGAGATTTGGAGTTTTATTGCCCAGGTAGGGCCAGAAATCACAGGGTGCCTTTGTGTGTGTTTGTGCTTCCATCCAACACAGCCAGCCCAGAATATTGAACTGAACCAGAGCCAGGCACTTCTTTTTTTTAAAAAAAAAAAAAATATTGCAGGGTTTTCAACCTTGAAGGCAAATCACTTTATGACTTCATTGTTTAAATTTAGGTTTTGTTTTGCGGGGGGATCGTTAGACTTGAAGCAAAAGCCTCGTAGCCCAGGGACTGTCACTTCTGATTACTTCCAGTGACACTTCCAATTATTTCCAATCACAATTCCAGGGACAAGAGGGAAAAAAAAAAGGAGCCACGTTCTCCAACATCAGGGCTTTATTTTCCCCTTTTATTTTCATTTTCCTTTTCCCTGCACAGCGTTTCTGGGAGCTGTGCAGAGGCAGATTGGGAGCTGGAATTCCAGGCTGGATCTGCAGCACTGAGGGGGTGCTGGGGATGCTGCTCTGGGTCCTGCCTTGCTGAGCAATGGTGAGGAAATCACTCTGCGCTCCCCAGGCACTGCTGGCACCGGCGCTGCCCCCAGAGCAGCAGCAGCAGCAGGATAATCAACATCCCTGCCCCTCCTGGGAGCGGCACTGGAGCTGCTCCTGCAGAGCAGGACACAGAAAAATCTGCTGGGAGAGCTTGGGTGGCTCCGAGAGATGCAAAATCCAGGATTTGGTGCAGTGAGTTTGGCCCAGGGACAAAAGAATCTCCTAGAACAGCTTGGGTGGCTCCTGGGGACACCAAACCATGGATTTGGTGCAGTGACTTTGGCCCAGGGACACAGGAATCGGCTTGGGGAGCTTGAGGGACTTCCAGGGACGCCAAACACAGGATATGGTGCAGTGAGTTTGGCCCAGGGACACAAACATCTCTGGGAGAGCTTGAGAAGCTCCCAGGGACCCAAACCCAGGATTTGGTGCAGTGACTTTGGCCCAGGGACACAGGAATAGGCTGGGAGAGCTTGACTGACTTCTAAGGACACAAACCCCAGGATTTGGTGCAGTGACTTTGGCCCAGGGACACAAGAATCAGCTGGGAGAGCTTGGGTGACTCCCAGGGACACAAAACCCAGAATTTGGTGCAGTGAGTTCTGCCCAGGGACACAAAAATTCTGCTGAGGGAGCTTGAGGAATCCCAAGGATACCAAACCAGGATTTGGTACAGGGAGTTTGGCCCAGGGACAAAAGAATCTCCTGGGACAGCTTGGGTGACTCCTGGGGACACCAAACCATGGATTTGGTTCAGTGACTTTGGCCCAGAGACACAGGAATAGGCTGGGAGAGCTTGGGTGACTCCCAGGGACACAAAACCCAGAATTTGGTGCAGTGAGTTCTGCCCAGGGACACAAAAATCTCTGGGAGAGCTTGAGAAGTTCCCAGGGACACAAAATCCAGGATTTGGTGCAGTGAGTTTGGCCCAGGGACAAAAGAATCTCCTAGAACAGCTTGGGTGGCTCCTGGGGACACCAAACCATGGATTTAGTGCAGTGACTTTGGCCCAGGGACACAGGAATAGGCTGGGAGAGCTTGACTGACTTCTAAGGACACAAACCCCAGGATTTGATGCAGTGAGTTTGGCCCAGAGACACAGGAATCTTCTTGGGGAACTCGAGGAATTCCAAGGACACCAAACACAGGATATAGTGCAAGGAGTTTGGCCCAGGGACCCAAAAAGTCTCTGGGAGAGCTTGGAAGTTCCCAGGGACACCAAACCCAAGATTTAATGCAGTGAGTTTGGCCCAGGGACAAAAGAATCTCCTAGAACAGCTTGGGTGACTCCTGGGGACACCAAACCATGGATTTGGTTCAGTGACTTTGGCCCAGGGACTCAGGAATCTTCTTGGGGAGCTTGAGGGACTTCCAGGGACACCAAACACAGGATATGGTGCAGGGAGTTTGGCCCAGGGACTCAAAAAGTCTCTGGGAGAGCTTGAGAAGTTCCCAGGGACACCAAACCCAGGATTTTGTGCAGTGACTTTGGCCCAGGGACACAGGAATAGCCTGGGAGAGCTTGACTGACTTCTAAGGACCCAAACCCCAGGATTTGGTGCAGTGACTTTGGCCCAGGGACACAAAAAATCTCTGTGAGAGCTTGAGGAACTTCCAGGGACACCAAACCCAGGATTTGGGGCAGTGAGTCTGGCCCAGGGACAAAAGACTCAAGCTTGGGTGACTCCCAGGGACACAAAACCCAGAATTTGGTGCAGGGAGTTTTGTCCAGAGACACAAAAATTCTGCTGAGGGAGCTTGAGGGACTCCCAAGGATACCAAACCCAGGATTTGGTACAGGGAGTTTGGCGCAGGGACAAAAGAATCTCCTGGGACAGCTTGGGTGACTCCTGGGGACACCAAACTATGGATTTGGTGCAGTGAGTTTGACTCAGGGACATGAGAATCTTCTGGGGGATCTCAAGTGACTTCCAAGGACACCAAACCCAGGATTTGGTGGAGAGTGTTTGGCCCAGGGACCTGGGAGAGCTTGAGGGACACAGGAATCTCCTGGAGGGCTCAAGTGATTTCCAGAGACACAAAAACTCAGGATTTGGTGCAGAGTGTTTGGCCCAGGGACAGAGAAATCTTCCAGGATAGCTTGTGTGACTCCTGGGGACACCAAACACAGAATTTGGTGCAGTGAGTTTGGCCCAGAGACACAGAAAAATATGCTGGGGGATCTTGAGGGACAAAAGAATCTCCTGGGGGAGCTCAAGTGACTTCCAGAGACACAAAGCCCAGGATTTGATGCAGAGTGTTTGGCTCAGCGACAAAAGAATCTCCTGGGACAGCTTGGGTGACTCCTGGGGACACCAAACTATGGATTTGGTGCAGTGAGTTTGACTCAGGGACATGAGAATCTTCTGGGGGATCTCAAGTGACTTCCAGGGACACAAAGCCCAGGATTTGATGCAGAGTGTTTGGCTCAGCGACAAAAGAATCTCCTGGGAAACCTTGGGTGACTCCTGGGGACGCCAAACACAAAATTTGGTTTGGCCCAGGGACACAAAAAATCTCAGGAAGAGCTTGAGGAGCTCCCAAGGACCCAAACACAGGATTTGGTGCAGTGACTTTGGCCCAGGGACACAAAAATTCTGCTGAGGGAGCTTGAGGGACACAGGAATCTACTGAGGGAGCTCGTGTGACTTCCAGGGACACCAAACCCAGGATTTGGTGCAGTAATTTTGGCTGAGTGACACAAAGAGGACCTTGGGACACTGAGCACATCCAGAGGGGTTTGGAACACAAACCCTGAGAGGAACCCTGAGGGAGCTGGGGGTGCTCAGCCTGGAGAAAAGGAGACTCAGGAGACTCGGCCTGGTTGAGCCTGCAGACACCCCTGGGTGATGGGGGCTGTTCACAGGGCTGAGATGAATGGGTGAGGGGCACCTCAGTGGTTCTCCACGTGTGAAGAGCAATATTTGTGTTTCCTGGGCCACACTGAGCTCAGTGGGTAGGGCACACCAGAGTGTGTGGCCCAGCTCTGGGCCCTCAGCCTGGGCAGGACCTTGGGACACTGAGACTTCCAGAGGGGCTGGGAACAAACCCTGAGAGGAACCCTGAGGGAGCTGGGGGTGCTCAGCCTGGAGAAAAGGAGACTCAGGGCTGCCCCCATCACTCTCACAGCTCCTGAAAGGTGCCTGTGCTCAGCTGGGGCTGGGCTCTTTCTCCAGAGCACACAGCCTCCAGCTGCACCAAGGGAAATACAGGCTGGATATCAGGAAAGAGTTTTTTACAGAAAGGGTGATAAAGTTCTGGAATGTTCTGCCCAGGGAGGTGGTGGAGTCGCCATCCCTGGGTGTGTTTAACAAAGCCTGGATGTGGCACTGGGTTTGGTTGAGGTGTTGGGGCTGGTCTGGACTCGATGATCTTGGAGGTCCCATCCAACCTGGGGATTCTGTGATTTTGTGAATTCTGGGAATTCTGTGCTTGTGTGAAAGGAGCTGTTGGGATCCATCCAATGCCATGGAGATGTTCCCACAGTGCAGCTTTGTCTGTGGTCTCTGCTCTGGGCAAGTCCTCTCCTGTTTCCATTGTTTCAAGCTCTTGCTTGGAGACAAAGGGAATTTTAGCCACACAATGCAGAGCTTTTTGTGTTGACAAATACCACGATTTTTTTGGGGTTTTTTTTTCTATTCAAGGGGGACTATGAAACAATGGTGAGTGTCTTCTGACCAAAGAAGCATTCAGGATGTTGAGGTTCCAGCCTGGATTTTGCCAGTGATTCATGATTTAGTGGTTCAGGACTCATTTTAAAATGCCTGCTCATTTTGAGTGTCTCCATTTCACTGGAAATTGAATATACGCTGGAATTTGTGAGTGTTCCTTCTCTGTGACCGTGTTCACAGGGGTCTGAGGGTGAGGGAAGAGACGAGGATCTGACTCCATGTTTCAGAAGGCTTGATTTATTATTTTATGGTACATATTATATTAAAACTATACTAAAAGAATAGAAGAAAGGATTTCATCAGAAGGCTGGCTAAGAATAGAAAAAGAAGAAATGATAACAAAGGTTTGTGGCTTGGACAGAGAGTCTGAGCCAGCTGGGCTGTGATTGGCCATTAATTAGAAACAACCACATGAGACCAATCCCAGATGCACCTGTTGCATTCCACAGCAGCAGATAACCATTGTTTGCATTTTGTTCCTGAGGCCTCTCAGGAGAAAAAATCCTCAGGAAATGATTTTTCATAAAAGATGTCTGTGACACTTCTCTCCCCATCTGGGGAACCTTTGTGTTGAGTACCAGAATCTGTGATTTGTGATTATTTGGGGGTGCACTGGAGCTCTGGAAGTGCTGTTGGACACTTTGCGAGCTCTCAGCCCGTGCCAGCCTTTCCCTCCCGAGCTGCAGAGAGCTCTGGATCCCTGCACAAACGGGGCTGGAGAGCGCTGCCAGCCTGTCCCACCTGCTCTGATGGTTGGAGACGCTTCCCATGCTGCTCCAAACGCATCCCTGCCTTTGTCAGCTCCTTCCTGCCAGCCCCAGGCTGCCCTGGAGCCAACAAACCCTGCGCGGGGGCGACCACGGCCCTGGAATCCGGCTGTCTGGTGAGGGGCGAAGGCCAGGGCCCCTGTGCATCAGAAAACAGCCCCCCTCGGCGGCTTTGGCCTCGGGCTGAGCTGGGGGATAGCTCGGAGCAGCGCGGTGAGAGACGAATTAGGAGGCGACCACTTGCTGGGGGTAAACTGTCGGTTTATTACAGAAGAACCAACAAGGAGGGGAAACACCCAGCAAATGGCCCCGAACAAGGGGCAGGAGAGGGTTTTAAGGGAAAAGGGGGGAAGAAGGCAGGGAAACCCGGCTATCCAATAGAAATACATATTTGGAGGTACGAAACATAACTGATATACCAAAGTAACCAACTGTTATAAATCATAGGAGGGGCTCCGGGGCTACAGCCAACCATAACTCCCAGAGAAAAGAAAATTCTCGAAACCTGGGAGGAGAAAAGGAGTGATTGACTGACCCCAAGGAGGAAACAACTTTCACTTTATAAGAGAAACCAAGGGAGGAGCAGTTTCATTTCCATAGCAACCTAACTGGCAGGGTAGCAGCAGGAAGTAATACAGAAAATGGGGGGAGCAAACTAACGAACTTAAGAACACACCACAGCAAAACCCCACAATTCTGCAGCTGTCACCGCACTCAGGAGGGAGGATCCGAGCTCTGCTCTGCACATTTCCACGCTGAATTACAGCAGGCTCCTCTGCAGTGCCCTGGGCTCGCGTTTCCCTCATCGAGCAGCGCCCTGGGCCTGCTGCTCCCATTGTGGGGCAGCCAGGAATGATTTTGTCCCATTAGGAACAGGCTGCAAAGGCACTGGGGGCTGTCACAGCCATCCTCCCTCTCCACATCCTACACAGGGGAAGCCAAAACCGGGATGTCAATGGAGGAAACTTGGCCTTATTGCATCTTTTTCTGGCTATATTGATTTATTTTCTGGATATATTGATATTTTTCTGGATATACTGATTTTTTTTTCAGGCTATATTGAGTTTTTTTTCCAGCATATATTGATTTTTTAAAAAATGTATTGATATTTTTTCTGGCTATATTGATTTTTCTGGGCTATATTTATATTTTGTATGGCTATACTTAAATTTTATCTGGCTATGTAGATATTTTTCTGGATATATTGATATTTTTCTGTGTACCCTGATATTTTTTCCTGGCTATATTGATTTTTTAAAGATATTGATATTTTTTCTGGCTATATTGATTTTACCTGGCTATGTTGATATTTTTCTGGATATATTGATATTTTTCTGTGTACCTTGATATTTTTCCTGGCTATATTGATTTTTTAAATATATTGATATTTTTCTGGCTATATTGATTTTTTCTGCCTATATTTATATTTTTTCTGGCTATATTTATATTTTTTCTGGCTATTTATATTTTATCTGGCTATGTTGATATTTTTCTGGATATATTGATATTTTTCAGTGTATCTTGATATTTTTCCTGGCTATATTGATTTTTTAATATATAGATACTTTTCTGGCTATATTTATATTTTATACAGCCATATTGATTTTTTTTAATATATTGATATTTTTCTGACTATATTTATATTTTATATGGCTATATTGATATTTTTTCCTGGATATATTGATTTTTTCTGGCTATATTTATATTTTCCTGGTTATGTTTATATTTTCTGGCTATTCATATTTATATTTTCTGGCTATATTTATATTTTATATGGCTATATTGATACTTTTCTCGATATATTGATATTTTATCCTGCATATATTGATTTTTTAAATATATTGATATTTTTCTGGCTCTGTTGATTTTTTCTGGCTATATTTATATTTTATATGGCTATATTGATATTTTTCTGGATATATTGATTTTTCTGGCTCTATTTATCTTTTATCTGGCTATATTGATATTTTTCTGGATATCTTGATATTTTCTGATTATATTTATATTTTTCTGGCTATATTGATATTTTATATGGCTATATTGATATTTTTCTAGATATCTTGATATTTTTTCTGGATATATTTATCATTTTTCTGGATTTCGGGTAGTCTGAGGCAGGGATTGTTTCTTTTCCTGTTTGCACTGTTCCTCAAACCCATCAGCAATAAATGTCTGTATGGAAATCCTAAATTTTAACCAAGTTTAAACCTGGTTTTGTCCCTACCAGGCACCTGGTTAGCAGCTCTCTGTGCCATTCCAGAGCACAAATCCCTGCACAAAAACTGGACACTGAAGAAATTCAGCTTAAATGAACCCTTTACTTTCTCCTGACAAACACCTTTAAGCAAAAACCACGCAGGGGGATAAAACAGAGCTGACAACAAAAGCTGATTATTCATGCATGCAGAATGATTTTAACCAACCACTTAGGCAATATTGACATTTTTGTGCCTCGTTAGTGGGTTCTGAGCTCTGCTGGAGTCTGGTTTATGTTCACAATGCCCTGATAAATCACAACCTGCTGGGTTTTTGGGGTTCTGTCCCACCTCAGAAATTGTGGGAATGTGCTCGCTGTTGATGGAGTCACCAAACCATCCTTTGTCTCCTTAAAAAGGAAAAAAAGCCCAAAAGTTTCTCTCCTCAGTTGGGTAAAAAGACACCTCATAAGCCATGGGGACTTCACCTCAAACTTAAACATAAAATTGGACAAATTTTAGCCAAAAGGTCCCAGTGGGGCAATTTACTAGAAAGATAAGAGAAACCAAAAAAAAAAACGAATCACTTTTGTGAGGTGTTTACGAGGAACAAGAACCTCTGACCCTAACCCAGTTTTCTCTGTGAAGAGTTTTGCTATTTTGCCTCTTATTAAAACTTTTCTGTTTCCGACACTGCCCCAGAAGCCATCCTGCTGATTTTGTGCCGTCTGAGGTGGCTGAGCTATCTCAGATATGACACAGATCTCCAGGAGCTTGTGAGACCTGGCTGGGAGAGACCCTGATGTCAGGAAAATTCACCCACAAACACCAGAGGTTGGTGTCCAAAAAGGAGACAGAGCAGTCCTGGAACTTTATTCCAATCAAGGCAGAGCCCATGGGGCATCCCCTGGGGTCTCTCACATTTTTGGAGGACTCAGCCTCCTTTTTATCCCAATTTCCAGCCACATTTCCCTTCTCTCTTTCCCCATTTCTGAGGGACTTGAGAGGTTCAGATTCCCTGATCCCAAAGATCCCACTCCAATGTACAACCCTCCCTTTTAATTTTTAATTCTTACGGAATTTAGGGGTTTCTGTTCCCCATTGTTTCTTTCATCTTTCAATGTCCAATTTCGTTCATCAGCAAACCTAAGGTTTATTTGTAACAGCAAATCTCTTTTTCCATTCACCAATCAGTGGGATCCTTCCCATTGTTTCTTTTCTCTCCCAGGGCTGGTTTTATCTCCCACAGCTTGTTTGGAAAGACAAATCCCTCATTCCTCTCACTTATATCAAGAGAATGTTAAATGAATTAAAAACCTAAGTGATTTACCACTGTGCCTCCCCACCCTTTTTTACCAGGCTGTGCTGTGCAGAACGTTGTCCTTTATTTTAACCAATAAATTCACTTTCCCCGAGGAGAACCCTTGGAACGCAACCCCTTTTCCTCACTTTGCAGTGGCACATGGCATATGCGGGAGCCTTTGCCCTTCCAGAGCAGCCTCTGCCTCCCCGTGATGCAAACCCGAGTGTGCACATCCCTCTGCTGCTGCTGCCGGCAGCCCTTCCTGCCATTCCTGCCCTCGGGGCTCTCCTCTCACTATTTCCTTTTCTGCAGAGTGGATTTATGGATTTTCCTCTCACTATTTCCTTTTCTGCAGAGTGGGTTATCCTCTCAATATTTCCTTTTCTCATTGTGGATTGTCCCCTCAATATTTCCTTTTCTGCACAGTGGATTGTCCTCTCAGTATTTCCTTTTCTCATTGTGGATTGTCCTCTCAATATTTCCTTTTCTGCAGAGTGGATTTTCCTCTCAATATTTCCTTTTCTCATTGTGGCTTCTCCTCTCAATATTTCCTTTCCTGCCCTCAGGGTTGTCCTATCAATATTTCCTTTTCTGCAGAGTGGATTGTCCTCTCAATATTTCCTTTTCTCATTGTGGATTCTCCTCTCATTATTTCCTTTTCTTATCGTGGATTCTCCACTCAATATTTCCTTTTCTTATTGTGGATTGTCCCCTCAATATTTCCTTTTCTGCAGAGGGGATTTTCCTCTCAGTATTTCCTTTTCTGCACAGTGGATTCTCCTCTTAGTATTTCCTTCTCTGCACAGTGAATTGTCTCTCAATATTTCCTTTTCTGCAGAGTGGATTCTCCTCTCAATATTTCCTTTTCTCATTGTGGCTTCTCCTCTCAATATTTCCTTTCCTGCCCTCAGGGTTGTCCTATCAATATTTCCTTTTCTGCAGAGTGGATTGTCCTCTCAATATTTCCTTTTCTGCAGAGTGGGTTGTCCCCTCAATATTTCCTTTTCTCATCGTGGATTGTCCCCTCAATATTTCCTTTTCTGCAGAGTGGGTTATCCTCTCAGTATTTCCTTTTCTGCAGAGTGGATTCTCCTCTCAATATTTCCTTTTCTCATCATGGATTGTCCCCTCAATATTTCCTTCTCTGCAGTGTGGGTTATCCTCTTAGTATTTCCTTTTCTGAACAGTGGATTTTCCTCTCAATACTTCCTTTTCTGCAGAATGGATTGTTCTGTCAATATTTCCTTTTCTGCACAGTGGATTGTCCTCTCAATATTTCCTTTTCTCATCATGGATTGTCCCCTCAATATTTCCTTTTCTCATCGAGGATTGTCCTCTCAATATTTCCTTCTCTGCAGAGTGGATTGCCCTCTCAATATTTCCTTTTCTCATTGTGGCTTCTCCTCTCAATATTTCCTTTCCTGCCCTCAGGGTTGTCCTCTCAATATTTCCTTTTCTGCAGAGTGGATTCTCCTCTCATTATTTCCTTTTCTCACAGTGGATTGTCCCCTCAATATTTCCTTTTCTGCAGAATGGATTGTCCTCTCAAAATTTCCTTTTCTGCAGAGCAGATTGTCCTCTCAATATTTCTTTTTCTGCAGAGTGGTTGTCCCCTCAATATTTCCTTTTCTCATCATGGATTGTCCCCTCAATATTTCCTTTTCTGCAGAGGGGATTTTCCTCTCAGTATTTCCTTTTCTGCACAGTGGATTGTCCCCTCAATATCTCCTTTTCTGATCGTGATTCCCACTCAATATTTCCTTTTCTCATTGTGGATTGTCCCCTCAATATTTCCTTTTCTGCACAGTGGATTCTCCTCTCAGTATTTCCTTCTCTGCACAGTGGATTGTCCCCTCAATATTTCCTTTTCTGCAGAGTGGATTTTCCTCTCAATATTTCCTTTTCTGCACAGTGGGTTATCCTCTCAGTATTTCCTTTTCTGCACAGTGGATTCTCCTCTCAATATTTCCTTTTCTCATTGTGGATTGTCCCCTCAATATTTCCTTTTCTGCAGAGTGGATTGTCCCCTCAATATTTCCTTTTCTCATCATGGATTGTCCCCTCAATATTTCCTTTTCTCATTGTGGATTGTCCCCTCAATATTTCCTTTTCTGCAGAGTGGATTGTCCCCTCAACATTTCCTTCTCTGCAGAATGGATTTATGGATTTTCCTCTCAATATTTCCTTTTCTGCAGAGTGGATTCTCCCCTCAATATTTCCTTTTCTTCCAGCCTGCCCAGCAGAACCAGCAGCTCCAGCAGCTCCTGGAGGCCTCAGTGCTGGGGCTCTTTTAACTCTGTGTGTTCATCTTCTCTTGGGGGTTTGGGGCTCTTCGGAGCTTTTATGGGGTCTGGGGTTCTCTGTTTCTGTTATCTCTCCCTCCTGGTTTATCAAGTTGAGCTCAGGAGCAGCTTCAGCCCATGGAAAGCAAATTAATTTCCAGTTCCTGCAAGGCTGGAGCTGATTCAGGCAGGAATGAGCGCTGCTCCTCCACCCTTGCTGCTGATTTAAATGCTGCTTCATTTTTTATGATCATCTCGTAAAAGCACAACAGAGAGGGGGGGGAAACTCCAAAGCCTAAAAAGCAAATAAATTGTGGGTTTTTCTAAAATATCTGTGTGGGGATTGGAACAGAGCTCACCCAATGCTCTCTCCTGGGAAAGATGGAATAGGATCTGCCTGGCAGGGAGAGTTTTTTGCCTCAAAACTCCTGGATTTAGGAGTCTGGGGAGATCCAGTTCTCTTGGCCCCTCGCTGATTTGAAGTCCCAGCTCTGTTGTGATTTCTGCTGAGCCTCTGGAAGCTTTAACTCACGCAGGGGACTGTGTGTGGTCTCCTTGTTAGCAGCACTGATAATCTTATCAGCAAGGGAGGGAGAGGCTGTCAGAGCTCCGGGTGAGGAGGAAGAGCTGGGTTTGGGTTTGGGCTGGGCCTGTGAGGAAAGGGCAGGAGCAGCTCTGAATTCCTGCTCTGCTCATGGTTTGAAACCACTCAGGGCTTTTATTTTTCTGTGTCAGCACTGTCAGAGCCGATCATCCTCAAGCAAAAGAGGCCAACCCAGCCCAGCAAGGGAAGGACTCGGTGAGGAATCCCCTTCAGCAAGGATGTGACAAGCAGACTGACAATGTAGAAGAAAGGGGGAAAAAATATCCTGAGCCAATATGCACAAAATTAGGGCCTGATTATGAGGCAGAATTAAAAATAAACCGGGGAGAATTCCCCTGGTGGAGGGAGCTGGTGGAGCAGCAGCACGGGCAGCTCTGGTGCCAAGAGCAGGAATTGAGCAGGTGATGGTGATGGTGAGGATGAGGATGAGGGTGACCAGGCAGGAAGGGCTGGATGGAGCAGAGAATGGAATTATTTTTAAAAAGCCACTTTAAACAGCAGCCACTGCTCATCTCCTCCTGCCCTCCCTGGTCCTGCATTATGGATGAACGTGATGGGAGATGCCAGGGAAATGTCCTGGGAGCTGAGGGGGGATCAAAAACCCTGGGGCAAAAAATATCCTGAGCCAATATGCACAAAATTAGGGCCTGGTTATGAGGCAGAATTAACAATAAACTGGGGAGAGTTCCCCTGGTGGAGCAGCAGCACGGGCAGCTCTGGTGCCAAGAGCAGGAATTGAGCAGGTGATGGTGATGATGAGGATGAGGATGAGGATGAGGGTGCTCAGGCAGGCAGGGCAGAATTATTTTAGAATTATTTTAGAATTATTTTAGAATTATTTTCAGGCAGGCAGAGAATTGAATTATTTTAAAAAAACAATTTAAACAGCAGCCACTGCTCGTCTCCTCCTGCCCTCCCTGGTCCTGCAGTTGTGCATTATGGATGAACGTGATGGGAGATGCCAGGGAAAAGTCCTGGGAGCTGAGGGGGGATCAAAAACCCTGGGGCAAAAAATATCCTGAGCCAATATGCACAAAATTAGGGCCTGGTTATGAGGCAGAATTAACAATAAACCGGGGAGAATTCCCCTGGTGGAGCAGCAGCACGGGCAGCTCCGGTGCCAAGAGCAGGAATTGAGCAGATGATGGTGATGATGAGGATGAGGATGATGAGGATGATGATGATGAGGGTGCCCAGGCAGGCAGGGCTGGATGGAGCAGAGAATTGAATTATTTTAAAAAAAACAATTTAAACAGCAGTCACTGCTCATCTCCTCCTGCCCTCCCTGGTCCTGCAGTTGTGCATTATGGATGAACGTGATGGGAGATGCAGGGAAAATGTCCTGGAAGCTGAGGAGGAATCAAAAACTCTGGGGCAAAAAATATCCTGAGCCAATATGCACAAAATTAGGGCCTGGTTATGAGGCAGAATTAACAATAAACCGGGGAGAATTCCCCTGGTGGAGCAGCAGCACGGGCAGCTCTGGTGCCAAGAGCAGGAATTGAGCAGGTGATGGTGATGGTGAGGATGAGGATGAGAATAACCAGGCAGGAAGGGCTGGAGGGAGCAGAGAAATGGAATTATTTTTAAAAGCCACTTTAAACAGCAGCCACTGCTCATCTCCTCCTGCCCTCCCTGGTCCTGCAGTTGTGCATTATGGATGAATGCTCAGGGAGAGGCCAGAATATCCTGGGCATGTGGGGGGGATCAAAAACCCTGGGGCAAAAAATATCCTGACAATAAACCTGGGAGGATTCCCCTGGTGGAGCAGCAGCACGGGCAGCTCTGGTGCCAAGAGCAGGAATTGAGCAGGTGATGGTGATGGTGAGGATGAGGATGAGGATGAGGGTGACCAGGCAGGCAGGGCTGGAGGGAGCAGATAAATGGAATTATTTTAAAAAAAAACAATTTAAACAGCAGCCACTGCTCGTCTCCTCCTGCCCTCCCTGGTCCTGCAGTTGTGCATTATGGATGAACGTGATGGGAGATGCCAGGGAAAACGTTCTGGGAGCTGAAGGAGATGAAAATCCCCGGAACATCAGGGCTGGGCTGTGCTCTGGGGTTCAGAAGCTTCTCCTGGTGGGCAGAGGGGCTCTGAGCTGGATCTGCCCTTCGGGGGTCCTGGGACACTGAGCAGGAGAGCAGGACACCGCCCGTGAGCTCCAGATGGAGCTGGAGACTCCCTGCAGGAGCAGCCGGGACTAAAGCACAGAAAATGACATTTAAAATGTGGTTTTATAGCAAAAAAAAAGTCAGAATTCTTTGTAAAGAGATGAGATGGGAAGACAGAATTTTGTGGGGTTTTTTTCAGTTCCAGTGGTGACTGTGTCATCTACTGGAATGAAAATTTTACTGCTCAAATTCTGTTCTGTCATTGATGAACTCATCTCCTCTCTTCCTGTTGCTAATTAACTCATCTCGCCTCACCTCCAGCCCCACAAGCTGCTTTTAACAAATCCTTTTGGAGCCTCAGCTGTAAAAATTTTTTAAAAAGGGGAAATATCTCGTTATGTAATGGAATTTCTGGTCCTGAGACAAAATGGGGAGTATTGGTAAATAATTTGATGATGGTTTTTTATCAGGCTGCCCTCCCCACAGAGCTCACAGCTGCTGTCTGCTCGCATTTGCATTTGGTGTCACCGGGATGGAGCTGTGCCCTGACAGAGGCAGCTCTGGCAGCTTTTAGGGAAGAAAGCTTTGAAATCTTAAGGAGCCACACAAGCCCTCGCCTGAATTCTTTATAAATTTTGTAGGAAACACAACCCAACCGTGCTTCCTAAAAGAGGAAATGCTTGAGCCCTGTCTCCTGTGTTTGGAATAAACAGAGTCCAGATAATTGAATCTAAAAGGAAAATGCTCTTTTGGGGATAAACAGCCTGAATAAAACATTTCTGAGCAAAGCCACGGTCACATCCTCCCCCAGTCTGGATCCTGCAGGAGCAGCTCTGGGCAGGGAATTGTTCTCAGCACACCCCAAATCCTGCTCAGGACACCCCAAATCCTGCTCAGGACACTCCAAAACCCCCCTGCATCCATCAGGAGCCACAGCTGGGCACATCTGGCTGGCTGCTCCTCAGAAATGTCCAATATTCCCAGCAGACACTTTGGGGCTGGTTCTGGGTGTTAACGAGGGCCAGATGGACACTGGGGCAGGCTGGGCTGCTCCAATCTGCAGCCATTGGATTGTTTGGGTTTTATTTCATTTTTATTTTTCTTTATCCCTTCTCTGCTAAGCAAAAATAACAAACAATTTCCAGTGGCTGCTTTCTGCTGAGCTGGCTGGGCTGGAGGAGCCCAGGAGGGCAAATCCAGGCTGGAAAGGGGGAAATGAGGGATTCCTGTCACTCCATAAAATAAAAACTCCTTATTTTATTTTATTATTTTATTTTATTTTATTTTATCCCCTCTCTATTAAGCAAAAAATAACAATTTCCAGTGGGATGAATCTGTTGAATTTGCTGAGCTGGCTGGGCTGGAGCAGCCCAAGAGGGCAAATCCAGGCTGGAAAGGAGGAAATGAGGGATTCCTGTCACTCCATAAAATAAAAACTCCTGGTTTTATTTTATTTTATTTTATTTTATTTTATTTTATTTTATTCATTTTATTTCTTCTCTACTAAGCAAAAATAGCAATTTCCAGTGGGATGAGGCTGTGGCTGCTTTCTGCTGAGCTGGCTGGGCTGGAAGAGCCCAGGAGGGCAAATCCAGGCTGGAAAGGAGGAAATGAGGGATTCCTGTCACTCCATAAAATAAAAACTCCTGATTTTATTTTATTTTATTTTATTTTATTTTATTTTATTTTATTTTATTTTATTTTATTTTATCCCCTCTCTATTAAGCAAAAATAACAATTTCCAGTGGGATGAATCTGTTGAATTTGCTGAGCTGGCTGGGCTGGAGCAGCTCAAGAGGGCAAATCCAGGAAATTAGGGATTCCTGTCACTCCATAAAATAAAAACTCCTGATTTTATTTTATTTTATTTTATTTTATTTTATTTTATTTTATTTTATTTTATTTTATTTTATTTAAATCCCTTCTCTACAAAGCAAAAATAACAATCAATCTGTTGAATTTGCTGAGCTGGCTGGGCTGGAGGAGCCCAGGAGGGCAAATCCAGGTTGGAAAAGGGAGAAATGAGGGATTCCTGTCACTCCATTAAATAAAAACCTCTTTATTTTATTTTATTTTATTTTATTTTATTTTATTTTATTTTATTTTATTTGAGCAAATAGGGATGGGAATTGTCAGTGCAAGAGTCACACATGGAAGTGTCCTGGGTTCCAAGATGTGGAACAGAAAAATAGGAACAGTCAGGGCTGGGATGCTGCTGGCTTCCAATTATTTCAAATATATTACATTTAAAATATATATAATATATAAAAAAATATAGATATATAAAATTATTTAAATATTAAATATTTAGAAGAATGGGAATCCAGACATTTTAAATATTCCTTAGCATAAGGAAAGCATCCAGTTAAAAGCCAGTTATTTAAAATATTCAATCTTTTTAATAACTGGAAACCAGATAACAGGCACTTGAACTTTGCCTTTTATCTTGTTTCGAATTTTTAAAATATTCACTCCACCAGTCAGCTGGTTTCGGGTTATTTTAAATATTCTCTGAACTTGTTAGTTTGTTTCTAGTTACTTAAAATATTCACTTTGCCTGTTTGCTTGTTTCCAGTTATTTTAAATATTTACTTAACCTGTTAACTTGTTTCTAGTTATTTTAAATATTCCTTTGCCTGTTAGCTTGTTTCCAGATATTTAAAATATTCCTTTACCTGTTATTTTGTTTCCAGTCATTCCCAGCAGCAGGTTTGAGGTCAATAACACCCAAATTAAATAAATAAATACAATTTAAATAAATAAATCAAATCTGCAGCTCTGCCTTTTCCTGGGCTGCTTTTTCCCCATCCAATTCCCTCCTTTACCCTGGATTGCTCCTCCTGAGTCTCTGGATCAGCCCAGCAAGGAAAATATTTCAAATTTTGCTGATATTGTTTTATTTCACATTTATTCACCGTTTCATTTAATTTATTTTTTTTATTTATTTTAGTATTTTGCTGATACTCTTTTATTAAACTGTTTTATTAAACCCCAAACCTGTCTTCTGAAGGATTTTAGGGAGTGAGTGCTCAGAATAAAAATTCAGATTCTGTTTAGCCTTGATGGGGTGGGCCCAGCTTGCAATGGGAAAAAGGGAACCCAAACTGGGATTTTTTTATATTTCATGGCCAAAATCTGAGTGAAAATAAAAATTACAGGCAGTTTATGGATCTGAAGTGCTGAATTTGAAGGGAATCTGATGTTGAGCTGAGATTTTTTTATGTTTCATGTTAAACATCTGAGTGAAAATAAAAACTGCAGACACTGGCTGAGAGTTTATGGATCTGAATTGTTGAATTTGAGTGTGTTGAGCTGAGATTTTTCATGTTTTGTGGCCAAAATCTGAGTGAAAATAAAAATTACAGACAGTTTGTGGATCTGAACTGCGGAACTTGAGTGGATCTGAGATTTTTAATGTTTCGTAAAACATAAAAATTCTCAACTCAACATCTGAGTGAAAATAAAAACTGCAGACACTGGCTGATTTTATGGATCTGAATTGTTGAATTTGAGTGGATCTGGTGTTGAGCTGAGATTTTTCACATTTTGTGGCCAAAATCTGAGTGAAAATAAAAATTACAGGCAGTTTATGGATCTGAATTGTTGAATTTGAGTGGATCTGGTGTTGAGCTGAGATTTTTCACATTTTGTGGCCAAAATCTGAATGAAAATAGAAATTGCAGACAAGTTTAAGGATCTGAACTGATTAATTTGAAGGGGATCTGATGTTGAGCTGAGATTTTTAATGTTTCATGAAACATAAAACATCTCAGCTCAGCACCTGAGTGAAAATAAAAACTACAGACACAGGCTGAGCTTATGGATCTGAACTGCTCAATTGGAATGAATCTGATGGTTTAGAATTATATTTGTTCAGAACGGGAATTTATTTATAATAATATTTATTATTATTTATCCATGATGTTTTATTTATTGTTGTGGCGGTTTGACAGGAAATGGATCTTCTGAGATGCCAAACCAGGCACCAATATTAAAATCTGAGCATATTAATATTAAAATTGGCCTGACCTCAGCATCCCAGAAGAGCCATTTCCTGTCAAACCACCACCATTATTATTATTTTTACTACGTTTTTATTATTTTTTATTTTGTTTTATTTTAATCCTTCCTCTACTAAGCAAAAATAACAAATTTGCGGAATTTGTAGGCGATTCCCGATAAGGGAAGAGATGAGAATCTTGACCCTGTGTTTCAGAAGGCTGATTTATTATTTATGATTTATATTATATTATATTATATTATATTATATTATATTATATTATATTACATTACATTACATTACATTACATTACATTACATTACATTACATTACATTATATTGCATTGCACTACATTACATTATATTATATTATATTATATATTATGTTATATTACACATATATTAATTTACTAATAATTATATTATGTAAATTATTATATTTACATAATTATATTACATTACATTACATTAATCTATTAAAACTCTACTAAAAGAGTAGAGAAAGGAGACATCAGGAAGTTAACAAAGAAAGGAATAACAAATGTAATAAAATCTTGTGGCTGACGCAGGGTCTGTCACAGCTTGGCTGTCATTGGTCATTAATTAAAAACAATTCACACACAACCAATCAGAGATGCACCTGTTGTTAAACCATCCCCAGACTAATATCCCACAGCTACCAGATCATTTTTGTTTATATTTTCTTTTCATCTAGTGCCAAATCAGTTCATTTTTGCAGTTTGGTTATTGCTTGAGATTTAAATTGTGCTTTTAGAAGGCCCCATTGAACTGTTATGGGCCTAAAATCCCTTAAAATTCTGCTTCTGCACCACCATTAAATGCAAATATAGGTAGAGAGATTTGTTTTAATGGCTAACACAAGACATTTCTTGGACTCTAAAAAATATCTCTGCTGCACTAAACCTGCTGAAACTCCATCAAAATCACTTTTTTTGGACACATCTATTGCCAAATGGTGCAGTTCATTTTTGCAGTTTGATTACTGGTTAAGATTTAAATTAAGAAGGCCCCATTGAACTGTTATGGGCCTAAAATCCCTTAAAATTCTGAGCTAAAGCTGCTTCTGCACCACCATTAAATGCAAATATGGGCACAGAGATTTGTTTTAGTGACCAAGTCAGTCCTTGGGCTATAAACGTGCTGAAACTCCACCAAAATCACCAATTCTGCCTTGACAGATCTATTGCCAAATGGTGCCTTTAATTTTTGCAGTTTGATTACTGGTTAAGATTTAAATTGTGCTCTTAGAGGGCTCCATTGAACTGTTATGGGCCTAAAATCCCTTAAAATTCTGCTTCTGCACCACCATTAATTGCAAATATGGGCACAGAAATTTGTTTTAGTGACTGCACCAAGACATTTCTTGGACTCTAAAAAATATCTGTGCTGCACTAAAATCTGCTGAAACTCCATCAAAATCACCAATTCTGTCTTGACAGCTCTATTACTAAACAGTGCAGTTCATTTTTGCAGTTTGATTATTGGTTAAGATTTAAATTGTGCTCTTAGAAGGTTCCATTGAACTGTTATGGGCTTAAAATCCTTAAAATTCTGCTGCTGCATCACCATTAAATGCAAATATGGGCACAGAAATTTGTTTTAATGGCTAACACAAGACATTTCTTGGACTCTAAAAAATATCTGTGCTGCACTAAAACCTGCTGAAACTCCATCAAAATCACTTTTTTTGGACACATCTATTGCCAAATGGTGCATTTAATTTTTGCAGTTTGATTATTGGTTAAGATTTAAATTGTGCACTTAGAAGGCCCCATTGAACTGTTATGGGCCTAAAATCCCTTAAAATTCTGCTTCTGCACCACCATTAATTGCAAATATGGGCACAGAAATTTGTTTTCATGACTGCACCAAGTCAGTTCTGGGACTCTAAAAAATATCTCTGCTGCACTAAACCTGCTGAAACTCCATCAAAATCACTTTTTCTGGACACATCTATTGCCAAATGGTGCCTTTAATTTTTGCAGTTTGATTACTGGTTAAGATTTAAATTAAGAAGGCCCCATTGAACTGTTATGGACCTAAAATCCCTTAAAATTCTGCTTCTGCACCACCATTAAATGCAAATATAGGTAGAGAGATTTGTTTTAGTGACTGCACCAAGTCAGTTCTTGGACTCTAAACCTGCTGAAATTCCATCAAAATCACCAATTCTGCCTTGACAGATCTATGGCCAAATGGTGCAGTTCATTTTTGCAGTTTGATTATTGGTTAAGATTTAAACTGTGCACTTAGAAGGCCCCATTGAACTGTTATGGGCTTAAAATCCTTAAAATTCTGAACTAAAGCTGCTTCTGCATCACCATTAAATGCAAATACGGGCACAGAAATTTGTTTTCGTGACTGCACCAAGTCAGTTCTGGGACTCTAAAAATATCTGTGCTGCACTAAAACCTGCTGAAACTCCATCAAAATCACTTTTTTTGGACACATCTATTGCCAAATGGTGAATTTAATTTTTGCACTTTGATTACTGGTTAAGATTTAAATTAAGAAGGCCCCATTGAACTGTTATGGGCCTAAAATCCCTTAAAATTCTGCTTCTGCACCACCATTAAATGCAAATATAGGTAGAGAGATTTGTTTTAATGCCTACCCCAAGACATTTCTTGGACTCTAAAAATGTCTCTGCTGCACTAAAATCTGATGAAACTCCATCAAAATCACTTTTTTTGGACACATCTATTGCCAAATGGTGCAGTTCATTTTTGCACTTTGATTACTGGTTAAGATTTAAATTAAGAAGGCCCCATTGAACTGTTATGGGCCTAAAATCCCTTAAAATTCTGCTTCTGCATCACCATTAAATGCAAATATGGGCACAGAAATTTGTTTTAGTGACCGCACCAAGTCCGTTTTTGGACCATAAACGTGCTGAAACTCCATCAAAATCACCAATTCTGCCTTGACAGATCTATTGCCAAATGGTGCATTTGATTTTTGCAGTTTGATTATTGGTTAAGATTTAAATTGTGCTCTTAGAAGGCCCCATTGAACTCTTATGGGCTTAAAATCCCTTAAAATTCTGCTGCTGCACCACCATTAAATGCGAATATAGGCACAGAAATTTGTTTTAGTGACTGCACCAAGACATTTCTTGGACTCTAAAAAATATCTCTGCTGCACTAAAATCTGCTAAAACTCCACCAAAATCACTTTTTTTGGACACATCTATGGCCAAATGGTGCAGTTCATTTTTGCAGTTTGATTATTGGTTAAGATTTAAATTAAGAAGGCCCCATTGAACTGTTATGGGCTTAAAATCCCTTAAAATTCTGCTTCTGCACCACCATTAATTGCAAATATGGGCACAGAAATTTGTTTTAGTGACTGCACCAAGTCAGTCCTTGGACTATAAACCTGCTGAAACTCCACCAAAATCACTTTTTTTGGACACATCTATTGCCAAATGGTGCATTTAATTTTTGCAGTTTGATTACTGGTTAAGATTTAAATTAAGAAGGCCCCATTGAACTGTTATGGGCCTAAAATCCCTTAAAATTCTGCTGCTGCACCACCATTAAATGCAAATATGGGCACAGAAATTTGTTTTAATGACTGCACCAAGACATTTCTTGGACTCTAAAAAATATCTGTGCTGCACTAAAACCTGCTGAAACTCCATCAAAATCACCAATTCTGTCTTGACAGATCTATTGCCAAATGGTGCATTTAATCTTTGCACTTTGATTATTGGTTAAGATTTAAATTGTGCTCTTAGAAGGTTCCATTGAACTGTTATGGGCTTAAAATCCTTAAAATTCTGCTGCTGCATCACCATTAAATGCAAATATGGGCACAGAAATTTGTTTCAGTGACTGCACCAAGTCCGTTTTTGGACCATAAACCTGCTGAAACTCCACCAAAATCACCAATTCTGCCTTGACAGATCTATTGCCAAATGGTGCATTTAATTTTTGCAGTTTGATTACTGGTTAAGATTTAAATTAAGAAGGCCCCATTGAACTGTTATGGGCCTAAAATCCCTTAAAATTCTGCTTCTGCACCACCATTAAATGCAAATATGGGCACAGAAATTTGTTTTCATGACTGCACCAAGCCATTTCTTGCACTCTAAAAAGGCCACGCAGGTGCCTGACTCACTTTCCTGTTTTATTTCAGTTTGTCTCCTCAAATATCTCTGGTGCCCCATCTGGGTTTCATATGAGAGGTTTGCCTTCTCCCCAGCCCTGTAATTTGTTTTAAAGACACCCACAGGGCTGCTTTTGTTCTCCTGAGAAACCCCGGCGAGTTTGAGGCTTTGTCATCCTCGCCAGCTCTTTAAAATAACATTTACCAAACGCAAGGTCAGGAAAAATAAAAAAGCCGGAGGGACTGGAATGCAAAAGGGGTGGCATTTAAATGGGTTTGAAATTGTGAAATTTATTGCACTGCAAAAAAAATCCCTTCAGCTCTTTGGTTTTCCCCCAGCTATTTGATAACATAAAGATTTTAGGTCTCAAATTCTCTTTTTAGAAGTTTCTTCATCAGTCTTAACTTGCCTGGTGTCTCTTTTTGTAAACATTTTGAGATGCAATAATCACAACTTTAATATTCTTTATGCAGCACCTAAATAAACGATATCCTTAGACTGCAAAAAATCCTTCAGCTGTTTGGTTTTCTCCCAGCCACTTGATAACCTAAATATTTTAAGTCCCAAATTCTCTTTTATGAGTTCCTTCATCAGTCTTAACTTGCCTTGTGTCTCTTTTTGCACAGAAATTTAAAGATGCCACCATTACAATTTGGTTATTCTTTATGCAGCACCTAAATAAAAGATATCTTTGGCACTGCAAAAAACTTTCAGGTTTTTTGATTTTTCCCCCAGCCACTCAATAACCTAAAGATTTCAAGTCTCAAATTCTCTTTTATGAGATTCTTCATCAGCCTTCATTTGCTTGGTGTCCCCTTTTGCACAAACATTTTAAGAAGCAATAACCACAAGTTTAATGTTCTTATATCTAAATAAAAGATATCCTTAGTGCTGCAAAAAATCCTTCAGCTGTTTAATTTTTCCCCCAGCCACTTGATAACATAAAGATTTCAAGTCCCAAAATTCTCTTTTATGAGTTCCTTCATCAGTCTTAACTTGTCTGGTGTCTCCTTTTGAGCACAAATTTAAAGATGCCACCATTACAATTTGGTTATTTTTTATGCAGCACCTAAATAAAAGATATCTTTGGCACTGCAGAAAACTTTCAGGTTTTTTGATTTTTCCCCCAGCCACTCAATAACCTGAAGATTTTACATCTCAAATTCTCTTTTATGAGTTTTTTCAACAGTCTTAACTTGCTCGGTGTCCCCTTTTGCACACAAATTTTAAGATACCACAATCACAAATTTGTTATTTTTTATTCAGCACCTAAATAAAAGATATCCTTAGACTGCAAAAAATCCTTCAGCTATTTCTTTTTTCCCCAGTTATTCAATAACTTAAAGATTTGAAGTCCCAAATTCTCTTTTATGAGTTTCTTCATCAGCCTTAACTTGCCTGGTGACTTTTTGCGCAGAAATTTTAAGATTCCACAATCACAACTGGGTTATTTTTTATGCAGAACCCAAATAAAAGATATCTTTGGCAAAAAGCCCAAAAGATATTTTGCAAAATAAAAGATATTCTGCAAAATAAACCCAAAAAACTTCAGCTGTTTGATTTTTCAGCTGTTTGGTTTTCTCCCAGCCACTTGATAACCTAAATATTTTAAGTCCCAAATTCTCTTTTATGAGTTCCTTCATCAGTCTTAACTTGCCTGGTGACTCTTTTTGCACACAAATTTTAAGATACCACAATCACAAGTTTGTTATTTTTTATTCAACACCTAAATAAAAGGTATCCTTAGACTGCAAAAAAAACCTTCAGCTATTTCTTTTTTCCCCAGTTATTCAATAACTTAAAGATTTTACATCTCAAATTCTCTCTTATGAGTTTCTTCATCAGTCTTAACTTTTCTGGTGACTTTTTGCACAGAAATTTTAAGATTCCACAATCACAACTGGGTTATTTTTTATGCAGTACCCAAATAAAAGATATCCTTGGCTAATGCAAATAACACCAAGCCACATCTCCAGCTGGCATCAGGAATTTGCCCAATTTTTAGCCAGAAAAAGAGCAGAATTGAATTTTTACTCCGTATTAATTTGGCCTTCAAATGCTTCAGATGTTCTATTTTTCAGCGCCTTTGGAATGAACTCCCCACACCCTCCCAAAAGCAGAGTGCCTTGTTTGTAGCGTTTATCCCGAATTTTTTATTTATTTCATCCTAAAAGTTCTTTTGGGGGAACCTCTGATCAGCTGCGGCTGTGGCAGCAAACAGGGAGCTGTGACATTAAAAGTAATTGACATTAAAATGTTGTGACATTAAAATTAATCACGTTTGATGGATGTTGGAGGCTGAATCCCCAGAGCTCCCGGGTTCGTGTCGAGCAGGCTCTGACATTCACTCTCCCCCTCAATTCTTATGTAATCTCCCCTCTGGATTTGGGAGCTCCTGGAGGGGCTGGGTGGGCGAGGAGAAGGAATTTCCTTGGAATTCTCCACCTGGGAATGGGAGGTGGAAAAGTTCTTTCGGTCCCCAGCCAGGGAATCTGAGTCAGATGTTCAGGACTGGCAATGTTGGGGTCTGGATCAGCATGAGATGAGGATGAAAAGGATCATTTTGGGGTCTTCATCACACGAGACAAAGAAAAAAATGATCATTTTGGGGTCTTAACACCGTGAGATGTAGGAGAGATTATTTGAGGTTTTAGTCAGCACCATGAGATGAGGATAAAAAGGATCATTTTGGGGTCTTCATCACACGAGACAAAGAAAAAAATTATCATTTTGGGGTCTTAACACCGTGAGATGTAGAAGAGATTTTTGAGGTTTTAGTCAGCACCATGAGATGAAGATAAAAAGGGTAATTTTGGGTTCTTAATCACCATGAGACAAAGAAAAAAATGGATCATTTTGGGGTCTTAGCACCATAAGATGAAGATGAAAAGGGTCATTTGGGGTTCTGAATCACCATGAGACAAAGAGAGAAAAAATAAGAAAAAATGATCATTTTGTCATCTTAATCACCATGAGACAAAGAAAAAAATGGATCATTTTGGGGTCTTAGCACCATAAAATGAAGATAAAAAGGATCATTTGGGGTTCTGAATCACCATGAGACAAAGAAAAAAATTATCATTTTGAGGTCTTAATCAGCACCACAATATGAGGATAAAAAGGATAATTTTGGGGTCTTAAACAGCACCATAAAATGAAGATAAAAAGGGTCATTTGGGGCTCTGAATCACCATGAGACAAAGAGAGAAAAGGTCATTTTGGGTTTTTAATCAGCAGAAGATAGAGGGGATCATTTTGGGTTCTTAATTAACACCATAAGATGAAGATAAAAAGTATGATTTTGGGTTCTTAATCACCATGAGACAAAGAAAAAAAATGGATCATTTTGGGTTCTTATCAGCACCAAGACATGAAAATGGAAGGGATCTTTTTGGGTTCCTAATCAGCACCATGAGATGGAGATAAAAAGGATAATTTTGGGATCTTAATCAGCACGAAACAAGATGATAGAAGCGATCATTTGGATTCTTAATCAGTTCCATGAGAAAAAGATAGAGGGGATCATTTTGGGTTCTTAATCACCATGAGACAAAGAAAAGAATTTATCATTTTGGGGTCTTAGTCACCATAAAACAAAGAAAAACAGGATCATTTTGGGGTCTTAGCATGATAAAAATAAGAAAAAATGATCATTTTGTCATCTTAATTACCATGAGACAAAGAAAAACATTATCATTTTGAGGTCTTAATGAGCATCACAATATGAGGATTAAAAGGTTAATTTTGGGGTCTTAATAGATATCTATTCCATATCTATATCCATAAGATGAAGATAAAAAGTATGATTTTTGGTTTTAATTACCATGAGACAAAGAAAAACAGGATCATTTGGGGGTCTTAGCATCATAAAAATAAGAAAAAAGGATAATTTTGGCATCTCAATCCCCATGAGACAAGGAAAAAGAGGCTGAATTAATCCAATTTCAGCAGGATGGAGGCTGAATTCATGGAATTTCAGCAGGACAGAGGTTGAATTCATGGAATTTCAGCAGGACAGAGGTTGAATTCCCCCCATTCTGAGCTCGGCTGTCCCAGGACCAGCCAGGCTGGTTTGGAGCTCTCGGGGAGCCCCCTCCTCCCTGCTGGGGACACTGTGGTGACACCAATGGGGCATCCAGGGGCTCCTCTGCACTGGGAAGAGCTCTGGGTGATTTTGGGGCAGTTTGGGGGTTTCAGGGAAAGCTGGAGGTTTAAAGGGTGGGATTTGGCTCTCAGGGATCTGGCTCTGGCTCCAGGCTCGGAGCTTGGCACAGAGCGGTGGGAATTGGAAGGGATTTCTGAGGGTTTCTGGCTCAAAGCAAGGACAAGTTCACCCAGCTCAGCCGGTCCAGCCTGGAACAGCCCCAAGGATGCTGATCCCAAAATCTGTGAGGTCTTATCCATGATCCCACAACCTGTGATCCCTTATTCTGATCCCACAACCTGTGATCCCCCATTCCATGATCCCACATCTGTGAGCCCCCATTCCATGATCCCACAACCTGTGATCCCTTATTCCTGATCCCACAATCTGTGAGCCCTTATCCATGATTCTGAGCCCTATTCCATGATCCCACAATCTGTGCAATGTTATTCTGATCCCACAACCTGTGATCCCTAATTCCATGATCCCACATCTGTGATCCCTAATTCCATGATCCCATAATCTCTGAGCCCTCATTCCATGATCCCACAACCTGTGAGCTCTTATTCTGATCCCACAACCTGTGATCCCTTATTCCATGATCCCACAACCTGTGATCCCTTACTCCTGATCCCACAATCTGTGAGCTCTTATCCATGATTCTGTGAGTTCTCATTTCATGATCCCACAATCTGTGAGCTCTTATTCTGATCCCACAACCTGTGATCCCTTTTTCCATGATCCCATAACCTGTGAATACCCATTCCATGATCCCACAACCTATAAGCTCTTGTTCTGATCCCCCATTCCGTGATTCTGTGAGCCCCTATTCCGTGATCTCACATCTGTGAGCCCCCATTCCATGATTCTGTGAGCCCTATTCCATGATCCCACATCTGTGCAATGTTATTCTGATCCCACATCTGTGAGCCCCCATTCCATGATCCCATAACCTGTGAGCTCTTATTCTGATCCCATAATCTGTGATCCCTTATTCCATGATCCCACAACCTCTAAGCCCCCATTCCATGATTCCACAATCTGTGAGCCCTGATTCCATAATCCCAAAACCTGTGAGCTGTTACTCTGATCCCACAACTGTGATTATTCCATTCCATGGTCTCACCACCTGTGAGCTCTCATTCCATGATCCCAAAACTGTGTGAGCCTTCATTCCATGATCCCACAACCTGTGAGCCCCCATTCCATGTTTCTGTGAGCCCCCATTCCATGATCCCACATCTGTGAGCCCCCATTCCATGATTCTGTGAGCCCTATTCCATGATCCCACATCTGTGAGCCCCATTCCATGTTTCTGTGAGCCCCCATTCCATGTTTCTGAGTCCCCATCCCAGTGCCTGACTGCTCTCACTGTGATTTCTCCCCCTAAAATCTGTCTGGGATTCCCCTGTTTAGGATTTCTCTCTCCACCTCTGGGAAGCCTGGCTCTGATTCCTTGGATGTTCTTGTTCCCTCTGTCAGCTTTACACATTCCCCCCGAGGCACTGCAGCTTTTCTCGCTCGGATTGGGAAGGACAGGAGTGAGGTCAGAGAAGCTGCAGCTTGTCCATGGAACCCAGCAGGGTTCAGGCTCTCCTCTAGCTCCAGATGAAATGTGGAGAGAAAGGAGAATTTTATTCCAATCAAGGCAGAGGCCATGGGGCATCCCCTGAGGTCTCTCACATTTTTGGAGGATGCAGCCTCCTTTTTATCCCAATTTCCAGCCACATTTCCCTTCTCTCTTTCCCAATTTCTGAGGGACTTGAGAGGTTCAGACTTCCCAGGAAGGGTTCTCTTTGAATCCTCCTTTAATTTCAATTCTTTGTGTTCCCATTCGAGGACTGAGAGTTCAGACTTCCCAGGAAAGTTGTTTGTGAGAGACAGTTTTCATTGTGCGAGATAAACACTGCAATGAGCCCAGGTAAAGGGACTGAGGGTCTGCTTGGAGCAGGAATTTGGAGTGGAGTTTCTTGGGAATTTTTTGAAATAATATAATATAGTATAGTATAGTATAGTATAGTATAGTATAGTATAATATGGTATAGTATGGTATAATATAGTATAGTATAGTATAGTATAGTATAGTATGGTATGGTATGGTATGGTATAGTATAATATAGTATAATATAATATAATACAATATAGTATAGTATGTATAGTATATATAGTATAGTATAGTATAGTATAGTATAGTATGGTATGGTATGGTATGGTATAGTATAATATAGTATAATATAATACAATACAATATAGTATAGTATGGTATAATATAATATAATACAATATAATATAATATAATATAATATAATATAATATAATATAATATAATATAATATAATATAATATAATATAATATAATATAATATAATATAATATAATATAATATAATATAATATAATATAATATAATACAATACAATACAATACAATATAATACAATACAATACAATACAATACAATATAATATAATATATTTATATTGCACCCAGGCCCTTTGCAATAAATCTCAAATTCCAAGCCCTGGCTGCAGAGATCTCTCATCTCCATCCGTCCCCAGCCCGTGATGTTCCAACGCCAGCGTTTCCCCAAAGGTGCCTGACCTTTTCACATCCCATCAGCACAACGCTTCAGCTGCTGCCTGAATCCCATTTTCACCTCCTCCTCCTCCTCCTCCTCCTGCTCGCTCTGTGCTCCCCTGACGTGCTGTAGCTCTCAGCCAGGCGTTTTTCAGGCTGATCCCCAATTCCTGCCCTTCCAAAGGGCTCTGCAGCCTCACTCGGGGCATCCCTGGCTGCAGGGATGCTGTGCCAAGGAGCTGCTTTGCTCTTTTTTACAGCAAAGGTCACAGGAACGCTTGGCAGGAGCCGTGCTCGACATCTTCTGCTTGGGGTGGCCCCCAGCCATGGCCCTGGGCTCGCACAGATCCTCTGCCTCTGCAGGACCCTTGGTATTTGCAAACAGGAAAAATGCCTGCAACAGCTCAGCTGCTGGCAGGGCAGCATCTGATTCCTTCCCAAGCTCAGCCCTGACAACTTTCAGGAAAATTCACCCACAAACACCAGAGGTTGATGTGCAAAAAGGAGACAGAGCAGTCCTGGAACTTTATTCCAATCAAGGCAGAGGCCATGGGGCATCCCCTGGGATCTCTCCAATTTTTGGAGGACTCAGCCTCCATTTTATCCCAATTTCCAGCCACATTTCCCTTCTCTCTTTCCCCATTTCTGAGGCACTTGAGAGCTTCAGCCTTCCCAGAACACCTGATACCAGAGATTCCCCTCTATTGTATAACCCTGCCTTTTAATTTTTGAATTCTTATGAAATTTAGGGGGTTTTTCCCCATTTCTGAGGAACGTGAGAGGTTCAGACTTCCCAGAACACCTGATCCCAAAAATTTCCCTCTAATGCATACCCCTCCCTTTTAATTATTAATTCTTATGGAATTTAGGGTGTTTTCTTCCTCATTGTTTCTTTCATCTCTCAATGTCCAATTTCATTGATCAGCAAGCCTAAAGTTCATTTGTAAAAGCAAATCTCTTTTTCCATTCATCAGTCAGTGGAATCCTTCATCAGAAATGGGTTTTTTCAGGACATGGGGATGTATTCAGGTTACCTTGAAAATACTTTGGTGTAACAAAAAGGCAGCCTGGAAAAGTGAAGAGGAAGTACTTAGGGTAGTCTAAGAAGAAAGGAGAAATTTTTGTTTCTTTTCTCTCCCAGAGCTGGTTTTACCTCCCAGCAGCCCCACAGCTTGTTTGGAAAGAAAAATCTGCCATTCCTGTCACACTGGATGTGACATCAGAGTGCTGGGCTGAGCTCCCTCCTCTGGAACATCATCCCTCTCTGGCCTTTCCAGCAGTTTCCAGGTTTGTTTTTACCTCCAGGAATGCCAAAACTTTATTTTCAGTCTTCCCCCCTGGTTTTTTGACAGGCTGCTAAAAATGGAACTGGAAAGTTGTAATTTGAGCGTCTTCCTGAGAGAGAGGAAATGGAGCTGCTTTCTGTTTAGTCCTTCTGCCTTTTCCAAACATCCCACTTGGTGACTTAACTCGTGCTGTGAACTTTTAAAGATCAGGATTTTGGCACATCTACACTAAAACTGAAGAGGTTTCTAAGTAAATAAACAAAAAAACCCCAAACTCAACCAATAAACATGATTTGAAAAAAAACAACTAACACAATTTCCCAGAAGTTTTTAAATCTCCCAAAGTTTTGATGGAAGCAAGAAAATATTCCAATATTTCTTCATTTTCTGAGGTTGTTCCTTAGGCTGAAAATATTGCTGCACTTTTTATTGTGTATGGTCTTGCCCTTTTTAGGTTTGTGGGTTGTTGTCAAGTGGAACGGATCCAGAATGGGAATTTGGCATCCTCAGCTCCCAGGCTGGAACCCTGTGGGAGCAGAATCCCCCTCGGGCTTTTTTCAGTACAGGAGAACACCTTGGGTCAGGAAAACAAAACTAGAAATATAAATATAATTATAAATATATATGTAAATATATAGAAATATAGAGATATAGAGAAATAGATATATAGAGATATAGAAATAAAGAGGTATAGAAATATAGAAATATATAAAATATAGAAATACAGAGATAGTATAGAAGTATAGAAGTATAGAAGTATAGAAGTATAGAAGTATAGAAGTATAGAAGTATAGAAGTATAGAAATATAGAAATATAGAAATATAGAAATATATAGAAATATAGAAATACAGAGATATAGAAGTATAGAAGTATAGAAGTATAGAAGTATAGAAATATAGAAATATAGAAATATAGAAATATAGAAATATAGAGATAGAGATATAGAAGTATAGAAATATAGAAATATAGAAATATAGAAATATAGAAATATAGAGATAGAGATATAGAGATATGGAAATAGAGAAATACAGAGATATAGAGATATAGAAATATAGAAATATAGAAATGTAGAGATATAGAGATATAGAGATATAGAAATATAGAAATATAGAAATATGAAATATAGAAATATAGATGTATGTGCAGGAATCAATCATACTTTGTGTTAAACACCATTTCCTTGTTTCCTGTGCCTGAGTTTCCCCGAATTTCAGGATTTTGGGATCACTTGCAGCAGCTGTGCTGTTCTGTCAGTTTAAAGAGCTGCTGCGCTCCCCTTTGGAGAGGGAGAATTCTTTCCAAGTTGTGTTTTGTCTCATTTAGGGGTTGTTCAGTCCAATCCTTGGCTTGCTGGGCAGGAATTTGGGATATTTGGGGCCAGGTGAGGCCGTGCTCAGTGCAGTGGGAGCTCTCACAGGGTGAGCAGTGAATAATTCCCTGTGAATTCCAGCCCCCTGATATTGGAATAGGAATCCCATTATTACCAGTTAGATGGTGCCTGGGCCAGTCTGACCCTCGCTGCTGGGCCAAAGGCAGCAGCTGTGGTGCATCACCCCAGAGATGCCTTTAGCTGGCTGGAGATTGCAGTGGGGCACTGAAACAACTCCAGGCTTGGTAGGAACTCCGTTTACCTCAGGAGGAAAGCTTCAGGCGATGGTGAAGAGGAAAAGGAGATGGATTCTGCCGGAGGGTTTATATCCAGAGGCTTATTCCATTGTTGTGGTGTGTTTTTAGCTTCCGGGTCCCTTCCTCAGGTGTGCCAATATTCCCTTCTCCCTTCCCTCTCACCCCTCGCTGAGTGTGCCCTGTCAATCAGGCTAACATACCAGCAAGGCGTCGTGTGGTTGGTCCCTCAGGCCTGGGGGACATTGGATAGGTGTCCCTAGTCCCTTGAGACCCTGCCCCTTTCACCTGGTTGGTAGCTCACCTGTCCCCTCCCCTTCCCCTGTCCCGGAGCTTAAAAGGTTAATCAGACCATGCGGCCGCATTCTGGTGGAGCAGTTGCCCCGGTTCAGACCTCAGTAACCATGGAATAAACATCTGGATATAACCCTCCAGCAGAATCCTCTCCTTTTCTCTCTTCACCATCGCCAGAAGCTCTCTCTCCTGAGGTAAACGGAGTTCCTGACAAGCCTGGACTTGCTCAGTGCCCTGCTGCAATCTCCGGCAGCCAAGGTATCTCTGGGGTAAAGCACCACAGAAGCCGCCTTTGGCTCAGCAGCGAGGGTCACACTGACCCAGGCACAATCTAACTGGTTATATTGGGATTCGTATTCCAATATTCCATGGTCACAGAGGTCTGAATAGCAGTAACAGCTCCAACAGAATCCCGACCGCATGGTCTGATTGGGCTTTTAAGCTCAGGGACAGGGGGAGGGGAGGGACAGGTGAGGCACCAACCAGGTGGGAGGGGCGGGGTCTCAGGGGAGGATGACCCCCAGACAGGCCAATGACCTCTGGGCACAGGGGCATCTTTTGAACTTGACCACACGATTGACAAAGTGAAGGGAGACGACCCATCTTAATTGATCGGCATCGAACTCCGATTTATTGATCCCACTTACACACTTTTATAGTGGTGTTAATTAAGCTCATACATATGACAAAACCCGAGCTCATCATTGGTCACAGATTACGCACCAACCCCTCCTTTTGTTTTCAATACCTGTGGTTTGTTATTGAAACCAAGATTTGTGTTCTCGCCCTGATATGAAAGTTCTCAAGGCCTTCATGTTTGTCACTTTTGCTTTCCCATACCTTATCCAAGGACAAGATATTTACTTGTTATTAAAAACAACCTGAGAACTTCTGCTGTTTACATAAACGTGCTGGAGAACCTTGTTGTTTACAGAAACGGGCTTTGAGAATTTGCTCCTCACAGCTGCCTTTTACTTTTCCATCAGCTGTATATTTTCATGGCCTTTTTTCCTTCAAGCCATATCTGAGCAAAATTCTCCAACACACGATGACCTTCCTGGAATGTTAAAACTGATTGACAGGACTCACATAGCAAGGGGGCGAGGGGGAAGGGAGAGAGGTGTGGGCACACCTGGGGAAGGGGCCTGGAAGTTTAAAACAGGCTATTACAACACCCTGCAACGCCCTGAAATGCAGCTGGATCCCTCCCAGCCCTTCCATGGCGTTTGCATTCCTCAGCAATCCCCCTGGCTGTGCTGATTCACAAACTGCAGCTGAGCTCCACCTCCCAGCTCAGTGCCGTGTCCAGATGCCTCAAAGCCTGCCAGGAGTGGAAAAAGTGAGAGCAGAGCTGCTCGTGTTCTCAGGGCCTGCTGCAGCTGGCACGGGGCTCGGCCAAACTGCAGGGGAAGCGCGGGGAGGGAGCTCCAACCAGCCAGGAGAACCAAAAAGCTGAATTTCTGGGTCATGCTAAAGGGAGTGAAAAATGAGGGTTAAACAACGAGGTTCCTTTCAGTTTCTTACCGCTGGATTAGGAATGTTTTAAATAACTGGAAACAAGCTAACAAAGGAATATTTAAAATAACTGGAAACAATCTAACAGGTAAAGGAATATTTAAAATAACTAGAAATAAGCTAACAGGTAAAGGAATATTTTAAAATAACTAGAAACAAGCTAACAGAAAGGAATATTTTATATATCTGGAAACAAGCTAACAGGTAAAGGAATATTTAAAATAACTAGAAACAAGCTAACAGGTTAAGTAAATATTTAAAATAACTGGAAACAAGCTAACAGGTAAAGGAATATTTAAAATAACTGGAAACAAGCTTACAGCCAAAGGAATATTTTAAAATAACTGGAAACAAGCAAACAGGCAAAGGAGTACTTAAAATAACTAGAAATAAGCTAACAGGTTAAGTAAATATTTAAAATAACTGGAAACAAGCTAACAGGTAAAGGAATATTTTAAAATAACTAGAAACAAGCTAACAGAAAGGAATATTTTATATATCAGGAAACAATCTAACAGGTAAAGGAATATTTTGAATAACTAGGAACAAGCTAACAAGTTAATCAAATATTTTAAATAACTGGAAACCAGCTAACAGCTTATGTGAATATTTAAAATAATTGGACAAAATAATTGGCTCTGCTTACAACAGAATTGAGGAGAAGGAGGGTGCAAGCAGTGGATTGACAGTGTTGATGCCTCAAGATTTTAGATTTTATATTTCTGTTTATTTGCAACCCTGCAGTTCTTTAGTGTGTAAGTCTAAACTCCACACACAGTGGGAGCTGCTGCTTCCCCATTTGGGGCAGACACAACAATTCCTCTCCAGGATTTCAGCTTTTCTGTTTTCCATCTACTTGAAATAGATGATATGATATTTAACACTTGTGCTACTGCTACTACTACTACTGCTACTACTACTACTACTACCAATGATAAAAATTATATTTTATAATAGTATATTATTATATTTTTCACATATTTGTAACCTGCAGATCTTTAGTGCAGAACTCCAAACCCCACACACAGTGGGAGCTGCTGCTTCCCCATTTGGGGCAGACACAGCAATTCCTCTCCAGGCCTGGCAGTCAAGGACACCTCACTGCCTCAGGGCCCAGAGATGGAAACAAAAGGGAGTTGGGGGCAGCAAACTTGGGGTCAATGACTTCATTAGCTGAAGCTGGAATTGGCAGATTCACCCCCAAAATGCAAATGGACCAAACTTATAAAAGTGCGAAAATCAGTGAGTCCATTTTTGGGTGCAGGCCCTGAAGGGCTTCATCTGCCCTAAACACCCCAAAAACCTGAAGGAATAACAAATTTTTACTCTCATAATTTTGCCTGCTGCTGTTTTTAGGTATCCCAAAAAGCATCAGCGTGGCCACCAGCACTCTGGTGCCGCTCAGCCCCTGCAGTGGCCCCTTGGCTCCATCTCCGGAGCCTGCAGAGTCCAACATCTCCCTCCCAAGACTTGTGGGGGTGATGGGGAGGAGCTGCTGCTGCTCACTTGGAGCCTTGGGGCAGCCGTGGCCGGGCTTTGAGGCTGAGTGGAGATGAAAAGTGACAGAGTGTTAATACATTAGGCATTCATTTTGTATCATATTAGTGCTGCTTGTAGTGGGTAAGTGAGATGTCAGAGCCGGTTATGTGCAATTAGGAGCCCACAACTGAACATCCCATGGAGGAGGTAGCAGGGATGTGAGAGGAGTGAGGGATTTGTCTTTCCAAACCAGCTGGGAGATAAAACCAGCACTGGGAGATAAAAGAAACGATGGGAAGGGTTCCACTGAGTGATGAATGGAATAAGAGATTTGCTTTTACAAATAGGCTTGCTGATAAACAAAATTAGACATTGAAAGATGAAAGGAACAATGGGTAAGAAAAACCCCTCAATTCCATAAGAATTTAAAAATTAAAAGGGATTCCCCTCTATACATTAGAGGGGAATCTTTGGTGTCAGGTGTTCTGGGAGGTCTGAACCTCTCAAGTACCTCAGAAATGGGGGAAAACCCCTAAATTGCATAAGAAATAAAAATTAAAAGGCAGGGTTATACATTAGAGGGGAATCTTTGGTATCAGGCATATCAGGGAATCTGAATTTCTCAAGTACCTCAGAAATGGGGAAAAACCCCTAAATTCCATAAGAAATAAAAATTAAAAGGCAGGGTTATACATTAGAGGGGAATCTTTGGGATCAGGGAATCTGAACCTCTCAAGTAGCTCAGAAATGGGGAAGAGAGAGGGAAATGTGTGAATGTAAAAACCTTGAATTTCCTGGGCCCTTTTTGGGCAAATTCAGAACAAGCTGAATTTCCAGGACACCAAGCACAAGTTCACTGCCTTCTGATTAAAATCTTGATGTAAAGGGATAAAAAAGGGAGAATGAATCCTCAGCACAACAACATTTTTAATGGGAATCCTTATCAATCTCTCAAGTCTTTTCCAATCTCCTCAGTTTTCAGAGTTAGCTGATGCAACCTTCTCCTTGGATTTCAAAACGGGTGAGGGAAGATCTGATGGACAAATACTGCTTTGAAAACAGTTTTGTTGCTGTCTCTTTGGGTTTGTATTCTGGATTCTGCTCCGTGTCTGCCTTGGGCACAGAACTTCATTTCTGTGTGCCTTCATTTGTGTGTCCCTGAACTGACAGCAACAAGAGATTCCCTGCGAGACTGAGGCCTAAGAATATTCCCCAGACAAAAGAAATCCTAGAAATTATCACTGAAACCATCTTCCTCCTCTTAACCCTTTTGAAACCAGGTGAAAGAGTGAAATTTCTGATGTTTAGGGATGGGATTTTTAGGTTTTCTTGACTTCAGATCTTTAAGGTACACAAAGTAACCCAAAAATGCCTGGGGAAAAAAGGGAATATCAGAGAGCTATGGAAAGGGAAAGAAACCCTAGAAATTATCACTGAAACCATCTTCATTCTCTTTGAAATCAGGTGAAAGGAGTGAAATTTCTGATGTTTAGGGGTGGAATTTTTAGGTTTTCTTGACTTCAGATCTTTAAGGTACTGTCCTGGTGCAGCCACCCCACATCCCCTCCCTGGCACATCCAGGATTTCCCAATGAAGGATTACTGGGCACTGCTGATATTTCTGCTGGTAAAACACCACCAGCCCAATTCCAGCCCCTCTCCTGTTGCAAACCTCTAAAAAGCAGAGTTTGCTTGCTTTCATTGGTTTTTCTGATGAATCACCTCTTTAGACTCCAGGAAAGTGAATTCGAAAGGATTGACTATGCTGTCGTCAGCACCCAATCCCTCCAGCTATCCAGATTTCCCAATGAAGGATTGCTGGGCACTGCTGATATTTCTGCTGGTAAAACACCACCAGCCCAATTCCAGCCCCTCTCCTGTTGCAAACCTCTAAAAAGCAGAAGTTTTGCTCTGCTTTTGTTGGTTTTTCTGATGAATCACCTCATTTAGACTCTAGGAAAAGTGGATTTATTCACATAGGATGTGCACTAATGCTGTTCCGGTACAGACACCCCAAATCCCCTCCCTGGCTCATCCAGGATTTCCCAATGAAGGATTGCTGGGCACTGTTGATATTTCTGCTGGTAAAACACCACCAGCCCAATTCCAGCCCCTCTCCTGTTGCAAACCTCTAAAAAGCAGATGTTTTGCTCTGCTTTTGTTGGTGTTTCTGCTCTCCCTGGCCTTGCTCCCTCCTCTGCAGTCCCAATTCCAAACTCTTCACGTCACCGCTTGGAAGCCGGGCCGCGCGCAGGCCTGCGCTGTGTTTGCTCAGCTCCCCCGGCCTCAGCACATGTGGCTCCAATTCCAGAGGCTCTGCAGGGCTGTGGGGATGGGGATGGGGCTGGCCTGACCCCTCTCCTTCACCTCAGGGAGGGAAAGTCACGCTTTATGCAGCATCTTTCCCATTTGGGATGCTTTTGTGTGGCGGAGGGGCCTGTGCTCTGCACAGCTCCCCCGGCCTCAGCACATGTGGCTCCAATTCCAGAGGCTCTGCAGGGCTGTGGGGATGGGGATGGGGATGGCCTGACCCCTCTCCTTCACCTCAGGGGGAGCCACCCTTTATGCAGCATCTTTCCCATTTAGGATGCTTTTGTGTGCGCAGGGGCTGGCTGTGTCTGCACAGCTCCCCAGCCTCAGCACATGTGGCTCCAATTCCAGGGCTCTGCAGGGCTGTGGGGATGGGGTGGGATGGCCTGACCCCTCTCCTTCACCTCAGGAGGGAAAGCACGCTTTATGCAGCATCTTCCCATTTGGTGTGTGCGGCGGGGAGGGCTGGCTCTGTGAGTCCCGCGCCCAGCACGTGGCTCCATCCAGGGACTGCACTGGGGGTCTGGAGGAGCTGACCCTCTCCTTCCTGGCCAGCCAATGATCACAGCTGCAGTGTGCCGGAGGGCAGTCAGGCACGTGTGGGCGCCCTTATGGGCCTGGGGACTCTGGAGACACCAGCCCTTGCCTGGCGCTTCAGGCAATGCACACGCGGCGTGCCAGGGACGCTGTGCCCCTTTGTGACTTTGCGCCTGAAACGCGCAAGGATGAACGAGAGCGCTGCTGGTTTATTTGGCTCTGCTGAGGCGTGTAGTGGGGCTGCCGACCTTTTTGGGTTCTGCTCATAACTCTGGGATGAAACAACCCAGCTTTGCCTCGTCCTGCTCTACCCACAGCAAAAACTGGGGGAGGAACCCAAGGGGACGTGAAACCCTTTGTGTGCCTGTGTCTGAACAGCACAGCGGGGAAAGAAGAGGTTTTGTTTCTCCAGAGTTTGATTTTGAGGCCCTCTGAGCCTTAAATGCTGGAGTGTGGAACTCACAGCTGGTCACGCCAGCAGCCCTGCAAAGTCTGACTGCACACGGAATTCCTTGGCCATAAAAGTCGTGTTCAGCCTCCTCCTCCAGCAGCTGAAATCCTGAATCTGCTGATTGCAAAACGCTCAGGGCTTTTCTCGTCAGCACGGGATGGGGGGCAAGCTCTTGTTGTCAGAGAAACTCAGTAAATCATTTCCTATAAGACTCCAACAGATGTGAAACATCCAAAATTCCTGCCGTGAGGGAGTGGTTCAGAGCTGCAACATGGCAGGCTGTCCTTTTTGTTTTGAACTCCCAAATACATTATTCCTGACCCCTAATTTAGACACATCCTGTTCTCAGACACTTTGATTTTAGCACAAAACTGTGAGGCAAATGAGGGATTATCCAGCTGAAGGAACACCCTGGTGTAGTTCTGTGCATGTTTATTCTCTCTGGGCTGACTTAAGGAGGAAGTTTTTGTTTATTTGGGTTGTTTTTACTAAAATGAAGTATTTCAGCAGTTCAGGTCTGGCTGAGAGCAGCTATAGCAGGGGATTTTTGTGGTTTTTATCCAACAGCCTGGATTTTGGGAAGAGTGGGTGAGTCAGGACCACAGGGAATTCATAAAATCACAGAATGACCAGGTTGGAAGAGTCTTTTAAAATCATCGAGTCCAATCCAGCTCCAACCCCTCAACTCAACCCTGGCACCCAGAGCCACATCCAGGCTTTGTTAAACACACCCACCACCTCCCCAGGCAGAATATTCCAGAACTTTATCACCCTTTCTCTAAAAAACTTTTTCCTAATAACCAACTTTCCTTCCTGTGAGACATAAACTTTGAGGAATTTATGGATTTTAGAGGAGCTGAGAGATAAGCTTTATTGGAGTTAATCAAAATCAATGGGTGGGCCTTTATGAAGTTAAGAGTAAATAATTAACTAATAATTGATTGCTTGTCAACACAATGTTGGGTTAGCTGGGTTTATAATGAAGAATACAGAAACTGATAAAGAGCTTTTAGGAACATCAGACAATTGTGGCCTCCTCTGCTCTAAAACCAATTGAAGATGGGAATGGGAGTTGTACCAAGGGTTCATTTGTCAGATTTGCATTGAAAAGGTAGAAAGGGCAGAACGAGGAAGACTTCATTGACTTCCTCATTTTGGGACCCCTCCCCATGAAAGGGACCACGGACCCATTTCAAGGAACAAACTGTGCATGCTTAATGGCTTTAGACCTAATTACTATAGGAGAGGGGACTGGGATGTACCAAAGTCATGAATATGCATTTGTATTTTGGGTATTCAATACTTGTATAGATAAAAGGGCTCTGTAATCACCTGTAAATTGTGGTGTGCATTTGGGAGCTATCCCACAATAAACACACACTTTTTAACTTTCAACTTTTAGTTAGAGAGTTTTTGGCTATTGGTACTAGATCAATACCCGTATTGGGAATGGGATGTACCAAAGTTATGAACATGCATTTGTACTTTGGGTATTCAATACCCAAATAGATACAAGGACTCTGTAATCACCTCTAAATTGCAGTGTGCATTTGGGAGTTATCCCACAATAAACACACACTTTCTAACTTTCTAACTCAAAACTGTTTTTGGATATCGGTACTAGATCAATATCCATATTGGGAATGGGATGTACCAAAGTTATGAACATGTATTTGTATTTCGGATATTCAATACTTGTATAGATAAAAGGTCTCTGTGATCACCTCTAAATTGTGGTGTGTATTTGGGAGCTATCCCACAATAAACAAACACTTTCTAACTTAAAGCTGTTAGAGAGTTTTTGCCTGTCACAGTTGGATATCAGTACCAGATCAATATCCATATTGGCAATGGGATGTACCAAAGTCATTAACATGTATTTGTATTTTGGATATTCAATACTTTTATAGATAAAAGGATGCTGGAATCACCTGTAATCACCTGTAAATTGTGGTGTGTTTTTGGGAGCTATCCCACAACAAACAAACACTTTCTAACTCTAAACTGTTGAACAGTTTTTGTCACAATTGGCTATCGGTACTAGATCAATACCCATATTTTCAATAAATCACTGGGAAATCTCCCATTTTCCCTCATGGCGAGGGTGACTTTTCGGAGGGCGCCAGGGAAGGAAGCCGTGCCTGCAGGGACAGCGCTGTGCAGGAGGATGATGTGCCCTGGCACCGGGGCTGCTCCTGTCACACCTGCACCCAGCCCCGCTGTGATCCTAACCAGCACAAGCAGGCAGGGCACCCATCACGGGTGAGCTGGGAATTGCTCAGACAGGGCACAAACTCTCTGTGTGAGCGTGTGCGTGGATAAGTTTTCCTCAGCAGCAGATTCCTGAGTCACCTCCCCGCCTCTGGAGCTGCAGGAAAATCACAGGTTGCATTTCTGCTCCTCCCCTGAGCATCAGGAATATTCTGGTGCAAACCTCAGCTTTGATAAAATAACCAAAATAAATCATGAAAAGCGTTGCTGAAGGACAAACTGCACAGATGTTCCTGAAGAAGCTGAAATTTTTCAAAACCTGTTCTGGATATTCACGTTTTAAGTGAGCTTGGCTTGGCCTTGGGTGTGGCTTGGGCTAAGCTTACAAAGCTTTATTGTGCATTTCTTTTGTCCTGATTCTCTGAATCTTTTCTAGGCTGTTCCTCCTAATTCCAGCAGTTAAGTGATACAGCACAACCTATTACTTTTTAAATAGCAGAACCTATTTTTAGCATTGCTCCCTAATTCAAACCTTCTGAACCTAATGAAAGATTTAAGTCTGGAAGCTCTTTAGCTTTTAGGACGGGAATTTGCCCACAAATAAAAACGTCAGCAAAGCATTTATTTCCCCTTTGATTCTGCTTGTCTGGCGATGTATATTTGATGTTGGGGTACGTGGGGGGTGTGTACATACATTTATTTGTGACGGGTATGGAAACTCTCTGGGCTTCAGCATGGAAATGTGGGATCCTGGAAGGATTCAGGCAGGAAAACTCTGCTTTGGGGGGGACAGAATTTGTGATAAGGCCAAACACAGCCTGGGTTCAGTCAGCATTTGCTGCTTGCTGTGCTGCACAGGCTCCTTCCCTCTGCTCCATTTCAAAGGGCTGATGCTGCTGAAATTCAACCCCTTTTATGACATTCACTCACAATGAGGAGTCCTTAAAACGTTGTTGAAACGAGTTCTGAGGAATTCCTCAAGCCTGACATCTTTGCTGAGGGATCCAGCCTGTTGTCCATATTCATTTCTTTTTAATTTATTCAAACTCTGCAAGGCAGAAGGGGCTGAGAGGGCTGAAAACCCCTTGGAATCCTTCCCCTGATCAATCTGGGCGCTGCGGGGATGGTTTTGGGCTTGATTAAAATCTTTGTTGCTGTGTTTTCCTTGGAGATTTCAACGCGGGGAGGGACGAGAGGATGGCTGTGGTTGTCTGCAGGGTGTGGGGTGAGTTATTGTAGTTATTGTCCCGGGAACAATGCAGGGAACAATGCAGGGAACAGTCACACAGGGTCACTGCTGTGCCACCCAAAGCCAACGCTTCCAAAAGCATTTAAAAGCAAAGAAAAAAAGAGTTGGATAAGCAGGAAAAGCAATGGCACCTCCTCCTGGAGTCATGGGATGGGAGCTGAGTTGTGGCAGTTCCAGGTGTGGGTTTCTCTGGGATTGAAAGCACTTGAGGTGATAGTTCATGTTCAGACTCGGGTGTTTATTTATTATTTCTTATCAGTGAAACAATCTCACTACTGTGAGTTCTGCAGCAAGGCACAAAATGACAAAAATTTCATTTCAAGGTCTTTTAACACTAAACTATCCAATCAAGAGCTGACACCTGGATTATTTCCCCTTTTAACCCAATAACTGATCCCAAAGAGCCCCAATGTGGACTTTTCTGCCCCATTACAAAATGCCACCAAACCCATGGAGAAGAACCCCAGGACAAACCCTGTGCCCTCCATCTTGCTCCCATCCACAACGCTCTAAAAATCCCAAACCCTCAACTGGGAGAATGAGTCAGGCTGGGGAATTGTTGGTTTCTCTGGGTCTGGACTGAAGGCACTTGAGATGATATTTCATGTTCACACTCAGGTATTTATTTATTATTTCTTATCAGTGAAGCAGTCTCTCAACCATGAGTTCTGCAACAAGGCACAAAATGGCAACAATCTCTTGTTCCAAGGTCTTTTAAGACTGAACCATCCAATTAAGAGCTGACACCTGGATTATTTCCCCCTTTTTAACCCAATAACTGATCCCAATGTGGACTTTTCTGCCCAATTACAAAATGCCACCAAACCCAAGAAGAAGAAACCCAGGACAAACCCTGTGCCCTCCATCTTGCTCCCATCCACAGCTCACTAAAAATCCCAAACCCTCAACTGGGAGAATGAGTCAGGCTGGGGAATTGTTGGTTTCTCTTGGTCTGGATTGAAACCACTTGAGATGATATTTCATGTTCACACTCAGGTATTTATTCATTATTTCTTATCACTAAAACAGCCTCAAAACCATGAGTTCCGCAGCAAGGCACAAAATGGCAACAATCTCTTGTTCCAAGGCCTTTCAAGACTAAACCATCCAATTAGGAACTGACTTTTCTGCCCAATTACAAAATGCCACGCAAATCCATGGAGAAGAAGGAGGATGAAGAATCATGAAGAAGAAACTCAGGACAAACCCTGTGCCCTCCATCTCGCTTCCATCCACACCACACTAAAAATCCCAAACCCTAAACTGGGAGAATGAGTCAGGCTGGGGAATTGTTGGTTTCTCTTGGTCTGGACTGAAGGCACTTGGGACAGTAGCTCATGTTGGGACTCAGGTATTTATTTATTATTTCTCATCAGTGAAACAGTCTCACAACCATGAGTTCTGCAGCTTTTCATTAACGAGGCACAAAATGGCAGCAATCTCTTGTTCCAAGGTCTTTTAAGACTAACAAGATCTTTTTTAGACTAAACTATCCAATTAAGAACTGACACCTGGATTATTTCCCCTTATAACAACCCAATAACTGATCCCACAGAGCCCCCAGTGCAGACTTTCCACCCAATTACAAAATGCCACCAAACCCAAGAAGAATCATGAAGAAGAAACCCAGGACAAACCCTGTGCCCTCCATCTCGCTCCCATCCACAACACACTAAAAATCCCAAACCCTCAAACTGGGAGAATGAGTCAGGTCTGGATTGAAGGCACTTGAGACAGTAATTCATGTTCAGACTCAGGTGTTTATTATTTCTTATCAGTATAAATGTCTCACTTCTCTGAGTTCTGCAGCAAGGCACAAAATGGCAACAATCTCTTGTTCCAAAGTCTTTCAAGACTAAACCATCCAGTTAAGAGCTGATACCTGGATTATTTCCTCTTTTAACCCAATAACTCATCCCAATGTGGACTTTCCTGCCCAATTACAAAATGCCACCCAAACCCAAGAAAAAGGAAGAAGAAAAACCCAGGACAAACCCTGTGCCCTCCATCTCGCTGCCATCCACAACGCACTAAAAATCCCAAACCCTCAAACTGGGAGAATGAGTCAGGCTGGGGAATTGTTGGTTTCTCTGGGTCTGGACTGAAGGCACTTGAGATGAGAGTTCATGTTCACACTCCGGTATTTATTTATTATTTCTTATCAGTGAAACAGCCTCACAGCCATGAGTTCCACAGCAAGGCACAAAATAGCAACAATCTCTTGGTACGAGGTCTTTTAAGAGACCAATTAAGAACTGACACCTGGATTATTTCCCCTTTTAACCCAATAACTGATCCCAATGTGGACTTTCCTGCCCCATTACAAAATGCCACCAAACCCATGGAGAAGAACCCCAGGACAAACCCTGTGCCCTCCATCTTGCTCCCATCCACAACGCTCTAAAAATCCCAAACCCTCAACTGGGAGAATGAGTCAGGCTGGGGAATGTTGGTTTCTCTGGGTCTGGATTGAAGGCACTTGGGACAGTAGCTCATGTTCACACTCAGGTATTTATTTATTATTTCTCATCAGTGAAACAGCCTCACAGCCATGAGTTCTGCAGCTTTTCATTAACGAGGCACAAAATGGCAACAATCTCTTGTTCCAAGGTCTTTTAAGACTAACAAGATCTTTTTTAGACTAAACTATCCAATTAAGAACTGACACCTGGATTATTTCCCCTTATAACAACCCAATAACTGATCCCACCGAGCCCCCAGTACAGACTTTCCACCCAATTACAAAATGCCACCCAAACCCAAGAAGAATCATGAAGAAGAAACCCAGGACAAACCCTGTGCCCTCCATCTCGTTCCCATCCACAACACACTAAAAATCCCAAACCCTCAAACTGGGAGGATGAGCCAGGTCTGGATTGAAGGCATTTGAGACAGTAATTCATGTTCAGACTCAGGTGTTTATTATTTCTTATCAGTAGAAATGTCTCACTTCTCTGAGTTCTGCAGCAAGGCACAAAATGGCAACAACCTCTTGTTCCAAAGTCTTTCAAGACTAAACCGTCCAATTAAGAGCTGACACCTGGATTATTTCCTCTTTTAACCCAATAACTCATCCCAATGTGGACTTTCCTGCCCAATTACAAAATGCCACCCAAACCCAAGAAAAAGGAAGAAGAAAAACCCAGGACAAGCCCTGTGCCCTCCATCTTGCTCCCATCCACAACACCCTAAAATCCCAAATCCTCAAACTGGGAGAATGTGTCAGGCTGGGGAATTGTTGGTTTCTCTGGTCTGGATTGAAGGCACTTGGGACAGTAGCTCATGTTCAGACTCAGGTATTTATTTATTATTTCTTATCAGTGAAACAATCTCACAGCCATGAGTTCTGCAGCAAGGCACAAAATGGCAACAATCTCTTGGTACAAGGTCTTTTAAGAGACCATTTAAGAACTGGCACCTGGATTATTTCCCCTTTTAACCCAATAACTGATCCCAATGTGGACTTTTCTGCCCAATTACAAAATGCCACCAAACCCATGGAGAAGAAACCCAGGACAAACCCTGTGCCCTCCATCTCGCTTCCATCCACAGCTCACTAAAAATCCCAAATCCTCAATTTCTCACCCAGTGACGCACCTCCATTGCTCTCTATAATCTATTTCACACTTTTGTGGATTCCAGTTTATCTTGAAGCCTTTAGGAACATTTCTGCATGGATGAGGGTCAGAGTCAGAGTTCCCCTGGGGGCCAGGGCACCCCAGAGCAGACACAGAAATATTCCCTGTGTGCTCTGGCTTTCTGAGCGAAGCCAAAGGCAGCAATTCCCGAATTCCTGCGAGCACCAAGGGCTGCCCACAGGATGTGGAAGGGGAGCAGAGGCTTTGTTGGGCAAGAACTGCGGAGCCTGCAGAAATGTGGCATCGCTCTTGGACGTGATTTTTCTGGGAAAATCAGCCCTTTTTCCATCCCTTGTGTGCAGCATCCAGCCCTTGAGGCCACCCAGGGCTGGGGAGCTTTGGGAGGGGAGGTTTGGAACAGCTCAGGGAGAAATAAATCCATTTGCAGCCCTGCTCTGTGTCCTGGGCAGTGCTGCTGGAAGGGGCAGACACTCCTCTGGTAGCCTTTTAAATTAAACCTCAATTTTTAATCATGAAAATGGTCAAAACCTTATTTATCTATTAAATATCTCATTTGCTTCAACTTTTAACCATGAAAGTTGTTGAAATCTCATTTATTTATTTAGTAAAAATCTCATTTGCTTCAACTTTTAACCATGAAAATGGTTACATCTCATTTACTTCAACTTTCAACCATGAAAATGGTTAAAACCTTATTTATTAAACATCTTGTTTACTTCAACTTTTAACCATGAAAATGGTTAAAACATTATTTATTTATTAAACATCTCGTTTACTTCAACTTTTAACCATGAAAATGGTTAAAACCTTATTTATCTATTAAATATCTCATTTACTTCAACTTTTAACCATGAAAGTTGTTGAAATCTCATTTATTTATTTAGTAAAAATCTCATTTGCTTCAACTTTTAACCATGAAAATGGTTAAAACATTATTTATTTATTAAACATCTCGTTTACTTCAACTTTCAACCATGAAAATGGTTAAAATCTTATTTATCTATTAAAAATCTCATTTACTCCAAGTTTTAATCGTGAAAATGGTTAAAACCTTATTTATCTATTGAATATCTCATTTCCTTCAACTTTTAACCATGAAAATGGTTAAAATCTTATTTATTTATTAAACATCTCGTTTACTTCAACTTTCAACCATGAAAATGGTTAAAATCTTATTTATCTATTAAAAATCTCATTTACTCCAAGTTTTAATCGTGAAAATGGTTAAAACCTTATTTATCTATTAAATATCTCATTTGCTCCAACTTCTAACCATGAAAATGGTTAAAACATTATTTATTTATTAAACATCTCGTTTACTTCAACTTTCAACATAAACAGGTTACAAACTTTATTTTTATTCAAACACTACTATCATTTACTCAATTTTAACCATGAAAATTGTTGAAATCTTTTCACTTTTATCTTATCTTGAATTAAAATTCGATTACTTCAACTTTTAACCATGAAAAGGGTTAAAATCCTTTTTGCTTCTAGAAAAATCTCATTTACTCCAAGTTTAATGTGAAATGGTTTAAAACTTATTTATCTATTGAATTTCTCATTTGCCTTCAACTTTTAACCATGAAAGTTGTTGAAATCTCATTTATGTTTAGTAAGAAATTCCATTTGCTCCAACTTTAACCATGGAAGTTGTGAAGCAACATTTATTATTTATTAAAAATCTCATTTTCAACTTTTAACCATGAAAATGGTTAAAACTTATTATCTATTAAAATCTATTTACTTCAACTTTTAACCATGAAAATGGTTAAATCTTATTTATTTATTAAAAATCTCGTTTCTTCAACTTTAACCATGAAATGTTAAATCTTATTTATTATTAAAAATCTATTCTCAATTTAACATAAAATGGTTAAAACATTATTTATTTATTAAACATCTCGTTTACTTCAACTTCTAACCATGAAAATGGTTAAAACATTATTTATTTATTAAACATCTCGTTTACTTCAACTTTCAACCATGAAAATGGTTAAAATCTTATTTATCTATTAAAAATCTCATTTACTCCAAGTTTTAATAGTGAAAATGGTTAAAACCTTATTTATCTATTGAATATCTCATTTACTTCAACTTTTAACCATGGAAGTGGTTGGAACCTTATATATCTATTACAAATCTCATTTGCTTCAACTTTTAACCATGCAAGTGGTTACAACCTTATTTATTTATTAAAAATCTCATTTATTTGGACTTTTAACCATGCAAATGGTTAAAGCCTTACTTATTAATTAAAAAATCCCATTTATTTCAACTTTTAACTACGAAAATGGTTAAAAACTTATTTATTTATTTATTAAAAATCTCATTTACTTCAACTTTTACCCATAAAATGGTTAAAACCTTATTTATCTATTAAAAATCTGATTTATTTGGGCTTTCCTTGCAAGGTCTCACCTACACAAATTTCAGGGAGTGTTTGTTCTTCTTTGGATAATTAAACCTAGAAGGGTCCTGCATCTGTTTCTGGCTCCTTTATCTCTCCTGTGCCATAAATTCCTGCACATTTCTACACCTAAATCACCATTTCATCCCTGTTTGATGCAGTAAAACCTCACCCAAACTGTGGAAAATATGAAATTTTTTCATGTTGAGGTCTTTTGGGATTTTTTGTGGGTAATTTCTCTACCTGGCTCTTATAAGAGTTTGTTTTATTTTCCTTTCAGCATATGGAACTGGAGGGAAATAAGTGAATAGTCGCTCCTGTCTAGAAACCTGAAAAATTTAAATCCTGTGGGAGTTTAAAGCATTAATAAGGATTAAAGAGACAAATCAGGGGAGTTAAAATAAGATTTTTTTTTTCCTTAATAATGTTATGGAAAAGTTTGCACAATGTGTGAGTTTGATTATTGGGTCAGTGATGAATCAGCTCCACATAATTTCTGATTTCTTTGAAAAAATAAAGGGGTGAGGAATTTGTCACTATTCCACTGATGTTTCATGGTTTCTCCTTGTTTAGATAATGATTTATAGATTCAACATAAACTTCCTCAAAGCCACATTTCTACACCTAAATCACCATTTCATCCTGTTTGATGCAGTAAACCTCACCCAAATTGTGGAAAATATGAAATTTTTTCATCTTGAGGTCTTTTGGGATTTTTTGTGGGTAATTTCTCTACCTGGCTCTTATAAGAGTTTGTTTTATTTTCCTTTCAGCATATGGAACTGGAGGGAAATAAAGTGAGTTCTCCTGTCTAGAGAATCTGCAAAATTTAAATTCCTGTGGGAGTTTAAAGCATTAATATGGATTAAAGAGACAAATCAGGGGAGTTAAAATAAAAATTTTTTTTCCTTAATAATGTTATGGAAAAGTTTGCACAATGTGTGAGTTTGGTTATTGGGTCAGTGATGAATCAGCTCCAAATAATTTCTGATTTCTTTGAAAAAATAAAGGGTGATGTAGGAATTTGTCACTATTCCACTGGATGTTTCCTTGGGTTTTCTCCTTGTTTAGATAATAAGTTTATAGATTCAACATAAACTTCCTCAAAGCCACATTTCTACACCTAAATCACCATTTCATCCCTGTTTGATGCAGTAAAACCTCACCCAAACTGTGGAAAATATGAAATTTTTTCATGTTGAGGTCTTTTGGGATTTTTTGTGGGTAATTTCTCTACCTGGCTCTTATAAGAGTTTGTTTTATTTTCCTTTCAGCATATGGAACTGGAGGGAAATAAAGTGAAATAAAGTCTCTCTCCTGTCTAGAGAATCTGCAAAATTTAAACTCCTGTGGGAGTTTAAAGCATTAATAAGGATTAAAGAGACAAATCAGGGGAGTTAAAATAAGATTTTTTTTTTCCTTAATAATGTTATGGAAAAGTTTGCACAATGTGTGAGTTTGGTTATTGGGTCAGTGATGAATCAGCTCCACATAATTTCTGATTTCTTTGAAAAAATAAAGGGTGATGTAGGAATTTGTCACTATTCCACTGGATGTTCCCATGGGTTTTCTCCTTGTTTAGATAATAAGTTTATAGATTCAACATAAACTTCCTCAAACCCACAGATATTTCCTGGGAGCAGCAAAAATCCCTCCAAGGTGTGAGCTCTGCTAAACCCAGCAGGTTTAAACCAGAAAAGAATGAAAATAAATGAAAATTTCTGCCATCATCTCGCAGAAAATGATAATTTTTTACGGAAAACGTTGAGCAGGACTAAGTTTAAAAACACAAAACACCTGCGAGGTTGTGCAGGAACCCTCAGAGCTCCACAGGGCTCGGGAAAAGTTGCGAATGTCGCGGTTGTGGCGCCGAAATTCAGATTATTGATCAGCGATGTGGCAGCGGGGCGCTAATGAGGGCAGCAAGGGGAGCTCCAGGGAAAAGCTGGATCCATCCTGGGCAGGAATTCTAATTGTGTTTGGCAGATGCAGCTCGGAGAGCAGCGAATCCAGCCATAAACCGGATTAATTTTCCCTTTAAAGCAAGGAGATAATGCGGCTGGGCAGGAGCTTTCACTGAGGGAGAGCTGAACTGGCCTAAAATTCTGGATATTTAATGTAGGGGGTGATAATTCTTGATAAAGGGGTTGGGAAGGAGAAATTAAATCTCCAAATCTCTGAGGGATGGTTGTGGTAACTCAAGGCAGAGCTGAGAATGGGAGCAGAAAGGAATTTTCTAAAAGTTGGTCCTGAAGAAATGGGAAAAATGAGGGAGAGTCGTGTTGGGCGTCAATTTTCTGTCTGGTTTTCATTTGAAGGTTCGCTCTTTAAATACCATAAAAGTATATAAATAGTATAAAATAATGTTAAAATTAGCAATAAATCCAGCCTGAGTAATTGGAACCTCTCATGCTGTTGCTCTGTCCTCTCAAGTATATCAAAAGTATATCATAAGTATAATATGAAAAATATAGGAATAAATAATATGAAAAAATATAGGGAAAATATTAATAATATAATAATAGTAAAATAATAATATTAAAAATATAGGAGTAAATCCAGCCTGAGAAATTGGAACCTCTTGTGCTGCTGCTCTGTCCTCCCAAGTATATCAAAAGTTATTAAAAATATTAATATATTTTTAATTAAAATATAGGAAGAAATCCATTATTATATTAATAATATTAAAATATTGGAATATTAAAACAATAGGAATAAATACTAATAATATAATATTATTAAAATAATAATATGAAAAATATAGGAATAAATCCAGCCTGAGCAATTGGAACCTCTTGTGCTGCTGCTCTGTCCTCCCAAGTATATCAAAAGTATATCATAAGTATAATATTAAAAATATAGGAATAAATAATATGAAAAATATAGGAATAAATATTAATAATATAATATTATTAAAATAATAATATTAAAAATATAGGAATAAATCCAGCCTGAGTAATTGGAACCTCTCGTGCTGTTGCTCTGTCCTCTCAAGTATATCAAAAGTATATCATAAGTATAATATGAAAAAGCATATCAAAAGTATATCAATAGTATATAATAATATTAAAAATATAGGAGTAAATCCAGCCTGAGCAATTGGAACCTCTTGTGCTGCTGCTCTGTCCTCCCAAGTATATAAAAGTATATCAAAAGTATAATATTAAAAATATAGGAATAAATAATATGAGAAATATAGGAATATTAAAAATATAATATTATTGCAATAATAATACTAAAAATATAGGAATAAATCCAGCCTGAGTAACTGGAACCTCTTGTGCTGCTGCTCTGTCCTCCCAAGTATATCAAAAGTATAATATTAAAAATATAGGAATAAATAATATGAAAAAATATAGGGAAAATATTAATAATATAATAATAGTAAAATAATAATATGAAAAATATAGGAATAAATCCAGCCTGAGTAACTGGACCCTCCTGTGCCCTGCTCTGTCCTCCAGGATTGTGTGGGACTTCCCAGCGCTCTGAACTTCCCCAATTTTCAGCACTTTCGCAATATTTGGCCCAGGAAGCAAAATATTTCCTCCCACTTCATTTCACAGGGGGAAAAAAAGCTGGTTTAGGGTTTTGTTTTGAACAGCAAAACTGCAGAACAACTCAAGATTCAAACCCCAAGAATCTCCTGAAGATTTGCACCCCACAAACAGCAGTGGGGAAATTTGGGTGGGGAATTTTGGATTTTGACCCCAATGCCTGGAACCTTCCCTCCCTCTGATATTTTGGGTCACTTTTAACAGAAAATTTAAACAATTTAAACCCCAAGAATCTCCCACAGATTTGCACCCCACAAACGGCAGTGGGGAAATTTGGGTGGGGAATTTTGGATTTTGACCCCAATGCCTTTACCCTTCCCTCCTTCTGATATTTTGGGTCACTTTTAACAGAAAATTTAAACCCCAAGAATCTCCCACAGATTTGCACCCCACAAACGGCAGTGGGGAATTTTTGATTTTGACCCCAATGCCTTTAACCTTCCCTCCCTCTGATATTTTGGGTCACTTTTAACAGAAAATTTAAACCCCAAGAATCTCCTGAAGATTTGTACCCTACAAAGAGCAGTGGGGAAATTTGGGTGGGGAATTTTGGATTCTGACCCCAAGGTCTGGAACCTTCCCTCCCTCTGATATTTTGGGTCACTTTTAACAGAAAATTTAAACAATTTAAACCTCAAGAATCTCCCACAGATTTGCACCCCACAAATGGCAGTGGGGAATTTTTGATTTTGACCCCAATGCCTTAAACCTTCCCTCCCTGTGATCTTTTGGGTCACTTTTAACAGAAAATTTAAAAAATTTAAACCCCAAGAATCTCCCACAGATTTGCACCCCACAAACAGCAGTGGGGAAATTTGGGTGGGGAATTTTGGATTTTGACCCCAAGGTCTGGAACCTTCCCTCCCTCTGATATTTTGGGTCACTTTTAACAGAAAATTTAAACAATTTAAACCCCAAGAATCTCCCACAGATTTGCACCCCACAAACGGCAGTGGGGAAATTTGGGTGGGGAATTTTTGATTCTGACCCCAAGGTCTGGAACCTTCCCTCCCTCTGATATTTTGGGTCACTTTTAACAGAAAATTTAAACCCCAAGAATCTCCTGAAGATTTGCACCCCACAAACGGCAGTGGGGAAATTTGGGTGGGGAATTTTGGATTTTGACCCCAAGGTCTGGAACCTTCCCTCCTTCTGATATTTTGGGTCACTTTTAACAGAAAATTTAAACCCCAAGAATCTCCTGAAGATTTGTACCCTACAAAGAGCAGTGGGGAAATTTGGGTGGGGAATTTTGGATTTTGACCCCAATGCCTTTACCCTTCCCTCCCTCTGATCTTTTGGGTCACTTTTAACCGAGTTTGAACTCCCCCTGCTGAGTCCACGTTTACAAGTCGGAGATGGGCAAAGCCAGGAATTTCTGTTGGATTTTTGCGCAGATTTCAGTGGATGCAGGACAAAATCTCCATCAGGCAGTGCCCGAGGCAGGGCTGGCTGAAAATCCCATTTCCCAGCAGCTTTTAGGGCCTCCAGGGCCCTTTTGGGGGATTTATCTCACATTCCACGGGCTCTGCTTCCCTCTAGCGGGCTCGCCCGGAGCTTCCCTTTTTATTTCTTTTTTACATCCTGACAGACCAAAAAACTCACTGAGTTTGGTTTTGGCGCTGCTATTCAAAGTTACTTCCCAATCCTATTTATTCCACATTTTTCTTAAGTTTATCCCTCTTCTTGCCAGGCTGGTTTCTTATTTCTGATATATATCTATTTCTGATATAAATAATATTTCTGATGCAGACATCTTTCTGAATACATAATATTTCTGATATAGATATCTTTCTGATATACATAATATTTCTGATATACATAATATCTCTTATATATATTTCTGACATATATGTCTTTCTGATATATGTATTTCTGATATACATAATATTTCTGATATATATATTTCTGACATATATCTTTCTGATAAATATATTTCTGATATGCATAATATTTCTGATATAGATACCTTTCTGATATACAAAATATTTCTAATAAATATATTTCTGATATGCATATTTCCGATATACATAATATTTCTTATCTATATTTCTGACTTATATATTTTTCTGATACATGTATTTCTGATATAGATACTATTTCTGATATATATATTTCTGATATACACAATATTTCTGATAAACATAATATTTCTGACATATATATCTTTCTGATATGTACAATATTTCTGATATATATATTTCTGATATAAATAATATTTCTGATATAGATATCTCTCTGAAGACATAATATTTCTAATGAATATCTTTCTGATATACATAATACTTCTGGTATATATATTTCTGATATGAATAATATTTCTGACATATATATATTTCTGACAGACATAATATTTCTAATAAATAATTTTCTTATATACATAATATTTCTGATATACATAAGATTTCTGATATATATTCCTGACAAACTTAATATTTCTGACAAATACGGTATTTCTGACATCTTGATATTTCTAATATGCATAATAATTCTGATAAATTTATTTCTGATATATATATTTCTGATATACATAATGTTTCTGACATATATATGTTTCTGATGTACATAACATTTCTGATAAACATAATATTTCTGACATATATATCTTTCTGATATATATATTTCTGATATACACAATATTTCTGATAAACATAATATTTCTGACATATATATCTTTCTGATATGTATAAAATTTCTGATATATATATTTCTGATATACATAACATTTCTGATAAACATAATATTTCTGACATATATATTTCTGATATGTACAATATTTCTGATATATATATATATATATATATGATATACATAATATTTCTGATATATATATGGTATTTTGATGCATTTCCATATTCTTTTATGGTGTTAAATTGAGGCTGCTTGTCCCAAGCCCCCATTCTAAAAACGCCAAAAAATCTATTTATCACCCCGTGACAAACTAATTATTATTCTACTTAAATTTCTTGACTTGTAATTCTCCATATAAAGGTTGATAATTGTTTTTTTCCAAGGGCTGAATCAAAGGGGGCTTGGGTTTCATGCCAAGGTCTTGGAGCCCCTTGGCTGGTCTTGAGTCCTCTGGGGCAGCCAGAGGAATTCCCTGGGTTCCACCATCTGACCATTGAAATTTGAGATAATTTGAAATGATTTGAAATTTGAAATAATTTCTCTTCCAGCTTCCTGCTCCGTTTGGCTCGGCGAGGCTCAGACCGAGTTCAAGAGGGTGGCGGAGGAGAACGTGACCCTGCCGTGCCACCACCGCCTGGGGCTGCTGGAGCAGGGCGGCCTGGACATCGAGTGGCTGCTGCACATCTCCGAGACCGTGCAGAAAGCAGTGAGTCTGCTCAGAAAATCACTTTATTCCTGCCCAATGTAAACCTTCAGCAGAAATAAATGCACTTTTTGCACCTTTCTCAGGGTAGAAAGCGGTGGGTTTGCTGGGAAAATCACTTTATTTCTGCCCTCACGCCACCAGGCCTCCATTTCCCAGCATGGCTGTGGTGATCTCTGCAGCTTGTTCTGAGGATGTTTGGAACATGGATCAGGCTGGGTTACAATGGATTTTTTTTTTAAATATAGTCAGTCTACTTTAGATCAGCCCTTCAGGCTTTCAAAATAACCTTGGCTTTTGCAGGCCCAGTTTTTGAATCCTTGGTTTAGTACAACACACAGGAGTTTAGTCCCTATAAAAATGAGATCTGCAGGGACTTCAATCAGCACAGCCAAACCTCCAGACTGCTTTGATGCACTGTGGCACAAACTGAAGCCTGTTTCCACACTTGTACAGTGCCCAATATAAAACTTCAGCAGAAATAAATGCACTTTTTGCACCTTTCTCAGGGTAGAAAGCGGTGGGTTTGCTGGGAAAATCACTTTATTTGTGCCCTCACGCCACCAGGCCTCCATTTCCCAGCATGGCTGTGGTGATCTCTGCAGCTTGTTCTGATGATATTTGGAACATGGTCAGGTGGTTACAATGGTTTTTTTTTTAATATAGTCAGTCTCATTTAGATCAGCCCTTCAGGCTTTCAAAATAACCTTGGCTTTTGCAGGCCCAGTTTTTGAATCCTTGGTTCAGTACAACACACAAGGAGTTTAGTCCTATAAAAATGAGATCTGCAGGGACTTCAATCAGCCAGCCAAACCTTCAGATCTGCTTTGATGCATTGTGCACAAACTGAAGCCTGTTTCCACTTTGTAAAGTGCCCAATAGAAACTCCAGCAGAAATAAACACTTTTTGCACCTTCTCAGGGTAGAAAGCCCATGTAACTCAGCAGAAATAAACGCACTTTTTGCACCATTCTCAGGGTAGAAAGCGGTGGGTTTGCTGGGAAAATCACTTTATTTGTGCCCTCACGCCACCAGGCCTCCATTTCCCAGCATGGCTGTGGTGATCTCTGCAGCTTGTTCTGAGGATGTTTGGAAAACAGAGCTGATTTAGAATGTGGAAAAGTTATTTGATCTCTAACATGGTTCAGGTTGGGTTACAATGGATTTTTTTTTGTTGTTTAAATGTAGTCAGTCCTCATTAAATCAGGTTCAGAAGTGCCCTTCAGGCTTTTCAAATAACCTTGGCTTTTGCAGGCCCAGCTTTTGAATCCTTGGTTTAGTACAACACACAGGAGTTTAGTCCCTATAAAAATGAGAAAAATGAGGTTGTGCAGGGACTTCAATCAGCGCAGCCAAACCTCCAGACTGCTTTGATGCATTGTGGCACAAACTGAAGCCTGTTTCCACACTTGTACAGTGCCCAGTATAAACCTTCAGCAGAAATAAATGCACTTTTTGCACCATTCTCAAGGTGGAAACCCAGGTTTGCTTCCCCACGCTGCCTCATGCCTCCTGTGTGATTCCTGACAAGCCATGGGATGCGCAGCTCCTGGAAATGCTCAGATTTGTTATTCCACGTGAAAATAAACCAACAACTCGGTGTCTGCTCTGCTCCCAGGTGATCACCTACTCCGGGGGCCGGGTTTACGATGACCTGAACGAGGAGCAGAAGGGCCGTGTGTCCTTCACCTCCAACTTCCTTGCTGGAGATGCATCCCTGCAAATCATCTCCCTGCAGTCCAGTGATGCGGGGAAATACATCTGCAAGGTCAAGAACGCCGGCCAGTACGAGTGGGCTCGCATCACCCTCAAGGTCGTGGGTAAGGACAGCTCCTTGTGCTCCCAAAGGGAAAAAAAAAGAAATCCAGACTCAATTCCTGGGGAGAGATTGGTTTCAGCAGGGTAGAAATACACAGAGACACCTCAAGGTTGGGTTTCAGTGCCCAACTTTAAATCTGCCTTTTCGTTTTTTGGCTACAGGAAGAGCCTAAGGAATTTGAGGTTGGTGTGATGGTACTGAAGTGTGATATCTCAAAAAATTCCTAAGATCATCTCATGCACAATGGCTCCACCATGAAAATATCAAGGTTCCCATCTGATTATCTAGTAGGTTTCCGCCTAGCACAGATGCCTCAAGATCAGGTTTTAGTGCCCAACTTTAAATCTGCATTTGTGGTTCTGGTCACAGGAAGAGCCTAAAGGACTGGTCTGAGGCTGGTGTGATAGTACTGAACCCTAAAACAAATTCATAAGGATCAGCTCATGCACAATGGTTCCATCATGAAATTATCAAGGTTCCCATCTGATTACATCTCTAGTAGGTTTCTCCCTAGCATTTGCTGGCTCTCATCACCCTCAAGGTCGTGGGTAAGGACAGCTCCTTGTGCTCCCAAAGGGAAAAAAAAAGAAATCCAGACTCGGTTCCTGGGGAGAGATTGGTTTCAGCAGGGTAGAAATACACAGAGACACCTCAAGGTTGGGTTTCAGTGCCCAACTTTAAATCTTCCTTCGCATTTTTTGGTCACAGGAAGAGCCTAAGGAATTTGAGGTTGGTGTGATGGTACTGAAGTGTGATACCTCAAAAAATTCCTAAGATCATCTCATGCACAATGGCTCCATCATGAAAATATCAAGATTACCATCTGATTACCTCTCTAGTAGGTTTTTGCCTAGCATAGACAACTCAAGACTGGGTTTTAGTGCTCAATTTTAAATCTTCCTTTGCATTTTTTGGCCACAGGAAGAGCCTAAAGAACTGGTCTAAGGCTGGTGTGATAGTACTGAACTCTAAAACAAATTCATAAGGATCAGCTCATGCACAATGGTTCCATCATGAAATTATCAAGGTTCCCATCTGATTACATCTCTAGTAGGTTTCTCCCTAGCATTTGCTGGCTCTCATCACCCTCAAGGTCGTGGGTAAGGACAGCTCCTTGTGCTCCCAAAGGGAAAAAAAAAAGAAATCCAGACTCAATTCCTGGGGAGAGATTGGTTTCAGCAAGGTAGAAATACACAAAGATATCTCAAGATTTAGTGCCCAGCTTTAAATCTTCCTTCGCATTTTTTGGTCACAGGAAGAGCCTAAGGAATTTGAGGTTGGTGTGATGGTACTGAAGTGTGATACCTCAAAAAATTCCTAAGATCATCTCATGCACAATGGCTCCATCATGAAAATATCAAGATTACCATCTGATTACCTCTCTAGTAGGTTTCTGCCTAGCACAGACGCCTCAAGATCAGGTTTTAGTGCCCAACTTTAAATCTGCATTTGTGGTTCTGGTCACAGGAAGAGCCTAAAGGACTGGTCTGAGGCTGGTGTGATAGCACTGAACCCTAAAACAAATTCATAAGGATCAGCTCATGCACAATGGTTCCATCATGAAATTATCAAGGTTCCCATCTGATTGCATCTCTAGTAGGTTCCTGCCTAGCACAGACACCTCAAGATCGGGTTTTAGCGCTCAACTTTAAATCTTCCTTTGCATTTTTCGGCCACAGGAAGAGCCTAAGGAACTTGAGGTTGGTGTGATAGTACCAAACTGTGATAAGCACTGAACTCTCAAAAAATCCCTAAGATCATCTCATGCACAATGGCTCCACCATGACATTATCAAGGTTCCCACCTGATCACATTTTCAGGTTTCTGCCTAGCACAAAGACACCTCAACACTGGGTTCTAGAGCTCAGCTTTAAATCTGCCTTTGTGTTTTTGGCCACAGGAAGAGCCTAAAGAACTGGTCTGAGGTGTGATAGTACTGAACTCTAACACAGTTTCATAAGGATCAGCTCATGCACAATGGCTCCACCATGAAATTATCAAGGTTCCCACCTGATTAGGTCTCTAGAAGGTTCTTGCCTAGCTCAAGGACATCTCAAGATTGGGTTTTATTGCTCAGCTTTATATCTGCCTGTGCATTTTTCGGCCACAGGAATACCCTAAGGGACTAGAGGTTGGTGTGATAGTACCAAACTGTGATAAGCACTGAACTCTCAAAAAATTCCTAAGATCAGCTCATGCACAATGGCTCCACCATGACATTATCAAGGTTCCCACCTGATCACATTTTCAGGTTTCTGCCTAGCCATAGACACCTCAAGACTGGGTTTTAGAGCTCAGCTTTAAATCTGCCTTTGTGTTTTTGGCCACAGGAAGAGCCTAAAGAACTGGTCTGAGGTGTGATAGTACTGAACTAAGTACTGAACTCTAAAACAGTTTCATAAGGATCAGCTCATGCACAATGGCTCCACCATGACATTATCAAGGTTCCCACCTGATCACATTTTCAGGTTTCTGCCTAGCCATAGACACCTCAAGACTGGGTTTCCAGCGAGCAGACTCTGCTGCGATGCCATGACCTGTGTTCTCCCTGCAGAGAAGCCCTCCAAGCCCAAGTGCTGGCTGGAGGGGGAGCTGCTGGAGGGGAAGGAGCTGTCGCTGCAGTGCCGCTCGGCCTCGGGCACGGCCCCCATCTCGTACCGCTGGCAGCGCCTCAGCGAGGAGGACGAGAGAGCCGAGCCGCTGCCGCCCAGCTCCAGAGTCAGTGAGTGCGGGCCGGGCTTGGCTCGGGCTCGGGGAACGCGGGGGGGATGCTCCAGCACTGCTGCGGCTGTGCCTCGGGGCTGCCACACCGCTCCTCCTGCTTTTCCCCTTCTTTCTCCTTTCTTTTTCCATTATTTCTCCCTTCTTTCCTCTTTCTTTCCTCCTTCTTTTTTCCGTAGTTCCTCCCTCCTTTCTTTCTTCCTTCTTTTCTCCTTCTTTCTTTTTACTTCCTTCTTTCCCTCTCCTTTCTCCTTTCTTTCCCCCTTATTTCTCCCTTCTTTCCCTTTCCTTTCTCCCTTATTTCTCCTTTCTTTCCTCCCTTCTTTCCCTTTTCTTTCTCCGTTCTTTCTTTCTTGTTTTCCCCTTATTTCCTCCTTCCTTCCTTCCTTCCTTCCTTCCTTCCTTCCTTCCTTCCTTCCTTCCTTCCTTCCTTCCTTCCTTCCTTCCTTCCTTCCTTCCTTCCTTCCTTCCTTCCTTCCTTTTTTTTTCCCTTCCCTTCCCTTCCCTTCCCTTCCCTTCCCTTCCCTTCCCTTCCCTTCCCTTCCCTTCCCTTCCCTTCCCTTCCCTTCCCTTCCCTTCCCTTCCCTTCCCTTCCCTTCCCTTCCCTTCCCTTCCCTTCCCTTCCCTTCCCTTCCCTTCCCTTCCCTTCCTTCCCTTCCCTTCCCTTCCCTTCCCTTCCCTTCCCTTCCCTTCCCTTCCCTTCCCTTCCCTTCCCTTCCCTTCCCTTCCCTTCCCTTCCCTTCCCTTCCCTTCCCTTCCCTTCCCTTCCCTTCCCTTCCCTTCCCTTCCCTTCCCCCTGGAATTGTTCTGGAGCTGATTTCACCCCACAGATCAATTTGTTCCTCCCTCCATTTGATTAACCCCGGTGCTGTTTCCCCCCCAGACATCTCGAACCCCGGGCAGGTGCTGCTGAAGAACCTGACCCAGATGAGCACGGGGCTCTACCAGTGCGTGGCCACCAACGAGGCGGGGCAGGAGAGCTGCGCGCTGCAGGTGACGGTGCAGCGTAAGTACCGCCCCGGGCAGGGACACCCCCACACACACCCTGCTGGACAGAAAAGGGACACGGGAGCGATTTATCAAAAATAGGGGTATTGATCTAGTGCTGATATACAGCTGGGATGGACAGAAACGCTCGAACAGTTTAGAGTTAGGAGGTGTGTGTTTGTTGTGCGATAGCTCCCAAATGCACACTGCAATTTACAGAGCCCTTTTATCTGTACAAGTATTGAATACCCAAAATATAAATACATATTCATAACTTTGGTACATCCCATTCCCAATATGGATATTGATCTGGTACCAATAGCCAAAAACTCTCGAAGAGTTTAAAGGTAGAAAGTGAATGTTTATTGCAGGATAACTCCCAAATACACATCACAATTTACAGGTGATTACAGAGTCCTTTTATCTATACAGGTATTGAATACCCAAAATACAAATGCATGTTCATGACTTTGGTAAATCCCATTCCCAATATGGACATTGACCTAGTATCAATATCCAAAAACTCTCTAACTAAAAGTTTAAAGTTACAAAGTGTGTGTTTATTGTGGGATGGCTCCCAAATACACACCACAATTTACAGAGTCCTTTATCTATACAAGTATTGAATACCCAAAATACAAATATTCATAACTTTGGTACATCCCACTCCCAACATGGATATTGATGGAGTACCAATATCCAAAAACTCTCTAACAGTTTAGAGTTAGAAAGTGTGTGTTTATTGTGGGATAGCTCCCAAACACACACCACAATTTACAGGTGATTACAGAGCCCTTTTATCTATAGAAATACGGAATACCCAAAATACAAATGCATATTCATCACTTAGGTACATCCCATTCCAAATATGGACATTGACCTAGTATCAATATCCAAAAACTCTCTAACTAAAAGTTTAAAGTTAGAAAGTGTGTGTTTATTGTGGGATAGCTCCCAAATACACACTGCAATTTACTGAGCCGTTTTATCTGTACACTGAATACCCAAAATACAAATACATGTTCATAATTTTGGTACATCCCATTCCCAATATGGATATTGATCAAGTACCAATATCCAAAAACTCTCTAACAGTTTAAAGTTAGAAAGTGTTTGTTTATTGTGGGATAGCTCCCAAATACACACCACAATTTACAGAGCCCTTTATCTATACAAGTATTGAATACCCAAAACACAAATGCATATTCATAACTTTGGTACATCCCATTCCCAATATGGATATTGATCCAGTACCAATATCCAAAAACTCTCTAACTAAAAGTTTAGAGTTACAAAGTGTGTGTTTATTGTGGGATAGCTCCCAAATATACACCACAATTTACAGGTGATTACAGAGCCCTTTTATCTATACAAGTATTGAATACCCAAAATACAAACGCATATTCATGACTTTGGTACATCCCATTCCCAATATGGATATTAATCTAGTGCCAATATCCAAAAATTCTTTAACAGTTTAAAGTTACAAAGTGTGTGTTTATTGTGGGATAGCTCCCAAATACACACCACAATTTACAGAGTCCTTTATCTATACAAGTATTGAATACCCAAAATACAAATGTATATTCATCACTTTGGTACATCCCATTCCCTGCTCCATATGGTAATTAGTTCAAAATCTATTAAGCATGGTAATTAGTTCCAAAGCCATTAAGCATGTGCAGTTTGTTCCATGAAATGGGTCGGTGGTCCCTGTCATGGGGAGGGGTCCCAACATGAGGAAGTCAATGCAGGATAATTTGCAGGACAAAAAGTACCTTTTGACATAATTTAACATAATTTAATCAGGTTTAGAACAGCAGAGGCCGAAATGTCCTGAGGAGCCCCTCCAGGGTGTCCCTGACATCTGCATTCCAGGAAAAGGGTGGAGTTCATCACCCCGGGCCAAACAATGGAGCTCAGCAGCTCCCCAGGCTGGGCCTGCTGAGATAAGGCTCCAACAAAGTCTCCTCCTGCAGATCCCACAGCTTTGGAATTTTTCTGCCTGGCCAAGCCTGAAATAACCGGAATATGGAATAGGGAAAACCGGTTTGCCTCAGGCATGTGGAGTAAAAGCGTCCAGGCAGCTTTTCTGGCAATTGAACTGAACTGGTTGAAAACCTCACTTGGCTTTGCTAAACCCTCCTGAGGGACTGAGCTCAAGGAAAAACCTCTGAGCTTGAGCTGAGCCCAGCCTGACCATTTTTATCCAAAAAGGTTGTCAGGAACCATCAGCAGAGGGCCCATCACCCACGGGAGATGCTCCCTCATCCCTCGGCCGGTTTGGATGAAAAAGGCCCTGCCAGGATGGTTTCCTTTCCTGCTCTGCCTGCCCCAGCCAGGGCACCTCTCCTCCACTGTGAATAATTCATTTCAGAACAGGGCTGCAATCATTCGGGGGGGGACAAAATCCTCATGGGGAAACACTGAGAGATTAAAAACTCCTCTGCTGTGCTGTGCTCCACATGGGGACTGTCCTGTCTTTGTATTTTCTGCATTTTTACACTCTTAGAAGGGGATTTTTCCTCTTTATTTGACTCCAATTTCAGAATAGTGTTGTAATCATTCAAGAGGAGTTGAAGGGAGGAACAAAATCCTCATGAAGACATTAAGAGATTAAACACTCCTCTGCCTTGGGTGCTGCCTGTTGCTCTGTTTCACACAGGGGCTGCCCTGTCTTTGTATTTTATGCATTTTTACTCTTAGAAGGAGATTTTTCCTCCTCATTTTAACTCCAATTTCAGATTATGGCTGTAATCATTCAATAAGAATTGAAGGGGGGAACAAAATCCTCATGGGGAAACATTAAGAAATTAAACATTCCTCTGCCTTGGGTGCTGCCTGGTGCTGTTTCATACAGGGGCTGCCCTGTCTTTGTATTTTTTGTATTTTCTGTATTTTTACATTCTTAGAAGGAGATTTTTCCTCCTTATTTCAGAATAGGGCTGCAATCATTCAAGGGGAGTTGAAGGGAGGAACAAAATCCTCATGGGGAAATTCTAAGAGATTAAACACTCCTCTGCCTTGGGTGCTGCCTGGTGCTGTGTTTCACACAGGGGCTGCCCTGTCTCTGTATTTTCTGTATTTTCACATTCTTAGAAGGGGATTTTTCCTCCTTATTTCAGAATAGGGCTGGAATCATTCAAGGGGAGCTGAAGGGGGGAACAAAATCCTCATGGGGAAACACTGAGAGATTAAACACTCCTCTGCCTTGGGTGCTGCCTGGTGCTGTGTTTCACACAGGGGCTGCCCTGTCTTTGTATTTTCTGTATTTTTACTCTTAGAAGGAGATTTTTCCTCCTTATTTCAGAATAGGGCTGGAATCATTCAAAGGAGTTGAAGGGGGGAAACAAATCCTCATGGGCAAACATTAAGAAATTAAACACTCCTCTGCCTTGGGCGCTGTGCTCCACACGGCAGAGGTGTGTTTAATTTTTGCTGCCCTGTCTTTGTATTTTTTTGTATTTAATTTTTGTGCCCTGTCTTTATATTTTTTTGTATTTTCTGTACTTTTACACTCTCAAAAGGGGATTTTCCCTCCTTATTCCGACTCTGCCCCACAGCTGAAGGCACAGCATCGTGGTGGTTTCACCTTTGCAGAGGCGACAGCCTCGCTCCAGATAAACTGGTTCAACTAAACTGGTTCAACCTCTGTGTGGAGACACGCCTCAAAAATAAACTCCTGAGTTATTCCCAACGCTGGGACTAAAAACTCACCACACCACCAAGGGCTAAGAGATAAATTTGGGGTTTTTTTGGTTTTTTTTTTGGACAACAGATGCACAAAACATCAGCATGATCGCCGGGGCGGTGTGCGGGGTGGCGGTGGGGCTCTCCCTCCTCTTCCTCGTGGTGAGGCTGACCCTCCGCAGGAAAGAAAAGAAGCGATACGAGGAAGAGGAGGCGCCCAATGAAATCAGGTAACGCCTGTTGGTTGCTTCATCCCGCCTCCCACACTCCCTCCCCGCGGGTTCAACTCGCTCTAAGTAGGTTCAAGTCCTCGGAGGTTGCTCTAAAAAGGTTTTTGAGTGGCTGTGAAACGTCGCTGACAAATTTCAGGGCGGTGAGAATCTCTGTGAAGACTTCCCAGAAAATCAGATTAAAGCCGCCCCTCCTCTCGCCCGGCAAATTAGCACAGACCTCAACCAACCGTTTTCTCTCACATTTGTAATTTCGGTATTTTGAAGCATTTGCATGTTCTTTTCTGCTGTTAATTTGAAGCTGCTTGTCCGTTGTGGTTTTGAGAGGGTTTGGAGGTGGTTTCCTTTCCTTCTTTATTTTCTATTTCTTTTTTTCTTTCTTTCTCCTCTTCTTCCCTCGCTTCTTCTCCTCTTTACCCCTCTTCCCACTTTCTTTCTGCCTTTTCCTTCTTTCCACCTTCTTTTCTCCCTTCTTTCCCCCCTTCTTTCCCCCCTTTTCCTCTTCTTTTCCCTCTTTCCCCTTCTTTTCTCCTCTATCCACCTTCTTTCTTTGTTTTTTCTTCCTTCTTTCCACCTCTTCTTCCCTTCTTTCCCCTTTCTTTCCCCACCTTTTTTCCCCCATTTTCCCCTTCTTTTCCCCATTTTTTCCTTCTTCTTCTCCTTCCTTCCTTCTTTTCCCCTTCCTTCCCCCATTTTCCCCTTCTTTTCCCCATTCTTTCCTTCCTTCTTCCTCACTTTTTTCCCCCTTTTTTCCTCTTCTTCCTTCCTTCTTTTCCCCACCTTTTTTCCCCATTTTCTCCATTCTTTCCTCCCTTCTTTCCCCTTTCCCCTTTCATTTCCTTTTTTCCCCACCTTTTTCCCCATTTTCCCCCTTCTTTTCCTCCCCTTCTTTCCCCTTTTCTCCCCATTTTTCCCCCTTCCTTTTTTCCCCATTTTTCCTTCCTTTTTTCCCCTTTTTTCCCTCTTCTTCCTTCCTTCTTTCTCCTTTTTTCCCCTTTTTTCCCCATTTTCTCTTCTTTTCCTTCTTCCTCCTCTTCCCCTTTTTCCCTCTCTTCTTCTTTTCCCCCTTTTCTCCTTTTTTCCCCTCTTCTCTTCTTTCCCCCTTTTTTCCCCACCTTTTTTCCCCATTTTCTCCATTCTTTCCTCCCTTCTTTCCCCCTTCTTCCTCCCTTCTTTTCTCCCTCCCTTCTTTCCCTCTTTTTTCCCCCTTCTTCCTTCCTTCTTTCCCCCTTTTCCCTTTCCTTTCCAGCTCCTGTTTATCCCTCAGTTCAGCCCCACTCGCTGAGCCCTCTCTGAGCCTTTGGAACAGCTGTTCCCCGGATTTAGCTCAGGGTGAGCACGGAGGGGAGCAGGAACACCGGGAACGCCGACTCCTGTTCCCCTGAGCTCCCTAAGCCCAGCCTGGGCTCCAGCCACGCCAGCCTGAACCGCTCAGGAAGGACAGAGCTGGAAAATCCATTTCCAGGAATGATTCTGAGCTGCTGCTGCTGCCTCCAAGGGACAAAGCCCTGATCCATCTTTGGGTCTCTGCGCGGCCTCCTGGCCTCGAGTGACACCTCAGGAGCTCCGTAATCCCCTCAGCTGCTGATCCCTCTCAGCTTCTTCATCTCCTTCGTTTTCCTCTTCTTCCTCCCTTCTTTCCCCTTCTTACCCTCCCATTCTTGTTCATCTTCTTCCCCCGTCTTTTTCCTCTTCTTCCCCTTTCTTTTTCCTCTTCCTTCCCCCTTCTTTTTCTTGCTTTTCTCCCTTCTTTCCCCCTTCTTTTTCCTCTTCTTTCCCCCTTCTTACCCTCCCCTTCTTTTTAATCTTCTCCCTCTTCTTTTTCCTCTTCTTTCTTCTTTCTTTACCCCACTTTTCTCCCTATTTCCCCCTTCTTACCCTCCCTTTCTTTTTCCTCTTCTCTCCCTTCTTTTTCCTTTTCTTTCCCCACTTTTCTCCCTTCTTACCCTCCCCTTATTTTTCATCTTCTTTCTCCCTTTCCCCCCCTGTTTTTATCCCTTCTTTCCCCCTTATACCCTCTCCTTCTTTCTCCTCTGGTTTTCCCCTTCTTTTTCCTCTTTTCCCCTTTCTTTCTGCCACTTTCCTCCCTTCTTTCCCTTCTTACCCTGCCCTTCTTTTTCATCTTCTCCCCCTTCTTTTTCCTCTTCTTCCTCCCTTCTTTTCCCTTCTTACCCTCCCATTCTTGTTCATCTTCTTCCCCGGTCTTTTTCCTCTTCTTCCCCTTTCTTTTTCCGCTTCCTTCCCCCTTCTTTTTCCTCTTCCTTCCCCCTTCTTTTTCTTGCTTTTCTCCCTTCTTTCCCCCTTCTTTTTCCTCTCCTTTCCCCCTTATACCCTCCCTTTCTTTTCCCTCTCCCTTCTTTTTCCTTTTCTTTCCCCACTTTTCTCCCTTCTTACCTCCCCTATTTTTCCCATCTTCTTTCTCCCCTTTCCCCCCTGTTTTTATCCCTTCTTTCCCCTTATCCTCTCCTTCTTTCTCCTCTTTTTTCCCCCTTTTTTTTCCTCTTTTTCCCCTTTCTTTCCCCCATTTCTCCTCCCTTCTTCCCTCCCCTTTTTTTCATTTCTCCCTCTTTTTCCTCTCATTACCTCACTTCCTTAGCCCTCTCTACCTTTAACATCTTTTCCCCGTTTCTTCCACTTCTTTCCCTGCTTTCCTCTCCCTTGCTTACCTCCCCCACTCTCTATCCTCTTCTAATGCAACTCATCCTTTCCAGTATTTCTCCTACCTGTTTCCAGCAAAGCCCTCCCCTTCTGTTTTCACTCTTTCCTTTCCTATCCTCTTTTTTCCTTGTATTTCTTCCTTGGTTTTCCTCTTCTTTCTCCCTTCTTTCCCCCACTTTTCTCCCTTCTTTTTCATCTTCTTCCCCCTTCTTTTCCCTTTTCTTTCCTCCTTCTTTCCCCCACTTTTCTCCCTATTTCCCCCTTCTTACCCTCCCCTTTATTTTTCCTCTTCTTTCTCCCTTTTTCCCCCTTCTTACCCTCCCCTTCTTTCTCCTCTGCTTCCCCCCTTCTTTTTCCTCTTCTTTCTCCCCTACTTCCTTCCTTGTTATCTTTTCCCCTCATATTTCCTCTTCCTTTTTCCTCTTCTTTTCTCCACTTTTCTCCTGATTTCCCCCTTCTTACCATCCACTTTTTTCATCTTCTTCCCCTTCTTTTTCTTCTTCCTTTTTCTCCTTCTTTCCCCTTTTCTCCCTTCTTTCCTCCCTCTTACTCTCCCTTTCTTCTTCCTCTTCTTCCCCCTTCCTTTTCCTCTCCTTTCTCCTTTCTTTCCTCCACTTTTCTCCCCTCTTTCCCCTTCTTATCCTCTCCCTTCTCCTTTTCCTCCCCCTTTTTCCTCTCTTTCGCCCATTTTTTCCTCCTCTTTCCCCCATTTTTTCTCCCTTCTTCTTTCCTTTTCTTTCCCCTTTTTCCCCTTTTTTCATCTTCTTTCCCCTTCTTACCCTCTTCTTCTTTTCCTCTCCTTTCCCCCCTTTTTTTCCCTCTTTTTCCCATTTTTTCTCCCTTTCTTTCCCCTTTTTTCTCTTCTTTCCTCCTTCTTACTCTCCCCTTCTTTTCCTCTTTTCCCCCTTCTTTTTCCTCTTCCTTCTCCCCTTTCCCCCCACTTTTCTCCCTTCTTTCCCCCTTCTTTTTCCTCTTCTTTCCCCATTTTTTCTCCCTTCTTTTTCCTTTTCTTTCCCCCTTTTTTCCTCCCTTTTTCATCTTCTTTCCCCCTTCTTACCCTCCTCTTCTTTCTCCTCTGCTTTCCCCTTTCTTTTTCCTCTTTTTCCTCTTTTTCCCCCTTTTTCCAGAAGGCAATCTCCGCTGAGAACCGGTTCCATTTGTCATTCCGGCTGCGGATTTCAGAGCTCGCAGCTCCGCCTGCGCTGTTTGCTCTCCCAGAGCCGCCTGGGTTTATCCCAAATTCATTTACCAACACTCCGTGGGGCAATGGGGAGTTTAATCCATCGATATTAAATTAATTCCTCCTTTCTTTCCCTGAGCAAATGAGCACCAACTGATTTCTCTCACATTTGTGATGTCAGTGTTTTGAGGAATTTGCATATTATTTCATGGTGTTAAAACTGCTTGTCTGTTGTGGTTCTGAGAGGGTATGGGGGTGGTTTTATTTCCTTCTTTCTTTTTTTTCTTTCCTTTCTTTCCCCCTCTTCTTCCCTTCTTTTTCTTCTTCTTTCTCACTTCTTTTTCATTTTCTTTCTTCCTTTTTCCCCCTTTTATTTCTTTCTCCCTTCTTTTTCCTCTTATTTTCTCTTTCTTTTTCCTCTGCTTTCCCTCTCCTTTTTCTTCTTCTTTCTCCCTCCTTTCCCTCTTTTCTCCCTCCTTTCCCTTCTTACTTCCCTTCTTTTCTCCTTCTCCCCTTGTTTCTCTCTTTCTCCTCTTCTCACTTTCATCCCCCTTCTTTTCCTCTTCTTCTCCTTTCTTCCTCCCTTTTCTCCTCTTCCCCTTCTTTCCCTCCTTTCCCGTCTTTCCTTTCTTTTCTTCCTTTTCCCTTTCTTCCTCTTCTTCCCCTTCTTTTCCCTCTTTCTTCTCCTTTCCCCTTTTCTCCTCTTCCCTCTCCCTCCTTTCCTTCACTTTCTCCCCTCTTTTCCCCTTCTTTTTCCCTTCTTTCCCCTTTTCTCCTTTCCTCCATTTTTTCTTTCTTTCTCCTTTTTCCCTTCTTTCTCCTTTTTTCCCTCTTCTCCTTTCCCCTTCACTTTTTCCTCTTTCTTCTCCTTTTTCCCCCTTTTCTCCCTTCTTACCCTCCACTTCTTTTCCTCTTCTTCCCTTTTTTTCCTCCTTGCTTTTCCCCTCTTTCCCTCCACTTTTTTTCTCTCTTTCCTCTTTTCCCTCTTTCCCTTTTTTCCCTCTTTTCTCCCTTCTTTTTCCTCTTCTTCCGCCTTCTTTTCCCTCTTCTTTCTTCTGTGTTTTCTCCTTTCATTTTCCTCTTCTTTCCCCCTTCTTTCCCCTCTTCTTCCCGTTCTGGGAGGAAGAAGAGGAAAAAGAAAGGGGAGAAGATGAAAGAGAAGGGGAAAAGGGGAGAAAGAAGAGGAAAAAGAAGGGAGGAAAGTGGGGAAAGAAGAGACAAAAGAACTCCCCCCACTCGCGGCCGTTCCCACACCAACCCCCAGCGTTTCCCGCACCATCCCCGCGCTGTTTAACCCTTTGTGCGCCGTTCCCTCGCAGGGAAGACGCCGAGGCACCCAAGGCCCATCTGGTCAAGCCCAGCTCCTCCTCCTCGGGCTCCCGCAGCTCCCGCTCGGGCTCCTCCTCCACCCGCTCCACCGCCAACAGTGCCTCCCGCAGCCAGCGGACTTTGTCCACCGAGGCCACCCCGCACCTGACGCCGCCCCAGTACGGCCAGAGGCAGCCGGACAGGAAAGAGGAGCCCAAAAAAGCCGATTACAACCAGCTGGTGAAGGTGGCGGTGCCAGGGATGGTGCCCGCGCAGAGCCGCGCCTTCCAAACCGTGTGAGCATCCCCGGAGCATCCCCTGCCCCTCGCACAGCACCGGGGACACTCCCGAGCTGTCACAGCACCGGGGACATTCCCGAGCTGTCACAGCACCGGGGACATCCCAAATTGTCACAGCATCGGGGACATCCCAAAAATTGTCACAGCACCGGGGACATCCCAAATTGTCACAGCACCGGGGACACTCCCGAGCTGTCACAGCACCGGGGACATCCCAAAAATTGTCACAGCACCGGGGACATTCCCGAGCTGTCACAGCACCGGGGACATCCCAAAAATCCTCACAGCACCGGGGACATCCCAAATTGTCACAGCACCGGGGACATTCCCGAACTGTCACAGCATCGGGGACATCCCAAATTGTCACAGCATCGGGGACATCCCAAAAATCCTCACAGCACCAGGGAATCGCCAAAAATCCTCACAGCATCCGAGACGTGCCAAAAATTGTCACAGCATCAGGGAATCGCCAAAAATCGTCACAGAATCGGAGACGTGCCAAAAATTGTCACAGCACCAAGGAATCGCCAAAAATCGTCACAGCATCCGAGACGTGCCAAAAATTGTCACAGCACCAGGGAATCGCCAAAAATTGGCACAGCATCGGGAAATGCCAAAAATCCTCACAGCACCAGGGAATCGCCAAAAATCCTCACAGAATCGGAGACGTGCCAAAAATTGTCACAGCACCAGGGAATTGCAAAAATTGTCACAGCACCAAGGAATCGCCAAAAATCCTCACAGCACCCGAGACGTGCCAAAAATCCTCACAGCACCGGGGAAACACCAAAAATTGTCACAGAATCGGAGACGTGCCAAAAATTGTCACAGCATCGGGGACATCCCAAAAATTGTCACAGCACCAGGGAATCGCCAAAAATTGTCACAGCATCGGGGAAATGCCAAAAATTGTCACAGCACCAGGGAAACGCCAAAAATTGTCACAGAATCGGGGAAACGCCAAAAATTGTCACAGCATCCGAGACGTGCCAAAAATTGTCACAGCACCAGGGAATCACCAAAAATTGTCACAGCATCGGGGAAATGCCAAAAATTGTCACAGCACCAGGGAATCGCCAAAAATTGTCACAGCATCGGGGACGTGCCAAAAATCGTCACAGCATCGGGGAAATGCCAAAAATTGTCACAGCACCAGGGAAACGCCAAAAATCCTCACAGAATCGGAGACGTGCCAAAAATTGTCACAGCACCAGGGAAATGCCAAAAATTGTCACAGCACCAGGGAAACGCCAAAAATTGTCACAGAATCGGAGACGTGCCAAAAATTGTCACAGCATCGGGGACATCCCAAAAATCCTCACAGCATCTGAGACGTGCCAAAAATCATCACAGCACCAGGGAATCGCCAAAAATTGTCACAGCATCGGGGACATGCCAAAAATCGTCACAGCACCAGGGAATCGCCAAAAATCGTCACAGCATCGGAGACGTGCCAAAAATTGTCACAGCACCAAGGAATCGCCAAAAATTGTCACAGCACCAAGGAATCGCCAAAAATTGTCACAGCATCGGGGAAATGCCAAAAATTGTCACAGCATCCAGGACGTGCCAAAAATTGTCACAGCACCGGGGAATCACCAAAAATCCTCACAGAATCGGAGACGTGCCAAAAATCCTCACAGCATCTGAGACGTGCCAAAAATTGTCACAGCACCAGGGAATCGCCAAAAATTGTCACAGCACCCAGGAAATTCCGCAATTGTCCCAGCGTCCCCCACTCAGCAGCGCCGGGACAGCCAGATCTCCTCCTGGCCAGCTCCATTGGATCACCCGGGATTGTTCTCACCGCCAGCAGCTCCCGCTCCTGTCTGAGCATCACTGAGTTCAGACCCCTCTGGTTGTGATACAGAAAGATTATTGGAGGGAAAAGGGAGCTTCTTTTTAAATTATCTTTTCATTTTTGTTGGTTTTTCCCTTTGAAAATGGAACACAGAGCATTAAAACCCTATGGCAGCAAAGCTGTGCTGTCGAGTGAAACTCCATGAATGCAAAGAAGCCAAACTTCTGATTCTGATACAGAAAGATTTAAGAAAAAATTATTGGAGGGAAAAGGGAGCTTCTTCTTATTATTATTTTTTTTTTTTTGGTTGGTTTTTCTCCCCTTAAAAATGAGCATGAAAAACCTATGGTAGTAAAACTGTGCTGTCGAGTGAAGCTGTATGAATGAAAAGAAGCCAACCCTCTGATTCTGATACAGAAAGATTTAAGAAAGATATTAAGAAAAAAATATTGAACGGAAAAGGGAGCCTCTTTTTAAATTATCTTTTCATTTTTGTTGGTTTTTCCCTTTGAAAATGGAGCACTGAGCATTAAAACCCTATGGCAGCAAAGCTGTGCTGTCGAGTGAAACTGTGAGAGAAAAAGAAGCCAAACCTCTGATTCTGATACAGAAAGATTTAAGAAAGATCTTATTAAATTATCTTTTTATGTTTGGTTTTTTCCCCTTTGAAAATGGAACACAGAGCATTAAAAACCTACGACAGCAAAGCTGTGCTGTCGAGTGAAACTCCATGAATGCAAAGAAGCCAAACTTCTGATTCTGATACAGAAAGATTTAAGAAAAAATTATTGGAGGGAAAAGGGAGCTTCTTCTTTTTTTTTTTTTTTTTTGGTTGGTTTTCTCCCCTTAAAAATGAGCATTAAAAACCTATGGTAGTAAACTGTGCTGTTGAGTGAAGCTGATGAATGAAAAGAAGCCAAGCCTCTGATTCTGATGCAGAAAGATTTAAGAAAGATATTAAGAAAAAATATTGAACAGAAAAGGAGCCTCTTTTTAATATCTTTTCATTTGTTGGTTTTTTCCCTTTGAAAATGGAACACTGAGCATTAAAACCCTATGGCAGCAAAGCTGTGCTGTCGAGTGAAACTGTGAGAGAAAAGAAGCCAAACCTCTGATTCTGATACAGAAAGATTTAAGAAAATCTAAGAAAGATTATTGGAGGGAAAAGGGAGCTTCTTATTAATTATTTTTTTGGTTGGTTTTTTTCCCCTTTAAAAATGAGCATTAAAACCCATTGTACCAAAGCTGTGCTGTTGAGTGAACCATGAGTGAAAAGAAGCCAAACTTCTGATTCTGATACAGAAAGATTTAAGAAAAAATTATTGGAGGGAAAAGGGAGCTTCTTTTTAAATTATCTTTTAAATTTTGTTGGTTTTTCCCCTTTGAAAATGGAACACTGAGCATTAAAACCCTATGGCAGCAAAGCTGTGCTGTGTGAGCAAAAAGAAGCCAAAGCTCTGATTCTGATACAGAAAGATTTAAGAAAGATCTTAAGAAAGATTTATTGGAGGGGGGAAAGGAGTTTATTTTTAAATTATCTTTTTATTTTTATTTTTTTTTCCCCTTTGAAAATGAGCATTAAAAACCTATGGTACCACAGCTGTGCTGTCGAGTGAAACCCCATGAATGAAAAGAAGCCAAACTTCTGATTCTGATATAGAAAGATTTAAGAAAAAATTATTGGAGGGGGGAAAGGAGTTTTTTTTTAAATTATCTTTTTATTTTTATTTTTTTTCCCTTTGAAAATGAGCATTAAAACCTACGGCAGCACAAGTGAAAGTGTGAGCAAAAAGAAGCCAAACCTCAGGATTTTTTAAAAGGGATCAACACAAAGATGCTCAATATTCCAGAGAGGTTTTGTGGGGAGGGAGAAATCTGGTTTTGGAGAATTTTCTTGAAGATTGTGTTGTTTTGAGGCTGAGGGTGTCCAGCCAGGTGCTCCCCATTTCCTGCATTCAGTGACAGTAACAAAAATGGAAATTAAAGGATCGCTCCCAAAGGACATGAAATGCAGCATTGAGGTGTCAGAACTAAACTCTACTAAAAAAAAGGGAATTTTCCTGCCAGGAAAACAGAGGTGCTTTAATTGCCAGAACAAACCTGGGGCCAGGAGCTGACTCTGAGCCCCAGAGAGGAGATTGGGACACCAAACCAGCACTGCCCACCTGGGCAGGCACCAAAAACAGAGCAAAAATGGGAAGAGCTGCCAGCAATGCCAGCGCAGAACTGGCCAGGCCGGGGCTGGAGAGCCTTCTGGAAAGTTCTTGCCCAAGCTGAGCGAGCAGCAGTGCCCAGCTGTGAGGAAAACTCACCTGGGACAGGTGAGCGGGCACCAAACGCTGCTGCCACCGCCGGGACGTCGTGTGCGAGCTGTGCCAATCCTGCACCAAATGCTGAGGCTCAAACCTGCAGCAAGACTCTTAAAAATGGCAAGAATTGTAAAAAAATATATTTTTGTGAGCAACCAGGTTGAGCATTTCCATGGAATATGAATTTAGGGAAGGATGGATGCAGAATTCTGTCGCTGGTTTTTCCTCTGAAGGACTCGGCTCCGAGCACTGCCACACACCAGGCACTTAAATTATGAAATTTAACAGCTTAAGGTTTAAGGAGCTTGTAGGTTCTGGATTCCTGGTGATTTTCTGTCCCAAAAATGAGAGGGTTTGGGGTTTTTTATTTTTCCCCACTGGAGGGAGGGAAAGGGTTTCTCCAATTTGTGGAAAGAGCCTACAGAAGAACCACAGATCTACGATTATTCCTCCAGAATTGTCACGAATCTCCTCTTCTGAGACCCAGAATTTCGAATTTCTTCACTCGAAATCTTCGCCAACCTGATCAAAGCCAAGCCTTCATTTCCATATGAGAAAGATTTTCCAAACTTGCTTTACACCATGTGAGAACTCCCCTTGCTACACTCAAAATTCCACTTTTTTCACACCTGAGATAGCCCAGCGACCCCAAACAGCACCAAATTGGCAGGGTTGGAAACAGAAAAAAGTTTAATAAAAAAAAGACAAAATAACAAAGTTCCTACAGAGAAAAACCGAGCCAAGGGCAAGAGGTTCTTGCTCCTGCTAAAATCTCCCACAAAATGGGGTTCCCTTCCTTTTCCAGGTATCTTATTTTTCTAATTGTTTTCTTTTTCTAGTTTTCTTCTTTTTCTAATTGTTTTCTTTTTCTACTTTTCTTTCTGTTGTCTTCTTTTCCTACTGAATTACCCAGGCCAGATCTCTCGGCCTCTGTCCACTCAGGGTGCTCAGGCTCTTTCTGTTCTTTTTACAGCATTAAATATTTTATGTGAAAAATTAACACTAAATGTCCTTAAATTTACTATTGGCCCACAATAAAGGGTAAAAAATTAACATAAAATGTCCTTTAATTTACTATTGCCCCACAATCTAAAGGGTGAAAATACACAAGATGTCTTAAATTTATTAGGCCCTTCAAAAAAGGTGAAAAATTAACACAAAATGCCTTAAATTTACTATTGGCCCCAATAAAGAGTGAAAAATTAACACAAAATTTCTTAAATTATTATTGCCCCTAATCTAAAGGGTGAAAAATTAACATAAATCCTTAAATTACTATTGGCCCTCAATCTAAAGGTGAAAAATTAACACAAAATCCCTTAAATCTACTTTGGCCCTCATTGAGCATCCTTAGATTTGGACTTGTTCTTTAAGCATTAAATATTTTATTGACACAAAATTCCCTTAAATTTACTCTTGCCCCCCATCCTAAAAAGTGAAAAATTGACACAAAATGTCCTTAAATCTACTATTGCCCCCAATAAAGAGTGAAAAATTTACATAAAATGCCCTTAAATCTACTATTTGCCCTCAATTTTAGGAGCATCCTTAGGGTGCTCAGGCTCTTTCTGTTCTTTTTACAGCATTAAATATTTTATGTGAAAAATTAACACAAAATTCCCTTAAATCTACTATTGCCCCTCCAATCTAAAGAGTGAAAAATTAACATAAAATGCCCTTAAATTTACTATTGGCCCTCAATTTTAGGAGCATCCTTAGGGTGCTCAGGTTGTTTCTGTTCTTTTTACAGCATAAAATATTTGGTGTGAAAAATTAACACAAAATGTCCTTAAATTTACTATTGGCCCTCAATCTAAAGAGTGAAAAATTAACACAAAATACCCTTAAATTTACTATTGGCCCTCAATCTAAAGGGTGAAAAATTAACACAAAATGCCCTTAAATTTACTATTGCCCCTCAATCTAAAGGGTGAAAAATTAACACAAAATGCCCTTAAATTTACTATTGCCCCACAATCTAAAGGGTGAAAAATTAACACAAAATACCCTTAAATCTACTATTGGCCCTCAATTTTAGGAGCATCCTTAGGATGTTTGGGCTATTTCTGTTCTTTTTATAGCATAAAATATTTGGTGTGAAAAATTAACACAAAATGCCCTTAAATTTACTATTGCCCCTCAATCTAAAGAGTGAAAAATTAACACAAAATGTCCTTAAATTTACTATTGGCCCTCAATCTAAAGGGTGAAAAATTAACACAAAATTTCCTTAAATTTACTATTGGCCCACAATCTAAAGGGTGAAAAATTAACACAAAATTCCCTTAAATTTACTATTGGCCCTCAATAAAGGGTGAAAAATTAACACAAAATGACCTTAAATTTACTATTGGCCCTCAATCTAAAGAGTGAAAGATTTAAACACAAAATGTCCTTAAATCTACTATTGCCCCCCAATTTTAGCAGCATCCTTAGGATGTTTGGGCTACTTCTGTTCTTTTTATAGCATAAAATATTTTATGTGAAAAATTAACACAAAATGTCCTTAAATTTACTATTGCCCCACAATCTAAAGGGTAAAAAATTAACACAAAATATTCTTAAATTTACTATTGGCCCTGAATTTTAGGACCATCCTTAGGGTGCTCAGGCTACTTCTGTTCTTTTTGTAGCATAAAATATTTTATGTGAAAAATTAACACAAAATGTCCTTAAATTTACTATTGGCCCTCAATTTTAGAGCATCCTTAGGATGTTTGGGCTATTTCTGTTCTTTTCATAGCATTAAATATTTTATGTGAAAAATTAACACAAAATGCCCTTAAATCTACTATTGGCCCACAATAAAGGGTGAAAAATTAACTCAAAATGCCCTTAAATCTACTATTGCCCCCCAATCTAAAGGGTGAAAAATTAACATAAAATCCCCTTAAATTTACTATTGCCCCTCAATCTAAAGGGTGAAAAATTAACACAAAATGCCCTTAAATTTACTATTGGCCCTCAATAAAGGGTGAAAAATTGACACAAAATGTCCTTAAATTTACTATTGCCCCCCAATCTACTCAGTGCCCCCAAACTACTCTTGCTTTACTATTTGATTTATTTTTTGCTGTCCAGCCCACCCAGCAGTGACTCACAGGGAAAAGGGAAAAGTTCCTCACAAAGGGATCATTCCAAAGCATTTCAATTTTCCAAGGAGTGGCAAAAAGGGAAGCAAATAAACCAAACCTTGCTTTGTAAAATAGTGTATTAAAGCATTTACTGTCATTTACCAGCTATTAATTAATGAATTAATTGTGTGATTAAATGCCTACCATGCTACGTAGCTTTTTGTTCCTCAGCTATGATTGGTGTACTTGTACTGTGTCTGAACAACTCAGAGGAAAGCAAATATTTATTATTGATTCACTTGGAATCAATGATTTAATAAATTTTTTTTTTTTGGTCGGTTGTTTTATAAATAAACTCGACTCGTTGCATTTCCTGATGGGTTTCATGCTGCCAGGCTGAATCCAAAGGGGGAAAAAAAGAAAGGCTGGAGTTAAAAATATCATTTTTAGGCTAAGCTAAGCACATTTGCATGGGAAGCGTGGGGAATCTTTTCCTGGGTATTTTTCAGCCTTAAATCAGGTGACATTTCACAAATGATGCGAAACCCTGGGTGATGCATGGAGGGAAATGTGGTTTGATTTGGGGATGAATTCCAGATATTTGGGGTGATTTATGGAGGGAAATGTGGTTTTATTTGGGGATAAATCCCAGATATTTGGGGTGATTTATGGAGGGAAATGTGGTTTTATTTGGGGATAAATCCCAGATATTTGGGGTGATGCATGGAGGGAAATGTGGTTTTATTTGGGGATATCTGGGGTGATGCATGAAGGCCAATGTGGTTTTATTTAGGGAATAAATTCCAGATATTTGGGGTGATGCATGCAGGGAAATGTGGTTTTATTTGGGAATAAACCCCAGATATTTGGGGATATCTGGGGTGATGCATGGAGGGAAATGTGTTTTTATTTGGAATAAATTCCAGATATTTTGGGGGATGCATGCAGGCAAGTGTGATTTTATTTGGGGATAAATTCCAGATATTTGGAGATATCGGGGCTGATTTATGGAGGCAAGTGTGGTTTTATTTGGGGATAAATCCCAGATATTTGGGGTGATGCATGAAGGTCAATGTGGTTTTATTTGGGATAAACTCCAGATATTTGGGGATATCTGGGGTGATTTATGGAGGGAAATGTGGTTTTATGTGGGGATAAACCCCAGATATTTGGGGATATCTGGGCTGATTTATAGAGGCAAGTGTGGTTTTATGTGGGGATAAACCCGAAATATTTGGGGATATGTGGGGTGATGCATGCAGGGAAATGTGGTTTTATTTGGAATAAATTCCAGATAATTGGGGTGGTGCATGCAGGGAAATGTGGTTTTATTTGGGGATATCTGGGGTGATGCATGAAGGCCAATGTAGTTTTATTTGGGGATAAACTCTAGATATTTGGGGATATGTGGGGTGATTTATGAAGGAAAATGTGTTTTTATTTGGGGATAAATTCCAGATATTTGGGGTGATGCATGCAGGGAAATGTAGTTTTATTTGGGATAAAGTCCAGATATTTGGGGATATCTGGGCTGATTTATAGAGGCAAGTGTGGTTTTATGTGGGGATAAACCCGAAATATTTGGGGATATCTGGGCTGATGCATGCAGGGAAATGTGGTTTTATTTGGGGATAAACTCCAGATATTTGGGGTGATGCATGGAGGCAAATGTGGTTTTATTTGGGGATAAACCCCAAATATTTGGGGATATCTGGGGTGATTTATAGAGGCAAATGTGGTTTTATGTGGGGATAAATCCTAAATATTTGGGGATATTTGGGGTGATGCATGGAGGCAAATGTGGTTTTATTTGGGGATATCTGGGGTGATGCATGAAGGCCAATGTAGTTTTATTTGGGATAAACTCCAGATATTTGGGGATATCTGGGCTGATTTATAGAGGCAAGTGTGGTTTTATGTGGGGATATCTGGGGTGATTTATGGAGGGAAATGTGGTTTTATGTGGGGATAAACCCCAGATATTTGGGGTGATGCATGGAGGCAAATGTGGTTTTATTTTGGGGATAAATCCCAGATATTTGGGGATATCTGGAGTGATGCATGCAGGGAAATGTGGTTTTATTTGGGGATAAATCCCAGATATTTGGGGTGATGCATGGAGGGAAATGTGGTTTTATTTGGGGATAAACCCCAGATATTTGGGGTGATGCATGCAGGCAAGTGTGATTTTATTTGGGGATAAATCCCAGATATTTGGGGATATCTGGGCTGATTTATGGAGGGAAATGTGGTTTTATTTGGGGATAAATCCCAAATATTTGGGGATATCTGGGGTGATGTATCTATGGTTTATTTTGGGGATAAACTCCCGATATTTGGAGATATCTGGGGTGATACACAGAGGCAAATGTGGGTTTATTTGGGGATATCTGGGGTGATTTATGGAGGGAAATGTGGTTTTATGTGGGGATAAATTCCAGATATTTGGGGATATCTGGGGTGATGCATGGAGGGAAATGTGGTTTTATCTGGGGATAAACCCCAAATATTTGGGGATATCTGGGGTGATGCATGCAGGGAAATGTGGTTTTATTTGGGAATAAACCCCAGATATTTGGGGATATCTGGGGTGATGCATAGATGGTTTATTTTGGGGATAAACTCCTGATATTTGGAGATATCTGGGGTGATACACAGAGGCAAATGTGGGTTTATTTGGGGATATCTGGGGTGATTTATGGAGGGAAATGTGGTTTTATTCAAGGATAAACCCCAGATATTCGGGTACATTTGGGATATTTGAGGCTCTGGGATATTTTTGGCTGGGGATGCAGGTGCTGGAGGCCAAGCTGGTGAATGAATAATTCCAGCAGAACAACCCCTGGTGCTTCACCCTCGCCCTGCTGTGACCTCAGTGCTGGAGCAGCCCACGTGCCCGGATCCTGCAGATAAACCCAAACTGTGCCCGGATCCTGCAGATAAACCCAAACTGTGCCCAAAAACCCAAACTGTGCCCAAATCCTGCAGATAAACCCGAGCTGTGCCCAAATCCTGCAGATAAACCCAAACTGTGCCCAGATCCTGCAGATAAACCCAAACTGTGCCCAGATCCTGCAGATAAACCCAAACTGTGCCCAAAAACCTGAGCTGTGCCCATAAACCTGAACTGTGCCCATAAACCTGAGCTGTGCCCAAATCCTGCAGATAAACCTGAGCTGTGCCCATAAACCTGAGCTGTGCCCAAAAACCTGAGCTGTGCCCATAAACCTGAGCTGTGCCCAAAAACCTGAGCTGTGCCCAAATCCTGCAGATAAACCCGAGCTGTGCCCACAAACCTGAACTGTGCCCAAATCCCTGCCCATAAAACCGAGCTGTGCCCAGATCCTGCAGATAAACCCGAACTGTGCCCATAAACCTGAGCTGTGCCCAAAAACCTGAGCTGTGCCCATAAACCTGAGCTGTGCCCATAAACCCGAGCTGTGCCCATAAACCTGAGCTGTGCCCAGATCCTGCAGATAAACCTGAGCTGTGCCCAAAAACCTGAGCTGTGCCCAAATCCTGCAGATAAACCTGAGCTGTGCCCAAAAACCCGAGCTGTGCCCAAAAACCTGAGCTGTGCCCATAAACCTGAACTGTGCCCAAATCCCTGCAGATAAACCTGAGCTGTGCCCAAAAACCTGAGCTGTGCCCAAAAACCTGAGCTGTGCCCAAAAACCTGAACTGTGCCCATAAACCTGAGCTGTGCCCACAAACCTGAGCTGTGCCCAGATCCCTGCAGATAAACCCGAGCTGTGCCCAGACACCAGCAATCCCCCTGGCTGAAATCCGGGAGCACAAATTGCGACATCAGCGGTGTTTAAAACAGCAGAGGGTGACACCCCAGAGGTCTCACAGGCGGGGCCTGTCTGTCCCTGATCCAAGTGCAAACGCTGCTCCTGCTCCAGGATTGGTGACGTTAAAACCCCTGGTTGGGCTCAGAGAGGAGCTGGGCAATTGCAGAGTTTTGTAGAGGATCAGGAATTTGAGTGTGCAGTTCCAGATTTTTGTACAGGATCAGGAATTTGGGTCTGAAGTTCCAGATTTCTGTACAGGATCAGAAATTGCAGTCGCAGAGTTTTGTAGAGGATCAGGAATTTTGGTGTGCAGTCACAGATTTCTCTACAGGATCAGGAATTTGGGTGTGCAGTTGCAGATTTTTGCACAGGATCAGGAATTTGGGTGTGCAGTTCCAGATTTCTGTACAGGATCAGGAATTTGGGTCTGCAGTTCCAGATTTCTGTACAGGATCAGGAATTTGGGTGTGCAGTTCCAGATTTCTGTACAGGATCAGAAATTGCAGTTGCAGAGTTTTGTACAGGATCAGGAATTTGGGTGTGCAGTTCCAGATTTCTGTACAGGATCAGGAATTTGGGTGTGCAGTTCCAGATTTCTGTACAGGATCAGAAATTGCAGTCACAGAGTTTTGTACAGGATCAGGAATTTGGGTCTGAAGTTCCAGATTTCTGTACAGGATCAGGAATTTGGGTCTGAAGTTCCAGATTTCTGTACAGGATCAGGAATTTGGGTCTGAAGTTCCAGATTTTTGTACAGGATCAGGAATTTGGGTCTGCAGTCACAGATTTCTGTACAGGATCAGAAATTGCAGTCACAGAGTTTTGTAGAGGATCAGGAATTTGGGTGTGCAGTTGCACAGTTTTGCACAGAATCAGGAATTTGGGTGTGCAGTTGCAGATTTCTGTACAGGATCAGGAATTTGGGTGTGCAGTTCCAGATTTCTGTACAGGATCAGGAATTGCAGTTCCAGATTTCTGTACAGGATCAGGAATTTGGGTGTGCAGTCACAGATTTTTGTACAGGATCAGAAATTTGGGGGTGCAGTTCCAGATTTTTGTACAGGATCAGAAATTGCAGTCGCAGAGTTTTGTAGAGGATCAGGAATTTGGGTTTGCAGTTCCAGGTTTCTGTACAGGATCAAGAATTTGGGTCTGAAGTTCCAGATTTTTGTACAGGATCAGGAATTTGGGTCTGCAGTTACAGAGCTTTGTACAGGATCAGAAACTGCAGTCGCAGAGTTTTGTACAGGATCAGGATTTCAGGATTATTTTTAACCCGGAGCAGTTTGTCCTGACATTCTGAGAGGGAGGAACCCCATGGGAAAGGGAAGGGAGGGCCTTGCAAATCTGTGATTTTCAAACTCCAGCGGATCTGAGTGTTATATAAATAAACGCTGCTGTGGTGAGCAGCAGGAATGCCTTTGATAACCTCCCTTCTCCTCCCAATTCTGCTTAAACACCAAAAGGGAAAGCACTGTTAGATCCTTGACACACTAAATTCACTCCCCAAAACAACGTTTCAATCCATACTTAAAAAAAAAACCAACCAAAAAACAACTCCACACTAAATAAATGAAATAGTTAAGCCTGCCAAGCTTTAATTGATGTTTTATCAAGCAAACGAGCTGCTTTTGTCCGGCGGAACAGCCTCTAATTTCTGAGGGATGATTCATTTTTGAAGCGCCCTCCTCCCTGCCCTGACTCACCGCGTGTCGCTGTGCCTGCACATGGAAATGTCGCCGTGGCATCCCCAGCTGCTATTCTTGGGTGCTGCCGTCATTCTGACCGGGCTTTTAAAAAAAATCAACCCCAAAAAAAAACCCAAAAAAAAATCAAAAAAAAAATCAACCCAAAAAAAAAAAAAAATCAACCCCCCCAAAAAAAATCAACCCAAAAAAAATCAACCCCCCAAAAAAATCAACCCCAAAAAAAAAAAACAAAAAAAAAAATCAACCCCCAAAAAAAAAATCAACCCCCCCCAAAAAAAAAATCAACCCCCCAAAAAAAAATCAACCCCAAAAAAAAAAAAAATCAACCCCCCCCAAAAAAATTAACCCCCCCCAAAAAAAAATCAACCCCAAAAAAAAATCAACCCCCAAAAAAAAAATCAACCCCCAAAAAAAAAAAAATCAACCCCCCCAAAAAAATTAACCCCCCCAAAAAAATCAACCCCCCAAAAAAAAAAAACAACCCAAAAAAAAAACAAACCCCCCCAAAAAAATCAACCCCCCCAAAAAAAATCAACCCCCCAAAAAAAATCAACCCCCCAAAAAAAAATCAACCCCCCAAAAAAAATCAACCCAAAAAAAAAAACCCCCCCAAAAAAAAATCAACCCCAAAAAAAAAACCAAAAAAAAAATCAACCCCCAAAAAAAATCAACCCAAAAAAAAAAAAACCAAAAAAAATCAACCCCCCCAAAAAAAAATCAACCCCCCCAAAAAAAATCAACCCCCCCAAAAAAAACCCCAAAAAAAAAATCAACCCCAAAAAAAAAATCAACCCCCCAAAAAAAATCTACCCCCAAAAAAAATCAACCCCAAAAAAAAAAAAAAAATCAACCCCCCCAAAAAAAATCAACCCCAAAAAAAAAAAAAATCAACCCCAAAAAAAAATCAACCCCCCAAAAAAATCAACCCCCCCAAAAAAAATCAACCCCCCCCAAAAAAAATCAACCCCCCAAAAAAAAAAAATCAACCCCAAAAAAAAAAAAATCAACCCCCCCAAAAAAATCAACCCCAAAAAAAAAAAAAAACCAAAAAAAAATCAACCCCAAAAAAAAAATCAACCCCCAAAAAAAAAAAAAAACCCCCAAAAAAAAAACCCCAAAAAAAAAAAAATCAACCCCAAAAAAAAAATCAACCCCCCCAAAAAAAATCAACCCCCAAAAAAATCAACCCCAAAAAAAAAAAAAAATCAACCCCCCAAAAAAAAAATCAACCCCCAAAAAAAATCAACACCCAAAAAAAAAAAAAAACCAAAAAAAAATCAACCCCAAAAAAAATCAACCCCAAAAAAAAAAAAATCAACCCAAAAAAAAAATCAACCCAAAAAAAAATCAATCCCCCAAAAAAAATCAACCCCCCCAAAAAAATCAACCCCCCAAAAAAATCAACCCCCAAAAAAAAAATCAACCCTAAAAAAAATCAACCCCCAAAAAAATCAACCCCCCAAAAAAAAAAAATCAACCCCCCCAAAAAAAAATCAACCCCAAAAAAAAAATCAACCCCCCAAAAAAAAAAAAAAAATCACCCCAAAAAAATCAACCCAAAAAAAAATCAACCCCCCCAAAAAAAAATCAACCCCAAAAAAAAAAATCAACCCCCCAAAAAAAATCAACCCCAAAAAAAAAAAATCAACCCAAAAAAAAAAAAAATCAACCCCCAAAAAAAAAATAACCCCCCCAAAAAAAAATCAACCCCAAAAAAAAAAATCAACCCCCCAAAAAAATCACCCCAAAGAAAAAACAAGTCTAAATAACGTCCCGAGTAGAATTCACCAAAAGAGAAGCATACCTCCAAAGAGTAACCCCAAAAAACAACCAAAAGCGCCCAAGGGAGCAGGGGTGCTGTGACCACGTCAGTGGGAATTACACTGAGGAGCATCTCTGGAGTAACCCTGGAGCAGAGCAGCAGAGCAGGCTGGGCATGGGGATGTGCTTTGTCACTTTTACCACTTTTTCAGTAGGGAATTACAATGAGGGAGCATCTGGAGTAACTCTGGAGCAGAACAAGCACAGCAGCCTGTACATGGGGATGTGTGCTTTGCACACTTTACACTTTTCTCAGTGGGAATTACACTGAGGAGCTTCTCTGGAGTAACCCTGGAGCAGAGCAGCAGAGCAGGCTGGACATGGGGGAGTGTGCTTGGCACATCTGAGTGGGAATTACACTGAGGAGCATCTCTGGAGTAACCCTGGGGCAGAACAACACAGCAGCCTGTACTCTAGATATGGTGCAGTGTGCTTTGCACACTTTACCACTTTTCTCAGTGGGAATTACACTGAGGAGGATCTCTGGAGTAACCCTGGAGCAGCACAGCAGAGCAGGCTGGACATGGGGGAGTGTGTTTTGCACACCTCAGTGGGAATTACACTGAGGAGCAGCCCTGGAGTAACCTTGGAGCAGAGCAGGCTGGACATGGGGGAGTGTGCTCTGCACATTTTACCACTTTGCTCAGTGGGAATTACACTGAGGAGCATCTTTGGAGTAACCCTGGAGCAGGACACCGGAGCAGTCTGTACTCTGGACATGGTGCAGCGTGCTTTGAACACCTCAGTAGGAATTACACAGAGGAGCATCTCTGGAGTAACCCTGGAGCAGAACAACACAGCAGCCTGTACTCTAGATATGGTGTGCTTTACACTTTACCACTTTTCTCAGTAGGAATTACACTAAGGAGGATCTTTGGAGTAACCCTGGAGCAGAGCACCAGAGCAGGCTGGACATGGGGGAGTGTGCTTGGCACATCTGAGTGGGAATTACACTGAGGAGTATCTCAGGAGTAACCCTGGGGCAGAGCAGTACATAAGCCTGTACTCTGGACATGGTGCAGTGTGCTCTGCACACTTTACCACTTTTCTCAGTGGGAATTACACTGAGGAGCATCTCTGGAGTAACCCTGGGGCAGAACAGCACAGCAGCCTGGACATGGTGAAGTGTGTTTTGCACACCTCAGTGGGAATTACACTGAGGAGCAGCCCTGGAGTAACCTTGGAGCAGAACAGCACAGCAGCCTGGACATGGGGGAGTGTGCTTTGTACATTTTACCACTTTCCTCAGTGGGAATTACACTGAGGAGCATCTCTGGAGCAGCCCTGGAGCAGCAGGCTGTACTCTGGACAGGGTGCAGCGTGCTTTGCACACCTCACCTCACCTCGGGAGGCACAGCTGCTGCTCCCTGCCCTGCCTTTAACCTTGTGCACCCCAATCCCAGCTCCAAACCCTGCCCTTGGGTGCCACCCCAAAATCCCAGCTCAGCTCTGAGCCCTGAGCAAGAGCAGGAGCCACAAACCGGCAGGACACCAGTGACTCCAGCATGTCTGGTGTGGGGCTGGCTCTGTGGGCTGAGGCAGGGCACCGCGTCACATCCCCTCGTTTTGTCACCCCAAACTGCCAGGAAAAGGGATGCTGCCACCCTTATCTCAGGATGTGGCTTGCACACAGGAATTGTCACGGACACACGCAAGGAACAGGCTGAGGGATCTGCTCCTGTGCTGGATTTTCAAGTGTTACCAACAGCATTTTTGCCTAAAGTTAACCTGGGAAAACCTGAAGCGCTTTTTCTTGTGTGTTTTTACCCCTTTAAATGAAAGAGATCTCTCTTTTCTTTACCCTAGACAGCAAAGAAAGGGTTAATGGACAAAACTTTGGGAGGGGTTAAAGGGTTAAAAAAGGAAAAACCTCCATTGTGAGGGGGCTGAGCACATGGCGGGGAGAATCTTTTGCTCCTGCCACCTTTTTTCTCTATTCAGAGAAGGTAACCTTTTTCCTCTATTCACTCTTGTGTTGTATTTTGATAAGGTTGAATAAACCTTGTTAAACTACAAAAAACGAGCAGCTTTTTCTCCCAGTTTTGTTTTCCCCTGTGCCTGGCCAGGACTCTGTGTTTGCTTTCCTGCTCCCAGAGCCTCCCTGGCCTTTATTCCCTGTAAACTTTGGATGCAGCCACAGCCCTGAGCGTGACCTCAGGTGATTCCCGACCTCTGCCCCCTCTGCTCCCCTCACCCCCAGGGACATCAAAAAACTGCAGTTTTCCACCATTTTCCTTCCCAAATGTTAGGAAAATCAATCCACAAACACCAGAGGTTTATGTACAAAAAGGAGACAGAGGAGTCTTTTCTGGCTTTATTCCAATCAAGGCAGAGGCCACGGGGCATCCCCTGGGATCTCTTGAATTTTTGGAAGACTCAGCCTCCTTTTTATCCCAATTTCCAGCCACATTTCCCTTCTCTTTCCCCATTTCTGAGGTACTTGAGAGGTTCAGATTCCCTGATCCCAAAGATTCCCCTCTAACATATAACCCTTTTAATTTTTAATTCTTACTGAGTTTAGGGATTTTTCCCCATTGTTTCTTTCATCTTTCAATACCCAAATTCATTTACCAGCAAACCTAAAGCTTATTTATAAAAGCAAATCTCTTATTCCGTGAATCACTCAGGGGGATCCTTCCCATTGTTTCTTTTCTCTCCCAGGGTTGGTTTTATCTCCCAGCACCCCCACAGCTTGTTTGGAAAGACAAATCCACTGTTCCTCTCACAAATAAATAAATTAATCCATGCCAGGAGCTGTGTTAACCAAGGGGGGACAGCCTGTCCTGGGCCTGCACTCAGACTCCTGATGGATGGGAACATTTAGGATTAATTATAAAGTGTGGAGATGCTGAGATGGATTTTTATCTGTGGAATAAGCAGTTCTAGTGCCTAAACCACCCCAAACGCGGCTTCCTGCGGGAGGAACAGCCCGCGGGGTGAAGCGGGGAACTCCTGTGCCGTGCATGAGGGAACATGGAGGACGCAGATTATTGCACTCGGGGGATTTGCTGGGCACACGCTGCGGGAAGCGCCAGGGAACGGCTGTGGGTGTGAGATCGGGGAACGCCGCCGTTCCTGAGGGGAAGGAGCGATCCCGGCGGGCACGGGGGGATCCCCGGGGCAGCGCCCAGGCTCGCCCCGCATGGCGCCGCCATCTTACGCTACCCCTTCCCCGCCGCTCTCCTTCCCCGCCGCGCTCTATGCAAATCATCCGCCATTCCCGCGCGCCGATTGGCCCATCCCGCCCCATTGCGAAATATGCAAATAAAGGCCTGGCGCGCTACTCGGCGATTGGCTGAAAAGCCCGCCAGCTCCCCGCGCCACGCCCTCCCCTGGTGTCGTCACCAGCAATGCGGACTCTGATTGGTCAAAGCGCGAGGAAAGGCGCGCCCACCGCGGGGTTTGGGGGGGCGCGGGGAAAGCGCATGAAGGTTCGAGAACGCGGGGCCGGCCGGCGCGCAACGCCCCCTTCCGGCGCGCGTCACGCACGGCACGGACCAATCACTGACGGGAAGAGGGGCGGGATCCGCGCGCTGATTGGTCAGAGCTGTGCAAGGGAGGCGTGGCCTTCTGGAAGGTTCTGGGCGGGTATAAAAAGGCGGCGCGGCGGTCGCGGGGCATTGAGCGAGCCGGAGCTGAGCTGAGAGGTTGCCCAGTGTGTGAACGAGAGACCGGGCCGGACTGCGGGTAACGGGGCTGGGGGAACACCACGCGGCACGGGAGGGGCGGGCTGGGCCGCGGCTGCCTTGGGATGGCGTAGGGCGGGTGCTGGGGGCAGCTTTGGGGTGGCCTGGAAAAGGCGCAGGGCCCTCCCGGGTGATTTTGTGGCCTCAGGAACCGTTGTGCTGCGGGGATAGGGAGGGAATAGCGACTACTGACCTATTTTGGGCCGCTGGGGTGCATTTTTTTTTTTTTTTTAATCCCGGTTATTTTAATGCGGTCTGCCGCGGGAGGGGGAGGAGCGGGATCTCCGCTTTCTTTCCCTCCCCCTCCCCGCTCCTTTTAGATCCTGCTGAGACGGGGGAGGGGAGAAGAGGCAGGGCTTGGGGAGCCGCAGCGCCCGTCTTACCTCGCTGGGGGGCGGCCTGGGGCGGTGCCGGGGCCCAGCGGGTGCTGCAGTGCCCGGGGGTGGCGAACGGCCGCGTGTGGGATCCGGAGGGGACGGCTCCAAGGCGGGGGGGTCGGTGCCGCACGGGGCTGCGGCTGTGCTGGCGCACGCGGCCCGCCCGCCGGGGACTCCATTTCCCGGCATCCTTTGGACACGCCCCGCTGCTGGCGTCACGTTGCGCGGGCGGCGCGGGGCACGCTGGGAGTTGGAGTTTCTCGCCACGTGGTGCGGGGGACGCCAAGCGGCGGAGGCGGGGAGTGCAGCGGGGTGCGGGGCTGGGCCCACGTGGGATAACGGGGCTGGAATTCCGGGTCAGGCGGGAACGGATCCGGTTACATCCATTAAAATGGGACACAATCAACTCAAACAGGCTGCTCCCAGCCCCACCAGCCTTCCCTTTAACATTAAAAAAAAAATTCCACAATTTTTCTATGCAAGCTATATCAGCTTCGCTTTTAACTAAAATATTCTTATTTTTCCTTTTATTTCAGCCCCATCTACCCTGCCCTTAAACATTAAAAAAAAATACAGTTTTTTGCCCTTCAGCATTAAAAAAAAAAAAAAGCCACAGTTTCTCTCATCAAGCTACATCATGACTTTTCCATAGATTAATCTTATTTTTCCTGTTTTTTCAGACAAGATGTCGAAGGGACCAGCTGTCGGGATCGATCTTGGCACCACCTATTCCTGTGTTGGCGTGTTCCAGCATGGCAAGGTGGAAATCATTGCCAACGACCAGGGCAACCGCACCACGCCGAGCTACGTGGCCTTCACAGACACAGAGAGGCTCATCGGGGATGCTGCCAAGAACCAGGTGGCCATGAACCCAACCAACACAGTCTTTGGTGAGCCTGTGGCATTGGCACATTATTTAGTAATAAAAAAAAATTTTTTCCTAAAAAAAAAAAAAAAAAGAAAAAAAAGGAAAAAAATTTCATATTTTTAGTGAATTACAAAGTGAGGTTAAAGCCTTTTCTCATTGAAGCTGTATACTTAAATTACTTATAACCTGAATAAAGTTGTGATATTAGAAGATAAAATTTATTTGAGATAGGGAAAATATTTGCTCTATAGTAGGTTTTTCAGGGTAGTCTTGGGTAATCTTAACCAGTTTTTTCAACATGGAAAAGAATTTCATATTTTTAGTGAATTACAAAGTGAGGTTAAAGCTTTTTCTCATTGAAGCTGTATACTTACATTACTTCTAACCTGAATAAAGTTGTGATACAACAAGCCAGAATTTATTAGAGGTAGGGATAATATTTGCTCTGTAGTAGGTTTTTCAGGGTAGTCAGTCTTGGGTAATCTTAACCAGTTTTTTCAACATGGAAAAGAATTTCATATTTTTAGTGAATTACAAAGTGAGGTTAAAGCCTTTTCTCATTGAAGCTGTATACTTAAATTACTTCTAACCTGAATAAAGTTGTGATATTATGAGATAAAATTTATTAGAGATAGGGAAAATATTTGCTCTGTAGGTTTTTCAGGGTAGTCAGTCTTGGGTAATCTTAACCAGTTTTTCAACTTGAAAAAAATTTCATATTTTTAGTGAATTACAAAGTGAGGTTAAAGCTTTTTCTCATTGAAGCTGTAGGCTTAAATTACTTCTAACCTGGATAAAGTTGTGATATAACAAGCCAGAATTTTTTAGAATTGGGGATAATATTTGCTCTGTAGTAGGTTTTTCAGGGTAGTTAGTCTTAAGTAATCTTAACCAGTTTTTTCAACATGGAAAAGAATTTCATATTTTTAGTGAATTACAAAGTGAGGTTAAAGCGTTTACTCATTGAAGCTGTGTACTTAAATTGCTTCTAACGTGAATAAAGTTGTGATATTAGGAGATAAAATTTATTAGAGATAGGGAAAATATTTGCTCTATAGTAGGTTTTTCAGGGGTAGTTAGTCTTGGGTGATCTTAACCAGTTTTTTCAACGTGGAAAAAAATTTCATATTTTTAGTGAATTACAAAGTGAGGTTAAAGCTTTTTCTCATTGAAGCTGTAGGCTTAAATTACTTCTAACCTGAATAAAGTTGTGATATAACAAGCCAGAATTTATTTTTTCAGGGTAGTTAGTCTTGGGTAATCTTAACCAGTTTTTTTAACTTGGTTTATGGCTCAGCATTTTCAATATTTTAGAAGTGATAGCACCGCATTTATGCATATAAAAGAAAGGAAATTTAGTGTTTGTATCTGACTCTTAACAGGGCAGTAATAATGTTAAGGATGGTGGTTAGGATTTTGTGCGTTTTAGTACGAATTTTAGGTTTTTAATGAAAAATGACCGTTATTAACCTATTGAAATGTTGTTTTCCAGATGCCAAGCGGTTGATCGGGCGCAGGTTCGATGACTCAGTGGTGCAGTCTGACATGAAGCACTGGCCCTTCACCGTGGTGAACGACGCTGGCAGGCCCAAGGTGCAGGTGGAGTACAAAGGCGAGACCAAGAGTTTCTACCCCGAGGAAATCTCCTCCATGGTTTTAACCAAAATGAAGGAAATTGCAGAGGCCTATCTGGGCAAGGTGAGCCTGGGGCTGCGGTGGGATGTGATGAGAAGCTGTGTGAGGGTTTGCAGGCTGACTCTGAGCTGTTTGCTGTGTTTGCAGACTGTCACCAATGCTGTCGTCACTGTCCCAGCCTATTTCAACGACTCGCAGCGCCAGGCCACCAAAGATGCCGGAACCATTGCGGGGCTCAACGTGCTGAGAATCATCAACGAGCCCACGGCAGCCGCCATTGCCTACGGGCTGGACAAGAAGGTATGGAGGGCTCACATTTAGGAATAATCCTTTTGCTAATATCTTTTCTTCTGAGAGGCCTCAGATAATTACTGCTTACATTTCCTATCTGCTGCTGTGCACTGGAACAGATACATCTTTGATTGGTCTGGTGGTTGTTTTTAATTAATGGCCAATCACAGCCCAGCTGTCTTGGAGCAGAACAGCACAGCAGGGCTGTGCTCTGGGCAGGGTTTGGGCTGTGCTTTGCACACTCAAATGGGAATTACACTGGGCAGACTTAATCAGCCACAAGATTTTATTATCATTCCATTCCTTGCTAGCCTTCTGATGAAATAATTTTTTTATTGTTTTAGTGTAGTTTTAATATTACAGGCTGGAGGGCTCACATTTATGAATAATCCTTTTGCTAAGATCTTTTCTTCTGAGAGGCCTCAGAAAGGAAATGTAAGCAGTAATTAGCTCACAGTAATTCATTCCTGTGCAGTGGAACAGATACAGCTTTGATTGGTCTCGTGGTTGTTTTTAATTAATGGCCAATCACAGCAGGGCTGTACTCTGGGCAGGGTTTGGGCTGTGCTTTGCACACTTCAATAGGAATTACGCTGGGCAGACTTAATCAGCCACAAGATTTTATTATCATTCCATTCCTTGCTAGCCTTCTGATAAAATAATTTTTTTATTGTTTTAGTGTAGTTTTAATATTACAGGCTGGACAAGAAGGTATGGGGAGCTTTCCTTAATTAGGAATAATTTTAAAATTTATTTTATTAGTCTTGATACATCTAATAGAATTAAAGATATTTGTCAAGTAAATTTCATGTGCAATAACATGATAGAACTTGGTTCGTGGTTGTTTTTAATAATGCCAATACAGCAGTGTACTCTGGCAGGTTTGGCGCTTTGCACACTTCCTAATGATACACTGGCACTTAATCACACAAGATTATTATCATTCATTCTGTAGCTTATGAATAATTTTTTATGTTTAGTGTAAATTTAATATATCATTTAAAATAAAATGCATCTATAAGGTCTTAAACATTTTACTTATAGATCATAAAGTAATATATATCAATATAATATAAAATAATATTACATTTAAAATAAAGTTAATGTATATAAAATCTCCTTATAATTAAATATTACCTTATAGATCATAAAATATCATATAATAATATATATATAAAATTACAAATATTTCATTTAAAAAAATCATCTATCTTATAGGTCTATACTCTTATAACATAAAATATCATATAATCAGTAAAATAATATATTAACATATATATAAATAAAAATATTTAAAAAATCATCTCTATAAGGCCTATAGATATTACTATAATCATAAAATATCATATAATCTAATATATATATAACAGTATATAAAATAAATTTATTAAAATAAAATTCTTATAAGGTCTTATAGATCTTACCATATAATATCATAAAATATATATGAAAAAAAAATTATTAAAATTATATCTATGAGGCTTATAGATCTTCCTTATAGGTCATAAAATATCATAGAAAAAATAATATATATAAATAATAAGAATATTTTATTTAAAATAAAATACCTCTATAGGCCTTATAGATATAAATGTCATATAGATCATAAAATAATATATATTAAAATAAAAATATTTAACATAAAATCTCATCTATAAGGTCTTATAGATCTTACCTTATAGATCATAAAATATCATATAGATCATAAAATAATATATATTTAACATATATATAAAATAAAAATATTTAACATAAAATCTCATCTATAAGGTCTTACAGATCTTACCATATAGATCATAAATATTTAATAAATTAAATTAAAAAATAAAATCTCATCTATAAGGTCTTATAGATCTTACCATATAGATCATAAAATAATTAAAATAACATTTTATGATGCGTATTATACATATAATAAAAAAGTAAGTATACCTTCTGAAACACAGAGTCAGGATTCTCTTCCCTCATCCTGGGCCCGCTAACGCTGCCGCAGGGTCACTGTGTTTCACTACAGGAATTGCAGTATCAGTTTCAAGTAGGAATTAAACACTGGAAGTGTTTCCGCTGTTTCCCGCAGGTCGGTGCTGAGAGGAACGTTCTCATCTTCGACCTGGGCGGCGGCACCTTCGACGTGTCCATCCTGACCATCGAGGACGGCATCTTCGAGGTGAAATCCACGGCGGGGGACACGCACCTGGGCGGGGAGGACTTTGACAACCGCATGGTGAATCACTTCATCGCCGAGTTCAAGCGCAAGCACAAGAAGGACATCAGCGAGAACAAGCGCGCCGTGCGCCGCCTGCGCACCGCCTGCGAGCGCGCCAAGCGCACGCTCTCCTCCTCCACGCAGGCCAGCATCGAGATCGACTCCCTCTACGAGGGCATCGACTTCTACACCTCCATCACCAGGGCTCGCTTCGAGGAGCTCAACGCCGACCTGTTCCGCGGCACGCTGGACCCCGTGGAGAAGGCGCTGAGGGACGCCAAGCTGGACAAGTCGCAGATCCACGACATCGTGCTGGTGGGCGGCTCCACGCGCATCCCCAAGATCCAGAAGCTGCTGCAGGACTTCTTCAACGGCAAGGAGCTCAACAAGAGCATCAACCCTGATGAGGCCGTGGCGTACGGGGCAGGTCAGTGATCACTCACTCTGTGACCCTTTTTGGGTTTCCATCTCAATCCTGTGGGAGATCCCCTTGGACTTGCAATGATGAATCAGATTCCAAAGCCATTCGTAGTTTCCACCAGAGGTCGAAAGGCTGGTGATGGTGCAAGTACCTTCCTTGGATGTCTGAGCGAGCCCTGTGCCACCAGCACAGCTCACAGGGGATGTTTTGAATGAATTTTGATGCAGCCCTGTGCATCAGCACAGCTCCATGGGATGTTGTGCAGGGGCCCTGTGTTATCAGCACAATTGCCAGGGGATGTTTTAATGCAGCCCTGTGTTATCAGCACAGCTCACAGGGAGTGTTTTGCAGGATTTAATGCAGCCCTGTGCCTCAGCACAACTCCCAGGGGATGCTTTGCATGGATTTTAATGCAGCCCTGTGCATCAGCACAGCTCACAGGGGATGTTTTGAATGAATTTTGATGCAGCCCTGTGCATCAGCACAGCTCATGGGTATTTTGCAGGTTTTAATGCAGCCCTGTGCATCCAGCAGTGTTTTGCATGGATTTTAATGCAGCCCTGTGCATCAGGAGTGTTTTGCAGGGGTTTCATGCAGCCCTGTGCATCAGCAGTGTTTTGCAGGGGTTTCATGCAGCCCTGTGCATCAGGAGTGTTTTGCAGGGTTTTAATGCAGCCCTGTGCATCAGGAGTGTTTTGCATGGATTTTAATGCAGCCCTGTGCATCAGGAGTGTTTTGCAGGGTTTTAATGCAGCCCTGTGCATCGGGAGTGTTTTGCAGGGCTCTAATGCAGCCCTGTGCATCAGGAGTGTTTTGCAGGGTTTTGATGCAGCCCTGTGCATCGGGAGTGTTTTGCAGGGTTTTAATGCAGCCCTGTGCATCAGGAGTGTTTTGCAGGGTTCTAATGCAGCCCTGTGCATCGGGAGTGTTTTGCAGGGTTTTGATGCAGCCCTGTGCATCGGGAGTGTTTTGCAGGTTTTAATGCAGCCCTGTGCATCAGGAGTGTTTTGCAGGGTTTTAATGCAGCCCTGTGCATCCAGCAGTGTTTTGCATGGATTTTAATGCAGCCCTGTGCATCAGGAGTGTTTTGCAGGGATTTAATGCAGCCCTGTGCATCAGGAGTGTTTTGCAGGGTTTTAATGCAGCCCTGTGCATCGGGAGTGTTTTGCAGGGGTTTCACGCTGCATTTCTCTCTCCCCTCAGCTGTGCAGGCTGCCATCCTGTCTGGGGACAAGTCAGAGAACGTGCAGGACCTGCTGCTGCTGGATGTGACCCCGCTGTCGCTGGGCATTGAGACAGCTGGCGGGGTCATGACGGTGCTGATCAAGCGCAACACCACCATCCCCACCAAGCAGACCCAGACCTTCACTACCTACTCTGACAACCAGCCCGGGGTGCTGATCCAGGTGAGCAGAGAGCCCTGGGGTAACAGCACACTGTCAGTGCTTCCACTGGGGAACACTTCGATAATTTAGGCCAGAGGTGTTGAATTCTGCAGTTTGTGAATCCCTGGTTGCTGTGATGAAAGTGACTCCAAAGCCATTCGTAGTTTCCACCAGAAGTCGAAAGGCTGGTGTTGGTGCAAGTTCCTTCCTTGGATGTCTGAGCGACCACATCCCTTCAGGACAGTAGTTAATTAACCCATTATGGCTTTAATGACATAATTGGTGGTTTTTGTCCGTAGGTGTATGAAGGAGAACGCGCTATGACCAAGGACAACAACTTGCTGGGCAAGTTTGAGCTGACTGGCATTCCCCCTGCTCCCAGAGGGGTCCCTCAGATCGAGGTCACCTTTGACATCGATGCCAACGGCATCCTGAACGTGTCTGCTGTGGACAAGAGCACTGGCAAGGAGAACAAGATCACCATCACCAATGACAAGGGTAAGGATCTGCTGTCCTGAGGGTGGCAGAGCTTTAAAAATGGGTTTGTCAAGCTCTGCAAGTTGTTTTAATCAGGATTTGGCTGTAGTCTGATTTGTATCTCTGTGAGGCTTTAAATTATAGTATTTATTATGAGGGCTTGTTCTGGGGTTCTTCTGCCTCTCAAAATTTACATTGAAATGTTTGGGAATTTGAAATCATTCCCTAAAAGATGAAGTGCTAACTGATGATTTGTGCTCCCTGCAGGCCGGCTGAGCAAGGAGGACATCGAGAGGATGGTGCAGGAGGCAGAGAAGTACAAGGCAGAGGATGAGAAGCAGAGGGACAAGGTGTCCTCCAAGAACTCCCTCGAGTCCTACGCCTTCAACATGAAAGCCACCGTGGAGGATGAGAAGCTCCAGGGCAAGATCTCTGACGATGACAAGCAGAAAATCCTGGACAAATGCAACGAGATCATCAACTGGCTGGACAAGAACCAGGTTTGTCAGAGTCTGTGTTTGGTTCCACAGGGGCAGTTGAGGCTGCAGGAGGAGCCCTGGTTGCTGTGATGAATCAGATTCCAAAGCCATTCGTAGTTTCCACCAGAGGTCGAAAGGCTGCTGATGGTGCAAGTTCCTTCCTTGGATGTCTGAGCGACCACAGCTGGGCAGCACTGAGGGTTCCCAAGCCCTGCTGTTCCCTGGCTGCCTCCCAGGATTTGGTTCTGTTGTTCTGGAGCAGTGTGAGATTGGGCCAAACCAAGCAGGAATAATTCTGTGTCTAATACAAGCCTGGCTTGGTGCTGGGGCCAAAACCTGGCCCGGATTTGGGCGGGGTTTAAACCCTGGCCCGGATTTGGGGGCTAAAACATTTTCCCACATTGGGGTGGGGTTTAAACCCTTTCCCAGATTAGAGGGGGGCTTAAACTCTGCCCACATTTGCAAGGTGCTTAAACCCCAGCCTGGATTTGGGGGAAGCCTAAACCATGGCCCAGATTTGGGGGCTTAAACCCTGGTCCGGATTAGGGGGGAGCAAAAGCCATGGCCCAGACTGCAGGAATTTAAACCCTGACCCTGGTTGGGGGGCTAAAAAAATCCTTCCCAGATTTTAGGGTGCTTAAATCCTGGCTTGGATTTGGGTGGGGCCAAAATCTGGCCCAAATTTAGAGGGTCCTAAACCCCGGCCCGGATTTGATTGGAGGGGCCAAAACCCGGCCCGGTATTTGATTGGAGGGGCCAAAACCCGGCCCGGATTTGATTGGGGGTTTAAACCCAGCCCAGATTGGAGGGGGCCAAAACCCGGCCCGGATTGGAGGGGCCAAAACCCGGCCTGGATTTGATTGGAGGGGCCAAAACCTGGCCCGGATTTGATTGGAGGGGCCAAACCCGGCCCGGGATTTGATTGGAGGGGCCAAAACCCCCGGCCCGGGATTTGATTGGAGGGGCCAAAACCCCCGGCCCGGATTTGATTGGAGGGGCCAAAACCCCCGGCCCGGGATTTGATTGGAGGGGCCAAAACCCGGCCCGGATTTGATTGGAGGGGCCAAAACCCGGCCCGGATTTGATTGGTGGGGGCCAAAACCCGGCCCGGATTTGATTGGAGGGGCCAAAACCCCGGCCCGGATTTGATTGGTGGGGCCAAAACCCCAGCCCGGATTTGATTGGTGGGGCCAAAACCCCCGGCCCGGGATTGGATTGGAGGGGGCCAAACCCGGCCCGGTTTGATTGGGGGGCAAACCCCGGCCCGGAATTGATTGGAGGGGCCAAAACCCGGCCGGATTTGATTAGTGGGGCCAAAACCCGCCCAGATTCTATAAATGTCTAATCCAGGTGAAGTGTTGCTTCCCTCTTGGGCTGTGCCCCTGAGCCAGAAGCAGCTGAGCTCTGTTTTGTTAAACTGGCAATTTATATACAGAAACGAGCAGGACAGCAGTGCTGCAAACAGCCTGAAACACTCTAAATCCTGTCTTGGGGAAATTTGGAAGGTTTTAAGAAAATCTTTTCCCTTGCAGACGGCCGAGAAGGAGGAGTTTGAGCACCAGCAGAAGGAGCTGGAGAAGGTTTGCAACCCCATCATCACCAAGCTGTACCAGAGCGCAGGGGGGATGCCCGGGGGGATGCCCGGGGGCTTCCCCGGGGGTGGAGCCCCTCCCTCAGGAGGAGCCTCCTCGGGCCCCACCATCGAGGAGGTGGATTAAGGAGCCCAGGAGGGAAATGCATTCCACGAGCAGTTGGTGTTGGAGGAGACACCCCCAGCCCGGGGGTGGCACTGAAGGACCCAATCCTGTAGGCACAGCTGGGTTTGTTTTTTGCCAGATTAATAACTCCATAACTGAGCTGCTGTAAAAAAAAAAGAGAGAAAAGAGAGGAAAAAAAATTAAAAAAAACCGCATTTTTTTTTGTTTTCTGGGCATTTTAAATACTTGAAAGTGTGCGCGCAGGTGGGAGGTGATGAAAACCATTGCACTTTACAGTACTGTAAATGAGTGGGAATGCAATTCATGTCCTAAAGAATAAAAACTATTTAATGGGCATCACACTGTCTCTGCCTTCACTTGTTTGTACCTGTGGAAATAAAAAGAAAAAAAAGAAAACCCTAAATGCAGGTAATTGGTGCTGAACTGAGCATGATCCAGGTGGGTATTGCAGTGGGAAAAAGGGTTTGGAGCCAGGGGCTGTTTAAATATTTTTAAATATTTGGGGTCTGGGTGGATTTTTAAAGAGGATTAAGACCTTTTAGATCAAGTCCAACCTATAAATAACAAAATACAAAAATACTGGATAATTAGATTTTCTTTAAAGAATTACTTGCTGAAATATCTCAACTTCTAGGATGATCCGGAGGTGAGTGAAGCTGGAGAATTTGCTTGCCAGAGAAGAATCTTTCAATAATATTTTCAACAATACTTGACTAAAATGATAGTTATTGTAAAAAACACTTCATAATATTTTATGGATATATTTTAGGCAAATAATATTAAGTTTTACATAATATTATTAAATTTTACATAATATTTTTTGGCAAAACTCCTCTGCTGTATGTATAAATGTGTTTATTTAGTATCAGTGGAGGAGCAATTAATTTGCAGCTAAAATCAGAAAATTCCCAGAGCAACACCAATTAAAAGGAGCCTTAAGAGAGATTATTCAGAAATTCTCCCCTCAAACTGATCATTAAGTTCCAAGTGTTTATTTTTATTTTTGGGTTGTGCCAGAGCTGGGTGGCACCTGGGCACGGTAAATCGGCATGAAAATTTATTGGGGATTATTAAAAATTACAGCAATCATGGAATTCCTTTTCCCAGCCTTTCCTAGGCAAACACATGCAGAATATTCAGAATATTCCAGTGTCCTTCCTCATCTCCCCAAGTGCTCATCCCTGGAGAAATCCCCCTGTCCCAGTCCAACATGGGTCACTTTGGCCCGGGACAGCTGGGAACCCCCTAAAAGTGACCAGGGAATAATGAAAAATTAATTAATCACACAAAACTGAGAAGGATTTAAATCAATTTTAATTTGTAGGCACTGCTGGTGCTGGGCCACCAGATAGCAGCACCTGCCCATGGAATCACAGAGATCCCTTTTTTTGGGACATCACTTTTGTGGGTCCTTTTTTTTTTTGGGATATCACTTTCTGGTCCTTTTTTTTTGGTTGTCCCTCTGGGTTTGAATTAAAACACCCCAAATAATTAATGGTTGTTAATAGAAGCCAGAGCAGCACCTGCCGTATATTGTGTGCGAGGTTTTTGATGCCTTGAGGGCCACAAAACTGGGTTTGGAAAGTGGTGGTGGTTTAGGGTATTTAGTGGGTCATATATTTATTGTTTTAGGGTATTCAGTGGATAGGATATTTGTTAGATTTGTTTTAGGGTATTTAGTGGGTGAGGATATTTAGTGTTTTAGGGTATTCAGTGGGTCATGTATTTATTGTTTTAAGGTATTTAGTGAGTCAGAGTATTTATTGTTTTAGGGTATTTAGTGGGTGAGGGTATTTATTTTTTAGGGTATTTAGTGGGTGAGGATATTTAGTGTTTTAGGGTATTCAGTGGGTCATGTATTGTTTTAGGGTATTTAGTGGGTCAGGGTATTTGTTTTAGGGTATTTAGTGGGTGAGGATATTTATTGTTTTAGGGTATTTAGTGGGTCATATATTTAGTGTTTTGGGGTATTTAGTGGATTAGAGTATTTATTGTTTTAGGGTATTTAGTGGGTCAAATATTTAGTGTTTTAGGGTATTTAGTGGGTCAGGGTATTTGTTTTAGGGTATTTAGTGGGTGAGGATATTTAGTGTTTTAGGGTATTTAGTGGGTCATATATTTATTGTTTTGTGGTATTTAGTGGATTAGGGTATTTTTTTTTAGGGTATTATATTTAGTGAGTGAGGATATTTAGTGTTTTAGGGTATTCAGTGGGTTAGAGTATTTATTATTTTAGGGTATTTAGTGGGTCATATATTTAGTGTTTTGGGATATTTAGTGGATTAGAGTATTTATTGTTTTAGGGTATTTAGTGGGTCAGGGTATTTGTTTTAGGGTATTTAGTGGATTAGGGTATTTAGTGGGTGAGTATATTTAGTGTTTTAGGGTATTTAGTGGGTCATATATTTATTGTTTTAGGATATTTAGTGGATTAGGATATTTGTTTTAGGGTATTTAGGGTATTTGTTTTAGGGTATTTAGTGGGTGAGGATATTTAGTGTTTTAGGGTATTCAGTGGGTCATGTATTTATTGTTTTAGGATATTTGTTTTAGGGTATTTAGTGGATTAGGGTATTTTTTTAGGATATTTAGTGGGTGAGGATATTTGTTGTTTTAGGATATTTAGTGGGTCAGGGTATTTGTTTTAGGGTATTGGGTGGGTGAAGGGAGTTCCTGGGAGCTGTCAGAGCTCTGGTTCAAACCCACAGCCTGGTGGGGCTTGGGGAGGAGGGTTCAGAGGGAAAACCCTACAGACACAGCACAGTTTGGGATATGTGGGGCTCAGAGGGAAAATCCTACAAACACAGCACAGTTTGGGATATGTGGGGCTCAGGGAAAACCCTACAAGCACAGGTTTGGGATATGTGGGGTTCAAGGGTAAATCCTACAAACACAGATCTGGGATATGTGGGGCTCAGAAAATCCTACAAGCACAGGTTTGGGATGTGTGGGGCTCAGAGAAAACCCTACAAGCACAGATCTAGGATATGTGGGGCTCAGGGAAAATCCTACAAACAGCACAGATCTGGGATATGTGGGGTTCAGAGCAAAAATCCTACAAGCACAACACAGGGTTGGGATATGTGGGGCTCACAGGGTAAATCCTACAGACACAGATTTGGGATATGTGAGGCTCAGAGAAAATCCTACAAGCACAGATCTGGGATATGTGGGGTTCACAGGGTAAATCCTACAAACACAGCACAGATCTGGGATATGTGGGGCTCAGGAAAATCCTACAAACACAGCACAGTTTGGGATATGTGGGGCTCAGAGGTAAATCCTACAAACAGGTTCAGGGATATGTGGGCTCACAGGGTGAATCCTACAACACAGCACAGTTTGGGATATGTGGGGTTCACAGGGTAAATCCTACAAACACAGGTTTGGGATGTGTGGGGTTCAAGGGTAAATCCTACAAGGACAGCATGGGTTTAGGATATGTGGGAGCTCAGGGAAAATCCTACAAGGACAGGGCTGGAACATGTGGGATTCAAGGGTAAATCCTACAAACACAGCATGGGTTTGGGATATGTGGGCTCAGAGGGAAAATCCTACAAACACAGATCTGGGATATGTGGGGCTCAGAGAAAATCCTACAAGCACAGGTTTGGGATATGTGGGGTTCAAGGGTAAATTCTACAAGGACAGCACAGATCTGGGATATGTGGGGCTCACAGGGTGAATCCTACAAACACAGGGGTGGGATATGTGGGGTTCAGAGCAAAAATTCTACCAGCACAGCATGGGTTTGGGATATGTGGGTCTCAGGGAAAATCCTACAAGCTCAGATCTGGGATATGTGGGGCTCACAGGGTGAATCCTACAGACACAGATTTTGGGATCTGGGGCTCAGAGAAAATCCTACAAGCACAGGTTTGGGATATGTGGGGCTCAGATGGAAAATCCTACAAACACAGCACAGGTCAGGGATATGTGGGGCTCAGATGGAAAATCCTACAAACAGCACAGTTTGGGATATGTGGGGCTCAGAGAAAATCCTACAAGCACAGGGTTGGGATATGTGGGGTTCAAGGGTAAATCCTACAAGCACAGCCCAGATCTGGGGTATGTGGGGCTCACAGGGGACAGCAGGGCCCTGCAGCCACCACAGCACCCGAACCAGGCCAGAAGGGTTAAAAATGAGTGAAAATGATACTGAATTAGGGGATTTTTGCATTGATCACAATGAGGAAACATCCCCCAAAAAAAGGAAACATAAAAAAAAAAAAAATGAACAAAATAAAAACCCTTCAGGAGAGGTGAGAGCTCGGTGTAAGGAAGGGCATGGACTGAAATGGTGGTTGGGGATTTTCAGTTTAGGAGGGATTTAAAGGCAAAATGCAGCTGAGGCAGGAGTGCCTGAGCTTTCCTGTCTGTTTGTCCATGCCCTGAAGGACTCTGGGGCTGGTTTGTCCAGCTGCAATCCCACATTTTCCAGGATGCCCCAGGAGCAGGCAGGGCCTGGGACCAGCCCGGATCAGAGGGTTTGAGCCCAGGCAGTGAATCTGGGGCTGCTTGTGAGCCACAGCAGAGAATAACCGAAATAAAGGGTTTTTCTGGACACTGCCACATGTTCCATTTATTTTTGGGGTTTATTCAGCGTTTAAAAGCAGCAACATGGCAGCTAATCCCAGGATTAGCTAGGTGTGTGTTTATTCCTAATCCTATACCTAACAAGCTGTGGGTTTATTCATTTTTCTGTACTTTACAAGGCCTGGGTTTATTCCTAATCCTGGTACCTGGGGGCAAATCATGTGTTTATGCCTGATCCTGTACCTTAGAGGGTGTGGGTTTATTCCTATTCCTGTACTTTACAAGGTTTGGGTTTACACCTCGTCCTGGTACCTAACAAAACCTGGGTTTATACTTAATCCTGTACCTAACAAGGTGTAGATTTATTCCTAATCTTGTACCTAACAAAGCATGGATTTTACCTAATCCTGCACCTAACAAGGAATGGATTTATTCCTTATCCTGTACCTAAAAACTCTGGGTTTATTCCTAATCCTGGTACCTAATAAAGTGTGGGTTTATTCCTAATCCTGTACCTAACAAGGCCTGGGTTTTACCTAATCCTGCTCTAACTAGGAATGGATTTATTCTTTATCCTGTACCTAACAAGGAATGGATTTATTCCTTATCGTGTACCTAACAAAGTCTGGGTTTATTCCTAATCCTGGTACCTAATAAAGTCTGGGTTTTACCTAATCCTGCACCTAACAAGGAATGGATTTATTCCTATTCCTGTACCTAAAAAAGTCTGGGTTTGTACCTAACCCTGTACCTAACAAGGCATTGGTTTTACCTAATCCTGTACCTAACAAGGTGTGGGATTATTTCTAATCCTGGTACCTAACAAAGTCTGGGTTTATTCCTATTCCTATTCCCATTCCCATTCCTATTCCTATTCCTATTCCTATTCCTATTCCTATTCCTATTCCTATTCCCATTCCTATTCCCATTCCCATTCCCATTCCCATTCCCATTCCTATTCCTATTTATTCCTATTCCCATTCCTATTCCTATTCCTATTCCTATTCCTATTCCTATTCCTATTCCTATTCCTATTCCTATTCCTATTCCTATTCCTATTCCTATTCCTATTTATTCCTATTCCTATTCCCATTCCTATTCCTATTCCTATTCCTATTCCCATTCCTATTCCCATTCCTATTCCTATTCCCATTCCCATTCCCATTCCCATTCCCATTCCCATTCCCATTCCTATTCCTATTCCCATTCCCATTCTTATTCCTATTCCCATTCCCATTCCCATTCCTATTTATTCCTATTCCTATTCCCATTCCTATTCCCATTCCCATTCCCATTCCCATTCCTATTCCCATTCCCATTCCCATTCCCATTCCCATTCCTATTCCTATTCCCATTCCCATTCCTATTCCTATTCCTATTCCCATTCCCATTCCTATTCCTATTCCCATTCCCATTCCCATTCCCATTCCTATTCCTATTCCTATTCCTATTCCCATTCCCATTCCTATTCTTATTCTTATTCCCATTCCCATTCCTATTCCCATTCCCATTCCCATTCCCATTCCCATTCCCATTCCCATTCCCATTCCCATTCCTGTACCTAACAAAGCCTGGCTTTATTCCCGCCGCTCCTTTCCCAGCACACACGGGCACTCACCACCACCCTCCTCCTCCTCCTCCTCCTCCCTGCTCTTCCTCCCCTCTCCCCCATCCCCTCCATCCCCTCCCCGCGGGTTTCCCCCCGGTGCCCGCCTCTCTTCCCAGCCTGATTTCCCCCGGGCAGCGGGGCTGATTTCACTCATCAGCCCTCCCTGCCATCCTCCCACGTGAAATGTTTGCCGGGCCCCGCCAAGCCCAGCGAGCGCCAACGCGTCGCAAGCTGCCTGCAGACAGCATTAGGCTGTAATTTGAAAGTGAGTGAAGTGATAATGCCGCGCTCGCCGCTTTTGTGAGCCTGCATTAATGCAGCTCTGCCAGCACCAGGCATCGACTGCCGCTAACAGTGCGAGGGAGGGTGGCAAAATTGGGGCTGATGCAGGAAATAAAGGGTATTGACCAGCGCACTGCAGCGCCACAGCGGCCCTTAATCTATTAGTGCCCTTGATGGCGGTGTTTTAATGCAGCTTTAGTGTCGATCACATCTGCAGTCCCCACTCTGCCTGCTGGGAGCGGGGCTCAGGCTGTGCCCCAGAGCTCGTGGCTATCGATCGGGGCCGGCCTCGGGGCTCTGGGTTATAATTATTTCATTAAACCATTTAATGGCTATCAAATATGAACCCCTCTCCTGTTCCATTTAGGAATTATTGCCATGGTTAATCCGTGTCAAGCTTATTTTAGTGAAATTGGCTGATGCTGCCGAGTGCTGGCTGGGGATTGATCCCAGGAGAGCCCCTCTCCCGTGGGATTTGGGGTTGGATCCCAGTGATCCTGCAGTAAAATCAACCTTGGTTCCCTCTCACAGCTGATTTTTGGTGGGAGTTGGATCCCAGTGATCCTGCAGTAAAGATCAACCTTGGTTCCCTCTCACAGCTGATTTTTGTGGGATTTGGGGTTGGATCCCAGTGATCCTGCATTAGAGATCAGCCCTGGTCTCCTCTCACAGCTGATTTTTGGTGGGATTTGGGGTTGGATCCCACTGATCCTGCAGTAAAGATCAGCCCTGGTCTCCTCTCACAGCTGATTTTTGGTGGGATTTGGGGTTGGATCCCAGTGATCCTGCAGTAAAGATCAACCCTGGTTCCCTCTCACAGCTGATTTTTGGTGGGATTTAGGGTTGGATCCCAGTGATCCTGCAGTAAAGATCAACCTTGGTTCCCTCTCACAGCTGATTTTTGGTGGGAGTTGGATCCCAGTGATCCTGCAGTAAAGATCAACCCTGGTCTCCTCTCACAGCTGGTTTTTGGTGGGAATTTGGGTTGGATCCCAGTGATCCTGCAGTAAAGATCAACCCTGGTCTCCTCTCAGAGCTGATTTTTGGTGGGATTTGGGGTTGGATCCCAGTGATCCTGCAGTAAAGATCAATCTTGGTTCCCTCTCACAGCTGATTTTTGGTGGGAGTTGGATCCCAGTGATCCTGCAGTAAAGATCAACCTTGGTTCCCTCTCACAGCTGATTTTTGGTGGGATTTGGGGTTGGATCCCGGTGATCCTGCAGTAAAGATCAACCCTGGTCTCCTCTCACAGCTGATTTTTGGTGGGATTTGGGGTTGGATCCCACTGATCCTGCAGTAAAGATCAGCCCTGGTCTCCTCTCACAGCTGATTTTTGGTGGGAGTTGGATCCCGGTGATCCTGCAGTAAAGATCAATCTTGGTTCCCTCTCAGAGCTGATTTTTGGTGGGATTTGGGGTTGGATCCCGGTGATCCTGCATTAGAGATCAGCCCTGGTTCCCTCTCAGAGCTGGTTTTTGGTGGGATTTAGGGTTGGATCCCAGTGATCCTGCAGTAAAGATCAGCCCTGGTTCCCTCTCAGAGCTGGTTTTTGGTGGGGTCACACTGGAGGAGATGCTGGGGCTCTTTCCTTGCACCAGAACCTGAGGGAACAGATTTGGGTTCAGATTTGGAGCAGAGCCAGGGCAGGTTTGGGTTGGATTTTAGCGACAGGTTCTTCCCCCAGAGGTGCTGGCACTGCCCAGGGAATGGGCACAGCCCGAGGATGCCAGTGATATTTGGATTTTTTGGGGCTGTTCTGGTGTCTGTGCATGGCCAGGGGTTGGACTCGATCCTTATCCCAATTTAGGATTTTTATGACTCTTTTGGAACCCCTTCTGTGCCTCAGTTTCCCATGGAATCGCACTCTCTTCACTCTTTTGGGGTTTAGGGATGAAAAGGGCAAATTATGACCAAAATCCTCCTCTTTTCCAGACAGGCTGCTCATGCCTGTAAAGGAGGGAGAAAATTTGAGAACACAAACAATTCTGTTGTTTTTCCCTTAGAACCATCCCACGGCTGGTCCCAAATGTCTGGGGCAGTTTCAGAGCACAGGCTGCTGCTGCTGCAGGAGATTTTCCTTCTTCCCAAAGTGTTTCATTCTCCACATCAGCACCTTGAGCTGGCACAGCCCGGGCGAGTTTGGGGGCTCCTCTGGGTTCCTCACCCTCCAGAAGTACAAGACTGGCTCCTGGTACTATTTTTGTGGGATTTTGGGCTTGGTTTTTAATGTTAAAGTGAATTGTGAGTTCCTTTCCATCTCACTTTTCCTCCTCATGAATGGCACATTCAGTCAGGGTTTAATTCTTGGAGGTGGGAAATCCCAGAGGAGCTGTGGGATTCTCATCAGCCGCCCCAGTCCAAATAACAAATCCAAAACACACAGAGGGATAAAAGCTGGATGAGCCCAGGTGTGGGGAGCCTTTGGAATTTGCATTCCAGATCCAGAAGTGCAAGAGTTGGTCCTGGTACAATTTTTGTGGGATTTGGGCTTGGTTTTTGATGTTAAAGTGAATTGGTGAGTTTATCTCACTTTTCCTCCTCATGAATGGCACATTAAATAAGGGTTTAATTCCTGAACTGGGAAATCCCAGAGGAGCTGTGGGAGTGCCAGGGACTCTCATCAGCTGCCCCAGTCCAAATCACACAGATGGATATAAACTGGATGAGCCCAGGTGTGGGGAGCCTTTGGAATTTGTATTCCAGATCCAGAAGTGCAAGAGTTGCTCCTGGCACAATTTTTGTGGGATTTGGGCTTGGTTTTTAATGTTAAAGTGAATTGTGAGTTCCTCTCCATCTCCTTTTGCTCCTCATTAAGTCAGGGTTTAATTCCTGAAGTGAAAAATCCCAGAGGAAATGTGGGACTCTCATCAGCTGCCCCAGAGCCCCCTCCTGCCCTCTGTCCCAGCCCAAATCACACAGAGGGATAAAAGCTGGATGAGCCCAGGTGTGGGGAGCCTTTGGAATGCATTTGTATTCCAGATCCATTCTGGATCCAGAAGTCCAAATCCTGGCACAATTTTTGTGGGGTTTGGGCTTGGTTTTTGATGTTAAAGTGAATTGTGAGTTCCTCTCCATCTCACTTTTGCTCCTCATTAAGTCAGGGTTTAATTCCTGGAGCTGGGATATCCCAGAGGAGCTGTGGGAGTTCCAGGGACTCTCATCAGCTGCCCCAGGGCCCCCTCCTGCCCTCTGTCCCAGCCCAAATCACACAGAGGGATAAAAGCTGGGCGAGTTCAGGTGTGGGGAGCCTTTGGAATGCATTTGTATTCCAGATCCACTGGAGCCTCTGATTCCTTGGCACCTTTCCACGCCAGCCCTGGATGCTCTGGAAGCAGCTATATCTTAATTTGAGCAGAGTGATTCCAGTTTCCGTGGGCAGGCAGTGCAGTTCCTGCAGAGTCCTTTATCAGTATTCTGTGCTGCCTCCTGGCAGCTGCTCATTTGCTGTTGCCTCAACCTGTGCTGACCTCATTTTCTCTCACAGAGCAGTGAAGGATTTGGTAAAAATTAGTTATATTAGTGGCTCCCGATCCAGCCAGTTTATTTGTGATATGACAAATATTTCAGCCATTAGGATCTTTCCATCTCTTAGCGGCTTAAATGCACTCACTTATATTCCAAATCACTGCTTAATTTAAAAGCCTATTTGTGCAGATTGGCTCAGGCAGGGAGAAAAGCTGCGGAACACTCACCCCTCCGAAGAGGGCTGGGGGATTGGAGCCCCCTCCATAACTCCACAGGGCCCCTAATCACTGTGAGCACGCCAGGAGCACAGCAATTCCATGGAGGGAGCAGGAACAAAATAATTCCATGGAGAGAGGGCGGGAACACAGCAATTCCATGGAGGGAGCAGGAACAAAATAATTCCATGGAGAGAGGGTGGGAACACAGCAATTCCATGGAGGGAGCAGGAACAAAATAATTCCATGGAGGGACGGTGGGAACACAGCAATTCCATGGAGAGAGGGTGGGAACACAGCAATTCCATGGAGGGAGAACAGGAACACAGCAATTCCATGGAGGGAGCAGGAACAAAATAATTCCATGGAGAGAGGGCGGGAACACAGAAATTCCATGGAGGGATGGAGGGAACACAGCAATTCCATGGGTGGGAACACAGCAATTCCATGGAGGGAGCAGGAACAAAGTAATTCCATGGAGAGAGGGCGGGAACACAGCAATTCCATGGAGGGAGAGCAGGAACAAAATAATTCCATGGAGGGATGGTGGGAACACAGCAATTCCATGGAGAGACAGTGGGAACACAGAAATTCCATGGAGAGAGGGTGGGAACACAGCAATTCCATGGAGGGAGAGCAGGAACACAGCAATTCCATGGGTGGGAACACAATAATTCCATGGAGAGAGGGTGGGAACACAGCAATTCCATGGAGGAAGGATGAGAACACAGCAATTCCATGGAGCAATGGAGGGAACACAGCAATTCCATGGAGGAAGAGCAGGAACACAGCAATTCCATGGGTAGGAACACAGCAATTCCATGGAGGGAGAGCAGGAACAAAATAATTCCATGGAGGGACGGTGGGAACACAGCAATTCCATGGAGGAAATGTGGGAACAAAATAATTCCATGGAGAGAGGATGGGAAAACAGCAATTGCATGGGTGGGAACACAGCAATTCCATGGAGGGACAATGGGAACACAGAAATTCCATGGAGAGAGGGTGGGAAAACAGCAATTCCATGGAGGGAGAACAGGAACACAGCAATTCCATGGAGGAATGGTGGGAACACAATAATTCCATGGAGCAATGGAGGGAACACAGCAATTCCACGGAGGGAGCAGGAACAAAATAATTCCATGGAGAGAGGGCGGGAACACAGCAATTCCACGGAGGAAGGATGGGAACACAGCAATTCCATGGAGAGACAGTGGGAACACAGCAATTCCATGGAGGAATGGTGGGAACACAGCAATTCCATGGAGGAAAAGTGGGAACAAAATAATTCCATGGAGAGAGGGTGGGAACACAGCAATTCCATGGAGGGAGGATGGGAACACAGCAATTCCATGGAGGGAGCAGGAACAAAGCAATTCCATGGAGAGAGGGTGGGAACACAGCAATTCCATGGAGGGAGAGCAGGAAAACAGCAATTCCATGGGTGGGAACACAATAATTCCATGGAGGGACGGTGAGAACACAGCAATTCCATGGAGGAATGGAAGGAACACAGCAATTCCATGGAGGGACGGTGGGAACACAGCAATTCCATGGAGGAAGAGCAGGAACAAAATAATTCCATGGAGAGAGGATGGGAACACAGCAATTCCACGGAGGAAGGGTGGGAACACAATAATTCCATGGAGGGGAGAGCAGGAACAAAATAATTCCATGGAGGGACCGTGAGAACACAGCAATTCCATGGAGGGAGGGCGGGAACACAGCAATTCCATGGAGGGATGATGGGAACACAGCAATTTCATGGGTGGGAACACAGAAATTCCATGGAGGGAGGGTGGGAACACAGCAATTCCATGGGTGGGAACACAGCAATTCCATGGAGGAAAAGTGGGAACAAAATAATTCCATGGAGAGAGGGTGGGAACACAGCAATTCCATGGAGGGAGAACAGGAACACAGCAATTCCATGGAGGGATGGTGGGAACACAGAAATTCCATGGAGGGAGAGCAGGAACAAAATAATTCCATGGAGAGAGGGCGGGAACACAGCAATTCCATGGAGAGAGGATGGGAACACAGCAATTCCATGGAGGGAGAACAGGAACAAAATAATTCCATGGAGGGACGGTGAGAACACAGCAATTCCATGGAGGAATGGAGGGAACACAGCAATTCCATGGAGAGAGGGTGGGAACAGAGCCAATTCCATGCACCTCGGGCAGCACCAGAGCCCAGCCAGGGCTGCACCCAAGATGAACCAAAATGGCCCCAAAATGCACGAGCGCTCCCGGGGTCTCTCCCTGGGATCAGTTCTGCTCCATTTGCACCTTGCAGTTCATTGTCCCATTCCAGCTTTAGCCCCTGCAGTCCCATCCTTGTTTTTCTCTCTCCAGCCCACGGGGTTTGTGCTCCTGGGCTGAGATTTGGATCATTTGTCCTTGGTGCCCAGTTGGAGCAGGAATTGTTTTGGAATTTCTGCTTGTGTCAGCTGGGATGCTTGAACTCTCATTTAAACAGCTCTGAATTTTCTAAATTTTTACAGTAGGTCATGGCAGAGGATTGTGGCTGAAATGAATTATCCTTGCTAAATTTTCTTGCACCTTTCACAACCAGAGAGTGAATTTTACTCATATGGAATTACTGGCATTATGGAATTGTGTCAGCTGGGATGTTTGAACTCTAATTTAAACACAAAATAGCTCCAAATTTTTACAGTAGGTCATGATTCTGACTGAAAAGAATTATCCTTGATAAATTCTCCTCTTTCTCTTTCACGATCAGGGAGTGATGGAGACACATTTAAAGCTTCACAAACCAGAGCAAACTGCAATTCTTGCTCAGCCTCACTCCTCAACCTGCAAGGCTCTGGGAGTTCAGATGCTGATGGAAGTGCATCGATTTTCCCCTGTATTGAAAGCTTCCAAAAAAACCAAAAAAACCCCTCCTCAACAAAAAATAAACCAAACCCCCAACCCACCTCCTGGGCTGCGAGTCCCATGGTTCCAATTAAAATCACCTGTTAACTTCAAAAGGTCTCTTTTTAAAAAGGGTTTAAAAGATTTTCATTTAATTGATTGGGTGTAAAATGCTCTTTACAATTACCACGACAAACTCCGCGTTCCCCACTGAGTAAGACCCAATTTGAGATGTTTATCAAGACTTTGCACTCTTCCCACTCTCCACACGGAGTTCTTGAATTCTTTATTGACAGCTTGCATCTGGCAGCCAGGGATATTTTTAGTTGGAGGCAAGAAAGCTTTTAAAAGGTTCTAATGGTTTGATTTTGCCGTCTCTGCGGCCTCAAGGAAGAAATCAGCTCGAAATGGCCCCGTGAGTGCTGGGGGCTCCTCATTTCAGGGCAGGAAAACGCCGGGATTTCACCGATTTCTCAGGATTTCCATCAAGGTTTAGTGCTAAAATCGCATTTCTGGAGTTCTTCTCTCCTGCCATCACAGTTAAAAATTTATTGCAATTAATAAAATTGTGGTGATGATTGGGCCCTCCTCAATCTCTGACTTTGTGGGGTTTGTTTAGAACTTTGGGGCTGATCCCTGTGGGTGCCTTCCGACCCAGAATACTCCATCATTTGTCCTCAAAATACTGATAAAATAATAATAATAATAATAATAATAATAATAATAATAATAATAATAATAATAATAATAATAATAATAATAATAATAATAAACATATAATATATAATATATAATATATAATATATAATATATAACATATAACATATAATATATAATATATAATATATAGCATATAACATATAACATATAACATATAACATATAATATATAATATATAATATATAATATATAATATATAATATATAATATATAATATATAATATATAATATATAATACATAATATATAATATATAATATATCATATATCATATATCATATATCATATAATAATAAGAAGAAATAATAATATAAAATAATGGTACTGATAATGATAAATGATGTGATATCATAATGATATAGTAATAATAATAGTAATAATAATAACTAATAATAAGAAGAAATCATATAAAACAATAACAATAATAATGTGATAGGATAATGATACAATAATAAGAAATAGGAACGTAATATAAAATAATAAATGATGTGATATAATAGTAATAATAGTAATAGTAATAGTAATAATAATATTATAATGGTAATGATAATGATAAATGATGTTATATAATAATGATATAGTAATAATAATAATAATAATAATAATAATAATAATAATAATAATAATAATAATAATAATAATAATAATAATAATAAATAATCCATTGCAGTGAGTTTGCTGTACAAAACCCATTTATTTGACCCCATTTGCTGCCTCATTTTGCAGATTTAATTTCCTTTTTTCAGCAAGAAAATGATGCAGAAATCAAAGCCCAACTTGTTGGGTGTTTGGGGGATTTTAGTCTGGGGAGTTTGAGGAAAAGCTTTTCCTTTCTTTCTCTGGGAAAGAAGAATTCTTCAATTTTTCAGCCCAGAAGTTTTGAATTCTTGCAGAGTTTTGAGAAATCATTTGATTTCTGTAGCCCCATCTCTAAAAAATTGTGAAATATGAATATTTTAGCAGCAAAAATCCCTTTTTTCTGCAGTTTTATACCTTTGACTCCTCGGGCTGCAGGAGCCAGGGAGCTGCTGGAAATTGGCTTTTCCCAGAGGAACTGGGAAAAATTGGGAAAAACTGGGAAAAAAACTGGAGAAAAACTCGAAAAAAATAGGAAAAACCAAGGAAAAGAAACTGGGGAAAACCTGGGGAAAAAAATGGGGAAAACTGGGAAAAAATGGTGGGAAATTGGGAAAAAACTGGGTAAAACTGGAGAAAAAACCTGGGGAAAACTGGGGAAAAGCCTGGGGAAAAAAAATGGGAAAAACTGGGGGGAAAATGGGGAGGAATTGGGAAAAAAACTGGGAAAAACTGGGGGAAAACTGGAGGGAAACTGGGAAAAACTGGGGAAAAAAAACTGGGGGAAAAAACTGAGAAAAACTTGGGGAAAACCAGGAAAAATTGGGAAAAAATGGAAAAACTGGGTAAAAACTGGGGAAAATTGGGGGTAAACTGGGAAAAATTGGGAAAAAATGGAAAAATTGGAAAAAAAATGGGAAAAACTGGGGAAAATTGGGAAAAACTCATAAATACAGGAGAAAAAGCTGGGGGAAAACTGGAAAAAATGGGAAGAAAACTGGGGAAAAAATGGGAAAAATTGGGAAATACTGGGAAAAACTGGGAAAATTGGGATTTGTGAGTCCTTCAGGCACCCAAAGGAAGGAGATTTTTCAACAACAGAGCACAAGCCGTATTTAACATCTCAGCCTCTAGCTAAGGGGAAAAAACTCAAAAAATATTAATTTTCCTTGAAGTTAAACAAATAAAAAAATTAAAAATTAAATTAAATTCAAAAATAACCAACCCCTGATCCAGTTGGAGTGGTGGCAACAGGGCACAAACCAGATTTAACATCTCAGCCTTTGGCTAGGGAAAAAAAATCACAAAAAATATTCATTTTATTTAAAGTTAAACAAAATAACCAATCCCTGATCTGGTTGGAGTGGTGGCAACAGAGCACAAACCAAATTTAACATCTCAGCCTTTGGCTAAAGGGAAAAAAAAATCTCAAAAACCTCAAAAATTGCTAATTTTCCTTAAAATTAAACAAAATAACCAATCCTGATCTGGCTGGAGTGGTGATAACAGGGCACAAATCATATTTAACATCTCAGCCCCTGGTTGGTGAAAAAAACTCAAAAAATATTAATTTTCCTTAAAATTAAACAAAATAACCAATCCTGATCCCTGCTGGTATGGTGGCAACAGAGCACAAGCCATATTTAACATCTCAGTCTTTGGCTAGGGGAAAAAAAACCTCAAAAAATATTAATTTTCTTTAAAGTTAAACAAAATAACCAATCCCTGATCTGGTTGGAGTGGTGGCAACAGAGCACAAACCAAATTTAACATCTCAGTCTTTGGCTAAAGGGAAAAAACCTCAAAAACCTCAAAAATTGCTAATTTTCCTTAAAATTAAACAAAATAACCAATCCTGATTTGGTTGGAGTGGTGATAACAAGGCACAAGCCATATTTAACATCTCAGCCTTTGGTTAGGGAAAAAACCTCAAAAAATTAATTTTCCTAAAAGTTAAAAAAATAACCAAAATTTAATTTTCTTTGAAATTATACAAATAATGATCCTTGCTGGCATGGTGGCAACAGGACACAAGGCACATTTAACATCTCAGCCTCTAACTATGAAAAACAACCTCAAAAAATGCTGATTTTCCTTAAAATTAAACAAAATAACCAATCCTGATCCATGCTGGAGTGGTGATAACAGGGCACAAGCCAAATTTAACATCTCAGTCTTTGGCTAGGGGAAAAAAAACCCTCAAAAATATTAATTTTCCTTAAAATTAAACAAAATAACCAATCCCTACTGGTTGCAGTGGTGATAACAAGGCACAAGACATATTTAACATCTCAGCCTTTGGTTAGGGGAAAAAACCCTCAAAAAATATTAATTTTCTTTAAAGTTAAACAAAATACCAATCCTGATCCTGGTTGGAGTGGTGGCAACAGGCACAAACAATTTAACATCTCAGCCTTTGGCTAGGGGAAAAGACCCTCAAAAAATATTAATTTTCTTTAAAGTTAAACAAAATAACCAATCCCTGATCCAGTTGGAGTGGTGGCAACAGGGCACAAGACATATTTAACATCTCAGCCTTTGGCTAGGGAAAAAACCTCAAAAAATATTAATTTTCCTTAAAGTTAAAAAAATAACCAAATTTAATTTGCTATTGGAACATAACAAAGATAATTTAATCTCAGCTTGGTTGGGAAAAGACCCAAGGGCATTTAAAATTTCACCTCTAAAGTAAAGAACAACTCAAAAAATGTAATTTTCCTTAAATTAAACAAATAACCAATCCTATCGTTGCAGTGGTGGCAACAGAGCACAAAC